>NC_080102.1:4731666-5033333 GCF_950005125.1 Chionomys nivalis | reverse complement strand
GCTTAGCAACATGTTCCCGTGCAGTTCTCATCTAAGTGAGCAATAAATTTATTTAAAAACGTGTCCATTTGGCTTTTCAATTACTGTAGCTAAAACTTTCTAGGTAATACAGAATCCGATGTTGACACTAAATCCTGTCACTTTCCAACTGAATGTCATGATGAGCCCAAACGTCTCTGAATATTCTTAAGACGTTTATGAAGATTATCCACCCGGGGACCTCAGTGTAATAACTTTTCTCCAAAATCACTGTAGTGGCCGAGGAAAGCTGGCCCTACCCACAGTGTGCTTGTCCTTATTTCTAAGAGGATGCACATGGGCAGACTCTGGCAAGAGACACAAACGTCTTCACAGAGATCCATCCACGTATCCATGGGACAACCTTCCCCACTCGCATCCTTTATCAGCTGTCTGAAAGTGATACAGCTCTGACTGTCCTTCACCCGGATAGTGAGGCCACTGCTTCAAGCTGCGCCCAGTAGGAGGCCTTTGCCTCCACCCACCTTTCAGGACTATGGCATTACAGCCTTGGGTTCTTATCAGCATATCTGCTGTGGGCCAATATGCAGGCTTACCTGTCAACCAGGTTCATGGACTGTGGGGACAACACAACAGGAGGAGACCATAGCATGGACTCTGGGGACAGCACAGCAGGGGTTTGTCATAGCATGGACTCTGGGGACAGCACAGCAGGGGTTTGTCATAGCATGGACTCTGGGGACAGCACAGCAGGGGTTTGTCATAGCATGGACTCTGGGGACAGCACAGCAGGGGTTTGTCATAAGCATGGACTCTGGGGACAGCACAGCAGGGGTTTGTCTCGAAGCCCTCTGAGCCACCTGATCATGCATCTTATTTGTGCCTCTGAACTTCCTGTGGGGGGGTCCCTGCAGGTGTCATAAGGGAAGCGAACCCCACAAGAGATAAGAATGAAAACCCAGTGCAGATTGACTTTGTCAACCTGGATCAGACTTTGGGGAGTCCAATGACAGGATTTTTTCCTAAAGTATGTAAGCCCAGTACACTGAAAAGTTTCCCGGTGTACAAAGAAGCATAATGACATTGAAACTCAGGGTACATGTCACCTCCAAGAAAATGCATTCTAGAGATGGGCTGCCAGTACTAGCTTAGGACCTAAAGGTCTGTCCTGGTCTCCATCATACAGATAGCACAGAGGTTATTTGGGTGGTTAGCCACCTCTGGTCCTGGCTGAGAGAGCTTGTGGGAGCCTCTGGCTATCAGGGTCACTTAGATTACCAGCCACCTCTGGTCCTGGCTGAGAGAGCTTGTTCTGACCTGGCCCAGCAGATGACACAGATCACCAGGCTATTAATGACTTTTAATTCTTTCTGGATGGGAGAACAGGTTTTTCGTCTTTCCCATTAAAAAGAAATCCTGCTGCTTAACGTTTCTGGTTTCTCCTGAGATCTGTGGGCAAAATGATCTTCGTGCTCTGCTCCCAGCAGCTCCCATGCTCCGTCTCTTAGCCCTTCTGTGATTGCTTTCCCACAGACAGCTAGCCTAAGAGATGTGTCCACACTGAGGCCATAGTGGGAAACTCATGCCACGTGGGTCACCTGATGCTTCTACCAGGGCCCACTGACTATAGTAAGCCAGATGCTGCTTTAGAAAATAGCCATCTTCAAGCTGGGTGGTGGTGCTGTGTAACACGAGGGGCCTGCTTTGTTGGGGTTTCTGTGCTGCCCGGTTCCCAGTCATTAGGTCCCACAGAAAATACACAGAAATCTATATTAATGATAAAACTGATTGGCCCATTAGCTCAGGCTTCATATTAGCTCTTATAACTTACATAGCCCATTATTCTTATCTATGTTAGCCACATGGCTCAGTACCTTTTTCAGCGAGGCAGGTCACATCCTGCTTCTTCGGTGATCTGGGCAGGACTGGGGAGGAATGGGCTTCCTCCTTCCCAGCATTCTCCTGTTCTCATTGCCCCACCTTTACTTCCTGTCAGGTTGTTCCACCTATACTTCCTGCCTGGCCAATCAGCATTTATTTAAAACATGGTTGACAGATTACAGCCAATTCTCCCACACGAGTGGTGCACACCTTTAATCCCAGCAGTCAGGAGGCAGAGACAGGTGTATCTCTGTGAGTTCAAGGCCAGCCTGGTCTACAAAGAGAGTTCCAGGACAGACTCCAAAGCTACAGAGAAACCCTGTACTCTCCCCCAAAATAAATAAAAATTGTTTTCCTTCAAACCCTATATATCCTGTCTTTGATTCTCTCACTCATGTTTGCTAAAATCGTCAGTGAACATTTCTGCTTGCTACAAATACTTACAGCTACTGGATCTGCCGAACCAAAAGTACCAGATGGAGTGTTGCTTCTGTTGCTGCCTGAATTTGCTTCAGAGCCATCAGGCCTGGTTCTTCAACTTCAGTGACAAAATCTTCAGTTTAAAAATATTAAAGTTGCCAGGCATGGTTCACACTTGGAAAGTATTGGCAGGCAGATCTCTGAGTTCAAGGCCAGCCTGATGTACAGTGCGGCTTTCAGGACAGCCAGAGCTACACAAAACAAACAAACAAACAGAAGAAGAATATTAAAGCTGTTTGAAACATTTTACTTAACAGATACAAAATAATTCTAAACATTTACAGCTCGTACAATGACATAACCTTTATGTGTTTTAAAAAGCAGGAAATAAGAAATACTAAAGATCACAGTGACATTCTAATATAAAGCTTCAAAGAACAGAATTATGAAAAAAAGTACTGAGAGAAAATCCTGAAACCATCCTTGGTTGAAGTAAAACGGATAATACTAAGTTTTAAAATGTGAGATCACACTTCGGTCTGTAAACATATTTAACTTTGCATTTTCATTCAGCTGGGTACATAAAGTGATTTCTCAAACGTCATTTAAATGAACCCTTCAAAGGTTTGGTTTTAAAAATAAAAGAGGTAGGGAGTGAAAGCTTCGGAGGATTTATTTTGGCAGCTCTTCAATAATGATGCGAGACACCGAGTTCCATCCAGTAGAAGCATCTCCTTTAGGGTAGTCAGAGCAGGTGCCGACCCAGATGGCCACGTCCACCAGCCCAGCGCCGATGCCTTCACACAGTCCTTCCACTGCAAACAGAGCCATCACAACTCTTTAGAACAAAAGCAAAACCATTCCTTCCGCACCTACTGTAGAACATCAGATTATAATCCTGTTTGATGGAAAGCTAACTAAAGATTCTAGTACCTGATAGGGATTTCGTAATAAAGATCTCTTTTTCTTAAGAAGCCGGTACATAAATATTTTTGAAGGCAGGTACATTATTACTATGCTATTTCCTCAATGGGCAGTGTTCTCAAACCAGAATGTGTTTTGTTATGGACAGAGATGGTTTAAAATCGAAGAACAATTTACCAAGTCATACAGGAAGCCTGCAGCTTCAACTGTCAAGACTTCCCAAGTTTGGAAGAGACCTGAACCAGAGCCCAAATCAAGATACACAGGTTTTTTTAAAGAAAGCCCTTTTCAGCACTGATCCGTAGAGCTGATGATATACAAATCAAGGATAGGACTTTTATGTGATTGAAAGAAATCCCAGCTTAATCTTATGCCAGTGATTCAATGTATGAATCTATTTTACGCATTCTTTTTTGCAAAAAATTATACATATGTATGTATATCTATCAATCATCTGCCTATCATCCATTCATCCATCTATTTATCATCTGACATCTGTATATCATCTATGTATCTATTAATCATCTATCTATCTATCTATCTATCTATCTATCTATCTATCTATCACCTGTCTGTCTGTCTGTCTGCCTGCCTGTCTGTCATCATGATCAATAGGTGTGTGTATGTAGGTGTGGATACATCTGTGCCCATATGGAGATCAGAGGACCACTTATCACAGGAGTTGGCCCTCTGCTTTCATCATATGGGTCCCAAGGACCAAACTCAGGTCGTCAGTCTCAGGAATAAGCACCTTCTCACCGACCTTTAACAGGATTCCTGTAATTAAAAAGAAACCCCGCTTTCTGTTCTGTGCTGATGCTGTATCCTCCCATGTCCTCTGAGCTCTCCCCCGTGGACATACACCTTGTAGTCCACCTCACCAGCGCTCACAGCTGAAAAGATTTCAGGGTTGGTCACTAAAGCAAGCAGAGAAACATGCTTCCTTGGATGTCTGTGTGAAGTAAGAAAGAAACCTGGGGTTGGCAGATTCCTACAGACAGTGAATGGTGGTATGGAAGCCGTACAGTGGCTGTGTAGCTTGCCTGCAGGCTGAGATGAATGTACTCACGTGCCTGTCAGATTCCACCCTAGGGAGGTCAGTGCAGTCCCGCTGAGCCCCCTTAAGGCCTAGAAACGTGCCCACTTAACCCTGTGGCCAAAGGACTCCAGACAGGTGTGGGCTTAGTATCAGTCTCACAGTGAGTCAAGTGGCTAAATGCCGACTTTAACAAATCAAACCTCCCTTAGCTGGATCTTCCTGGAGGAGCGGCGCCCTCGCAGGCATTTTCCAAGCTGTCCCGGTGAGCCTGTTATGTAGCCGTGGCTGAGAACCAAAGCCACCGCTCGACAGAATCACTGCCTGTGTTTGTCATTTCCAACTTGTCACTGACTTTCAGCTTTGGGACACATCGCCACAACCAGGGCTTTTTGTTGTTATTTATTTTGCTTTTAAGACACAGGTGTTGGCGACCTACACGCTAGTGGAAATCAGACATCCCCGCAGGCAGATCCGCGGCACGCTCTGCCGCTGTGATACATACCCGAAGAAGTACGGTGGATATTGATTGTTGAATTTAATTCAGGGCTTCCTTGATCCAGATAGATGATGGCTTCAATGGGAAGAGGTCCTGAACACTCGGCTCCATTAAAAGTGAAATACCAGCGCTGGCAGCATGCGTTTCTGCACTTTAGCCGAAGTGAGCCGCTGAACAGGACTCGCAGAGCGCTGTTGGAGCGCATCTTCGTGAAAGTGCACTCCTGCACAGCAGAAAACCAGCTGGACGCGTTCCATTAACTCAAAAGATACCGTGACTGTCAAGTTACGGAGGCTAACCCAGAGCAACGGCAATAGTCTGGAATTTGGGGGAGGTCCATGAGACTCCACTGACCAACAGCTCAAAAAGAGGTATCTGGGATTGGGCTTTTTATTTGATAGTCTATGATGTCTAGGTCATTTGTGCTCCTTTACATTTTAAAATGTAAAATGTCTCTGAGCGGCAAGTTCCCTGCCCAAGGATAGTCAGTTCCTACAATGCTGGATTGTACCGACTACGGGCGAGGACAAGTCTCCTGTTTTCACTTCTCGAACAAGTTTGTTTGACCCGTCTGCACCCGTCTGAGTTTGATCACTTGTGGGCGGAGTTACACAGGCTTAAGGTACGACAGGATGTATGCTTGCCCCTGATAGGACCTGACAGGAAATGCAATGGATTATGGGTTTTCCTTCTTAAGCCCGTGCAAACCGATATTTGGGACCATTTTCCAGAAACCTGGCTATGGACCTGACTGGATCCCATTTGGCTTTATACTATGGTAGTGGCCTCATTCTCAATCGCTGGGACTAACACTGTCTTCCACTTTTAGGCCTGAAGCTGCAGCAGGATGTGTTAGACTAAATTTAAATTTATGTAATGGTAAGATTAGAATGTTGGTTATTGTTTAACCTGAAAAATACTATGCTTTCTTTTTGCATTTGCTTTAAGTAAATACTTTTATGAAATTAACTGAAATGTTATTAAATTCTTCATTAATTTTAAGTAAAAAAAAAACACAAATTATTGTCCCGCATCTTTTTATTTAAAGTTCTTTAGAAAAAAAAAGAGACACTGACTTACAAAACTCCTACATTTTGCTTCAACTTTAATATAATATGAACTTTGCTTACCACAATTTTCCCAAGATCAATGCCGTAATTCAGAGAACTCCACGAGCACTGCTTGTAGTTTGGGGTCCAGGACTCCTCAAAACTTTCCCGTAGACACTCCCCCTTTTCTCCTTTGAATCCATCCCTACCTGGAATTCCGGGTGTCCCAGGGATGCCATTGGCCCCAGGGCTCCCGTCGCGACCAGGAACTCCGGCTGGTCCCTGTAAGCACATTCCATTGTACTGCAGTACAAGGAAATGGGGGGGGGGGGGGAGAGCAACAGTAAATCAGATGCAAAGTCATTATGGGGTGCAGGGATATAGTTCAGCGGCAGAGCTCTTGCCCAGCATGCACAAGGCACAAGGTTTGATTCCCAGTGTTAAATTGGGAGCATAGCCTCCAGCCCGAGGCATCCATCCCAGCCCCCTAGCCTGGGAGTTGCATGGCTCTGGACTCCAAATCCCAGCATGCCAGGTCCTGACCCCTCCCCGCCCCAAAGGAGAAACACGTGGTTTTGGGTTTGCATGGGCTCCCTGCTGTCCTATCTCTTAGCCATGCGTTCTGACACCCGAGAGTGTCTTCCATAATAAAACGATGGGCGTTTTGATTTGGTTTGATTTGACCTAATTGGATTTCTTGCGCCGGCCGAGCTGCCTTTTCTTATTTTTTACTTAACACCCAGTACGAAATAAGTAAACAAGGAAATACATTCATGACGGTGTAATAAACACTATGGAAGGGTCAGATGATCACAGCTACATTTCTTTTGAATCTGTCAAGAGCCCCTGTAAGGCACCTCGTCCATGTTCTGACGAGTTACTCTGGAGAACTCATGTTAAGGTTGTCTAGAAGACATTATCACTTCTTCATGTTTTTACTGCACACACTAACACAAATCGGAAACATATTTTCATGTCTTTTTCTCTTTATGATTATAAATAATTTTAACTAGCTGTCTTCCAAGGTACACATCAATTGATTTTTTTTTTAATTTAAATTTTGTTCTTACTATTTTATGAGTATGGTAGCATGCCTGGCTTGTGCCGGCTAGAGGAGGGATCAGAGCTCTTGGAACTGGAATGGCAGGCAGTTGTGAGCTGTCATGTGAGTGCTGGGAATTGAACCTGGGTCCCTGGAAAAACAGCCAATGTTTTTCAACAGCTGAGCCATCTCTCCAGTCCCCAATGTTTGTTCCTTATAATTCCACATTTTATCAAGTATTTATACTCCATAAATGCACTTTTACATTATTATACTTTTTTTTTCTTTCAAGGCACATTAGCATTCAGACATTATGCTGGCCTGTCACCTTGCAGGATGCACTTGCCAGCACTCAGGTGGTACTCTGACCTGCTGGGGGCCCTGACAAAGTCATCAGTCACATGGTCGCCTTGAGACAGCTAAGTCGCCTTTAGCCGCCCCCTCTCTGTGGCTCATCTCTCTGTTTTCCTCTCACAGGCACAGGCTAGTTTTTAAATCATAACAAGGCACAGTTTCTCTGTGTAGCCTGACTGTCCAGGAACTTGCTCTGTAGACCATTCTGGCCTCTACCTCCTGAGTGCTGGGATTAAAGGTGTGCACCACCACTGTCTTGTTATCATACATTTTTTAAAAAACATAACTCTTTGTTGATTTTTTGGGAATTTCACATCAAGCACCCCAATTCCACTCACCTCCCAGCCCCTCCACATTCACTCCTCACCCTTGCAGCATCAAAATAAAACAAACAAACATACAAAAATTTTTAATACTCAGTTTTTGGGTGCTTATTTCTGTTTTTTCTTATAAATATTTTCCCCATCTCCTCTCCTATAAATATTGATATAATGAAAATATTTATCCATATAGACTTATTCTGCTTTTGAGTGACTTCCTTAAGATTAATTGCTAGGAAAGAACTATAAAACCTTAGCGGTCAATAATTATCTTTTTTACAAAAATTTATTTTATGTGCATTGGTGTTTTATATGCATGTATGTCTGTGTGAAGGTGTCAGATCCCATGGAACTGGAGTTACAGACAGTTGTGAGCTGCCATGTGGATGCTGGGATTGAACCTGGGTTGTTTGGAAGAGCAGCCAGTGCCCTGAATCCCCCCCCCCCACACACACACACAATACAAGACAGGGCTTCTCTGTGCAACAGCCCTAGCTGTCCTGGAACTCACTCATTGACCAGGCTGGCCTCGAACTCACAGAGATCTGCCTGCCTCTGCCTCCTGAGTGCTGGGATTGAAGGCGTGCGCCACCACCACCTGGCTAATAATTATTTTGTATTGCATTATCTCTAAGTTGGATTCCCTTCATCCGCTTCTCCTATTTTGATGTAAAGAAAGATGTACTAGGATAGCACTTTTCCAACCCCTTCTGTCCCATAAATAGCAGTCTGTGGCCCAGTTTCATGTGACTACCTGTCCTCAACAGATAGGTAATAATCAACCAAACCATCTGTAAGAGCTAGAATTCTCTGTTTTATTGTTCGTTTTGTATATGTTGTAAAATTTAAATGCATACATTCTAGAACTGTTTTCTTTTTATTTTAATATTAGCCTCACTCTTTTTAGATTTGAGACCAGGCCATTTACTCAGCATTCCAATGCCTGGGGATAAACTGGGGATAATCAAGCATTCTTGTCTTGAAGTTAGTGGTTGTTAGCACACCACTGTAATCCCTGTACTAGGGAGGCAGGGGCAGGAGGAGCCAGAGCTCAGGATTCTCCCAACAGAGCAAATTTGAGACGAGCCTGGGATACATGAGACTGCTCCTACACACACACACACACACACACACACACACACACACAGACAAGGGGGGGGAGCACGTGTCCATATGTCCATATTACAGTAATGGGGCTTGAACATAGATTCTCATGCATGTTAGGCAAGCGGTCTACCACTGACCTACAACAGCGATACTTGAGCTTCCTTCGTCCAGTTTCCGTGCCTACCCTCGAATTAGTTCCCACGGAAACAAGGGTGCCATTAATTAGACCTTTCAAATGCAATGCATTCCAAATAAATTCTTACTTTAACATTACCCTAGTAAATTTCTCTAGTATATTTCAGATTTTTAAACTCCTCTCGGGCAAGATGTTCCGTGGAGTGAACTTTGTCTTTTCCCAATTTAAAACCTTAGTCCCAATAGATATTTAGAGTCCTCTGTGAACGTCAGTCAACAGTAAATGGAAGTTCAAATTCCCTCCCGCTCCCCGTTTCTTACATTGGCCACCAGGGGGCAGAACTTCGTGGGCGCGTGAAAGGGAGGCTTTGACAGCGCCTGTACAAAGAAGTTACTTTATACACGCTGTTGAAGCCTTCCTCATGACTGTGTGGACTTTTTCTGTCACCAAGACCAAATCCAATCTACAGGATGCACCTGAGGCCGGCTGCACAGGACGCTTTGCCAAGTTGGGTTAGAGTTGTGGGGAACCACAGGTACTGTAAAATCCTTAGAGCAGAGAATGTTAGCTTTAAGAGGAAAGGTGCTTTTTTCTGTATCTTAACTACACATTCATAGCATACAAACTGCACATGAGCCATGCTCATGTGGCACAATTTTTTTAAAAACAATTTAGGTACTTAAAATAGAACTGGAGTCCCAACACAGTGTGCTTTTGTGGGACAAAATTATATATCATAGCAGAAGACTACGACAAAAACAACAAAACGCTCCACCGCCTTGTGATGCTGCAGAGATTCCCCCTCAACTCCCCAAGCGCTTTTGAATCCCGTTTAGAATTAGTCCTCAGGGAGCTTGCTTTATTAGCTTAGCCTAGAATGTCAGTTTAAGAAAGTCAAATCTTAAAAAAAAAAAAAAAAAAAATCACCAAATGCCGAGTCTTCTCACGTATTGCAATGCCTGACAACCATATAGATTGACTCAAGGCCTGGAGTTTATGATGTGCCAAGGACTACAGATCTGTCACTGGCTGGCACTTGCATGGGGCAGAAAACTGGATTTGTTGACTTTCAGAGTTAGAGGGAAAGGCTTTATGCAAACAGGCTTTCCCACAGATTAGCCCCTCAGAAAGAGCTTGGGGCGTTTGCTTTCCCTGTAGCTCCATTGCTGCTTTCCCTGTAGCTGGATTGCAATTGCAGTGTTCCTGTCTGGCAGCCACAGGCTGAAGACCGGACTGCGCTTCTGCTTTAAACAGGACAGGCGAAAGGGGTCCTTGGGAGGGCTCTCGCGGGCACCCTTCATTCCCTTCAGTCTAGCTTCAAACCCTCAGTACCGTTCCTGGCCGGAGCTCAAGACCGTCGAGGAGTAAACTGCCGTCCATAACTCCCCAGGAAGACGACCCAAAGTGACTCATAATCTTCAACTTACAAAGAGCTGAACACATGTTTTGTGGGGGTTGTCTCTTCTCCAGGCAGACGTGGCCACCAGTCCCAACAAAGGACACGTTGCACAGCCTTGGCCCAGGCCCAGGCTATCAGCTGGCCTAGGGTCTTTTTCTGGCTGGCCTGCTTTTGAAATCAGCCAAGTAGCTCAATCTACTCCAGTTGCAACTACAATGTTCCCCACTTCTCTTAAGCGTGGCCACTCCCGAGGCCAGAAATTCCTGGGCGCCTGCAGTCTTGGGACATCTCACCTAACCCACGTCGCATCTCTCCGATGATGTCTCATTATGGTCCCCCTGGAGTTTCAAGACTCCACTTCAGGCATGTCCCTGATCCTTCCCCACCCACAGACTCAGACAAGGCTGGACACTCCAGTTAAGATACTTAACGGGCAGTCCTACGCGCACCCCTACGGTCAGCACCACCAACAGCCGTTTTGATGACCTCCCGGGGCGTGCGCGGCTGGGTCCTCTCCAGCACTAGGTCAGGACTCACTCTCAGACTCACCAGATCTACCACCTCCCTCTGTCGGATCTGCGCTTTTTGCTTCACCTTGGGGTTCTCGGAGGCGCTGGACTCGGAGGGCAACTGCAGCAGCAGCACCAGGAAGAGGCCGAGCAGCAGCTGCAGGGAGGCGGTGCGCTCTTGGGGGTGCATGGTGTGCGGTGGCTGCTAAGCGCCGAGCAGGAGGTAGGGCGGTCGCCGGAACCCGGCTCTGGTCGGTTGTCTGGCCCAGCTCGGCAGCCCGCAGCATCAATGCTCCTTTCACTGAGCACCGCCCTCCCTTCTTCCCTCCCGCCCCCTGGACACCCGGAGCTTGCATACTGCAATAGGCCAGGGTCCCGGCGCCCCTCCTCCGCAGCTCCGCCTGCCCGGACCCTCGCTGCCCGGTGACTGTGGTCCAGAACCACAGATGAGGGGGAATCACGACAGCACGTGCCTTAAATCTGGTCCAGGAGTCTAGACGGCAAATGTCTTAAATCTGGGCCAGGAATCACCTTTGGGTTCTTTTATTGCAAGCAAAGCTTTGGCGGGGGGAGGGGGAGAAGGGTGGGAGGGGACATTTATTTGGGGGGCATTAGCCTCTAAGAGTCCTATGACCCAAATGATTGCTAATGTGTGTGCAAGAGCTATCCTGGTCTAAGAGCCAAGGTGCAAAGCTTGTCAAGGCCTCATGGCAATCCTGTGGGGGACGGTGCTGCCTGTCTTCTCCATTCATAAGTGAAAAACTGAGGCTCTTGGACAATGACCAACGTTCAGTGGTTTCAGTGGCCCTCGCTGCCAGGGGGAAGGTAGGCAACCTGCAGATCTTCACCTGTCCCTCAAGTCCTCCAGGTCCAGTCCGTAGCTTCACCCCGCCCCCAGCTCTGAAGCCCAGCGCCTGCAGCAACCTCTTACAGATCTTTCCCTCCTAAACTCCCTTCCCCAGCTCTTGCCTTGCCTACCGCTCCCCTCCCCCCAGCTCCAGCAGGCGCTCCCTGGGAACCCAAGGCCCCTCCTGCCAGAGAAGCAAGGAAGCTAACTGCTGATCTTCACTTTTCCTTCCATTCCTCCAAATCCAATCCCCAGTCTCATGCTTGGCTCTGTAGCAGTCCTTTTACTGTGACCCTCTTCACTCTCTGCTCCCGAGGCAAGATCCTGGTGGAACTCCCTGCTTTCCTCCCTCTTGTTAAGCCCCTCCACCACCCCAGACGCTAAGTGTCAGCTTCCAATACCCAGAAGCACATTTTACCTGGAACCCCCAGAGCCCACACCTGTCAGGACCCCCAAAGATTTTCCTACAGGCAGCACACAACTGCCACATTCTCCTAAGAACCAGAGAGAGCAAACAAACAAAAGCAAAAAAAAAAAAAAAAAAAAAAAAACCAACACCCATCCACAAAGACAAGACCAGATATCAGCATCTAGAATTACAATCTTCCCAATTCCAGATGACTAGATGACAGCATAAAACCACAATAGCAGCCAGGACAATTATGTCTCCACTAGAGCTAAGCAACCCTACCACAGCAGACTGTAAATATTTCAACATAGCTGAAGCACAGGTGGAAGACTTCAAAACAACCTCTATGCATTTGATAGAGGTCCATAAAAAGGAAATGAATAAAATCATCCAAGACTTGTAAGTGGAAATAGAATCAATAAAGAAAACCCAAACTGAGGAAAATCTGGAAATGAGAAATATAGAAACTTGAATAGCAACCACGGAGGCAAGTGTCACCCAACAGAATACAAGAGATGGAAGAGAGAATCTCAGACATTGAAGACATGATAGAAAAAAATGGATACATAGATCAAAGAAGCTGTTCAATCTAAAAAAACTCCTGCCCCCTCCCCCCAAAAAATCCAGGAAATCTGGGACACCATGAAAAGACCAAATCTAAGAATATTAGAAATAGAGGAAAGAAGAAGAAGCACAGGTCAAAGGCACAGAAAATATTTTCAGCAAAAGATAGAAGTTTTCCTAACCTAAAAGAAGACAACTAACAAAATATAAGAAGAATACAGAACACCAAACAGACTGAACCAGAAAACAAAGTCCCCTTGACATAAAATAATCAAAACATTAAACGTACAGAACGGAGAAAGAATATTGGAAACCACAAGGGGAAAAGAACAAGTAGCATCTAAAGGCAAACCTATTAGAATTACATTTGACTTTCTCAATGGAGACCCTAAAACCAGAAGGGCCTGGACAGATGTCCTGCAGACTCTAAGAGACCCCAAATGTTAGCTCCAACTACCACACCCAGCAAAACTTTCATTCACCATAAATGGAGACAATAAGACATTCCATGATAAAACCAAATTTAAGCAATATATATTTACAAATCTAGCTCTCCACAAGGGGCTAGAAGGTTACCTCTTACCTAAAAAGGTTAACTACATCCAGGAAAACACAGAAAAAAATAATAATCCCAGACCAGCAAAGTCCAAAAGAAAAAAAAAAAGAAACTTCCAAACAGTACCAGCATCATCATCAACAACAAATTACATGGTTCAACAATCATTGGCCACTGAAGTCCTTCAACATCATCTCGATTCCCTGATAAAAATACACAGACTAACAGAATGGGTGTGAAAACAGAATCCATGCTCCTGCTGCATCCAAGAAACACACCTTATCATCAAGGACAGACATCACAGCAGGGTAAAGATTTAGAAAAGATATCCCAAGCAAATGGACCTAAGAAACAAACTGGTATTGTCATTTTAGTATCTGGCAAAATAGGCTTCAAACCAAAACTAATCAGAAGAGATAGTGAAGGACATTACATACTCATCAAAGGAAAAATCCACCAAGAGGACATTGCAATTCTTAGCATCCATGCACCAAACCCAAGGCACTTAAGTTTGTAAAAGAAACACTTGTACAGCTTAAATTACATATTAACACTCACACACTGACTGTGGAAGACTTTATTAGCCCACTCCCACCAATGGATAGGTCAACCAAACAGAGAAATGTTGGAGCTAACCAAAGTTATAAACCCAATGAACCTAACAGATATTTATAGAACATTTTATCCAAACATAAAAGAATATACCTTCTTATATACCTCATGGAACTTTCTTCGAAACTGACCACACACTTAGACACAAAGAGAGTCTCAGCAAATACAAAAAATTGAAATAACTTCCTGCATCCACTATGGATTAAAGCTGGATATCAACAACAGCAGAAACCTTACAAATTCATGGGACCCAAACATTTCTCTACAGAATGAAAAATGGTTCAAGGCAGAAATTAACAAAGAAATTAAAGACTTCCTAGAGTTGAGGGAAAATACATAATATGTCCAAACTTATGAGATACATTGAAAGTAGTGTTAAGAGAAAAATTCATAGCACTAAGTGTCTACATTAAAAACATTAGAGGTCTTATGCTAGCAACTTAACAGCACACCTGAAAGCTCTAGAACATAAAAAGAAGTCATACCCAAAAGGAGTAGTTAGCAAGAAATAATCAACGGAGGTCTGAAATCAATAAAGCATAAAGAGAACAATTAAAAACATCAATGAAACAAAGGGTTTTTTTTTTTTGAGAAATTCAGTAAGATTGGCAAACCCTTACGCAGATTAACTAAAAGGC
Source organism: Chionomys nivalis (assembly GCF_950005125.1). Lineage (NCBI taxonomy): Eukaryota > Metazoa > Chordata > Mammalia > Rodentia > Cricetidae > Chionomys > Chionomys nivalis. The sequence goes on along the minus strand of NC_080102.1, from coordinate 5,019,052 downwards.
AGAGAGAGAGAGAGAGAATATCCAAATGAACAAAATCAGAAACCTAAAGGGGGGCATAACAACAAACACCGAGGAAATCCAGAGAATCATAATGACATACTTTTTTAAAAAATGTACTCAAAAAATTACCAAAACTGGAAATTCTAAAATGAATAGATAATTTTCTTGATAAGTATCACTTACCAAAGTTAAATCAAGATCTGATAGGCAATTTAAACAGGCCTACAAACACTAGTGAAATAGAAGCAGTCATTAAAAGTCACCCAATCAAAAAAAGCCTAGGGCCAAATGGTTTTAGTACAGAATTCTGCCAGGCTTTCAAGGAAGAGTTAATGCCAATCATCTTTAAATTATTCCAAAAAATAGAAACAGAGGGGATATTGCTCAATTTATTGTATGAGGCTACAGTTGTCTTGATCCATAAAGACACAAAAAGGAAAAAGAATTACAAATTGACTTCTCTTCTGAACACAGATGCAAAAGTACTCAATAAAATACTTGCGAACTGAATCCAAAAACACATCAAAAAGGTCATCCACCATGATCAAGAATGCTTCATCCCCAAAACGTAGGGATGATTCAACATTCATAAATTGATAAATGTAATCTATCATATAAACAGACTGAAAGACAAAAACCACAGGATCATCTCATTGGATGCAGAAAAGGCCTTTGACAAAATCCAACACTCCTTCATAAAAGTCCAGGAAAGATTAGTGATATAAGGGACATACTTCAACATAATAAAGACAGTTTACAGCGAGCCCACAGTAAATACCAAAATACATGGAATGAAACTCAAGTTCCACTAAAATCAGGAACAGGACAAGGCTGTACACACTCTCGGTGTTTGTTCAAAATAGAACTTCAAGTTTTACCTAGAGCAGTAAGACAACTGAAGGTGATCAAAGAAATACAAATTATAAAGGAAGAAGTCAAATTATCTTTATTTGCAGATGATATGATACTATACAAAAGTGACCTGAAAAATTCCTTCACGAAACTCTTACAGCTGGTAAACTCCTTCAGCAAAGTATCTGGCTACAAAACCAACTCACATTTATGTTATGGCTTCCAGTTTGGTGTTTTTATGGAATTCCTAGGTGTGGGAACAAGTGGATTTCTGATTCTTGTACCTTCCCTTGGGATCTTTTCCTTCTTTTGCTTTGTCTTGTCCAACTTTGATATGATAGTTTTTGTTTTATCTTATCATATTTTATTTTGTTGTATTTATATGAATGAATGAATGAATGAATGAATGAATGAATGACCACCTAGCCACTAGGGTAAAGGTTAACTGACCTGTCCCTTGACCTGGCCCTTTTGCCTGCTGGAAGGGGGAGTCAGTTTTCTCCAGCGGTGAGACACTGGGTAGATCAACCACTCCAGGACAGGTCTCATGGTCAGCTGGCAAACATATACTTGGCCTCCACAGGTGTTTTTGTGTGTGTGCTTTTATTTACTTAGTTTGGGGAGGTTTTGTTTGTTTGTTTATTGGGTGGTGTTTCATTGATTTTTCTTGCTTTTGGGGGGTTTGTTCTCGTTTCAGGTTTATGTTTATTATTTGAGAATGAACCTAAAGTCAAGTGAGTAGAAATGGGAGTGGATCTGGAAGGACTTGGGGAAGGGGAAGAATATGATCGAAATATATTTAAATTTAAAATTGTTTAAAATAATAAAAAATAAAATTATATATTTAATAAAAAGTTCCATCCATCTGTCCATTGTCCATGCTGGGAAAAAAATCCTCCTCACAGATGAAGTTACCTGCCAGGTAGGGTCAGCTAAGAGCAGGGTCTTTCAGAGCATCACTGGTGGGATGGAGGCCCTGACACACCTGATCAGTATTGGAGTCCCAATTATCGGGTTCCTCTGTCCATGCAATAAGTCAGAGCAGGCCGAATTAATAAGTTCAGATTTAATAAACAGAGTCAAGCAGTTCCTAGCGACTCTTAGAAAGGCAGGAGAGAAATCGCCTGCTGGTCTGGCGACCAGGTCTTAAATACCCTGCAGGGAGCTGAACACCAGGCCTTACTGTGTTGGACCCTCTGTCTCTGAGCCACAGTGCCAGTCCCTTAGTCCCCTGGGTTTATAAGTGCTGGGGCACTTTATAAAAAAAAAAAAAAAAACCAACAACTTACTATACTTTTGACTTTTCCTTGATAGGAATTTTGCACCTGAGAAAATCTGGTCCAATAAATTTGTAAATGTAGCTTAAAACATGTAGACTAATTTATTCAACCTGGTTTCTATTTAGATCTGAGTTTTAGGACAATTAAATCTTGTAAATAGTTGAGCCAGTTGAACCCAAGGCTTCTATGTTGACCTTAATTTGACCTTAATAGCTTAAGAGAAACTTGATTCTTTGGATTTAAATATCTAAGGACTAAAGCTCTATGAAAGCCTGGGTTCAACCTTCACTGCTATGAAGGGAAAATAAGAATATTTAAGTAGTTAATAACTGGAAGGAGCTAAAGACTGTATTTTTCCCCATGCATAGATAGCATCCATTCTCAAACAAACAGGAACACCCTACGGAAAAATTAGGGAGGGAAGTGAGTGGGTTAGAGTTATTTAGTATAGTTTATCTGTAATGCAAGTTCTAATAAAACCCCACCGAACCAAGGAATTGCAGTATTAAATTTTTTTTTTTTTTTTTTTTTTTTATTTTCGAGACAGGGTTTCTCCATAGCTTTTGGTTCCTGTCCTGGAACTAGCTCTTCTAGACCAGACTGGCCTCGAACTCACAGAGTTCTACCTGACTCTGCCTCCCGAGTGCTGGGATTAAAGGCGTGCGCCACCACCGCCCGGCTGCAGTATTAAATTTTTAAGATCACCTAATTCAATGCCTGTATCTTATGACTTCAATGCATAATTGAGAGCAACTTCTATCAGTGGTTGTAATTTTAGTATATTTAACCTTTATCCACATTTTCACAGCCATAGAACAGAACAATTATAGTACACAGAACTTACATACGGACTAGAAGACAAAAACTATGTAGATTCTGGCTGGATTCTGATCTCACAAGTTAATGAGCAAGCTACCTAAAATCCATTTGAAGTCCACTTTTGGCAAATGAATGTCATGATCATGTATCTACATAGGACTGCATGAGGAGATTAATTTAAGGAATATTAATTTAAGATGTGTTACATTTGTTTATGCTGTGGAGTATTTATTTAATGATGCGAAGACTTGTGTTTGATTAAATAAAATTAACCTGGGGTCAGGAGGGTCAGCAACTAGTTGACAGGAAGTGGTGGGAGGAGCCATGTGTAGCTAGGGTTCTTAAGTGGGGGTCTAGCAGAAGGACACCCTGTTTTGTGGGAGAGGAGAGCTAAGAGAGGTTAGCTACTTGCTATTCGGCCTCTCTGAGTGATCAGAATTTCATCTCAGCCTTTGAGTCCTGAGTTCTGTAGAGGGACAGAGATCTAGAGAAAATTCCTTCAGCAGCAGTGAGAGAGTGCGTGTAGCCAAACCACGGCTGGTAGCTGTGGAACTGCAACTGCTGGTTAGGACAGCAGTTGCCTAATGGGCAGCTACCGAACTGAATGAAAAACAGCAAGAGAATGCTGCCTCAACACAATATCCAACTCTAAAAGAGAACTCATAACTGTTCATTATAATTATTTTTATAAGTCAAAGTTCCACATTAAAAAAAAGGAAGTCAAACACGAGGCTGGCACCTAATCTATGCATTAGTTGGCCAAGCCCAACTGAAGCTGGGAAGGAGCCTGTGGTGGTCAGGACAGGCAGGAGGGACATGAGGATGATTCTGAGGGCACACAGTGCCAACCAGTCCTGGAAGGAGGAGCTGAGCTCTGTCACAGGGTCCGCTTTAAGCTTCAGGGCTGTGGTGGCTTCCCCTCCAGCCGTAAATGTCTAGATTGCCAGTCAGTTTGACCTACCCATAGTCTCCACCTCAGAGATGGCTAGCATCCTTACAGCCCACAAATGGCTAGGACTCTTAGAGAATACTAGTTGATGGAAAATTATAGAATCTAAATTATTGGTGAAAGATGACCAAAGTCCCTGGCCTGCAATTATGGCGAGTATATTCTGCATCCATCCCTTTTTTATTTCTAGATGTTTATACAACTGGGACCTGGCGTCTGCTGCAGGGCTTCAGGGCAAGCAGTGCGCGACCTGCAAGAAGCACATTTCATTGGCTCTGTGTGTGACATGCTTTCAACTTGGGGAGTCTTTCATTTCCTATCAAATTTTCTTCCTTTTTATTAAGTTACCCGAAGCTGTGCCCAGTTTCCCCCTCTTCATTATGTTCTATGTACAGGAGGATTTGTTTTTTCAATCAGCGTCTTCCGGACAGACTCTTTATTGTAAGAATCCTCAGAAAATAATTCACCATGGAGATCTGGGTTGAAAGTGGTCAAGATTAAAGGCATTTCTGGGCAGCTCGGATGACTCTGTAGCCTGCGTGTCTCTCAAGGCACAAAGAGCTGCCTGTTTTGAGATAAAAGGAAACCAAAGTAAGCAGGAGTTTTGGAATTACATCCCTAAACATTTAGCTTTACAAAATATAGCCCATTCTCCCCCTCCCCACTGTAGACGGATGGCTCTCGCGGCCATCATTTTAGCTGCGGTTTCTTGCTATTCTTTCTTCAGCTCCATGAGCTTGATGCATGGATTTGCTTTGTCGATATAAAGTCGAGACACCCCGAAATAACAACCCCCCAAAACCTCACAATATTGGTCACTCTCACCTTGCAAGGTATTTAGTGACAGAGCAAACTGAATAGAGATGCGCCTCTCCAAAAACCAATACAGAATGCTAAAAAGTGACAAAATGGTGGTGAGAAAAAGGAAGACCAAGAGGTTTAGATATAAAACAATAAATGCATGACTACCTAAATAACAACAACCAAGCATAACAAAATAGTCTCTTGCCAGCTATAACAATAACTATATTGCTGTATGACTAACTACTGTATAGAAAAAGAAGTCTTGACAATTTTCCTTCCTACGTGCCTTGCAATAGTTTGAAAATAACCTCTTAGCAATATTATTAGATATTATAATTGGGTGGTATTATCAAAATCATCAGAGAAACCTTGTTGCCTCTTCCTTCTAATTCTCAATTAAATTAATAATTCATACGTTTGTGGACACTGTTGACCCCCTCGTTTCTTTATTGATGCTACAGAAAGCATGATCTGAAATGTGTAAGTATCCCAGAGCTAGGAGAGGTGTTAATTCAGTGCCCAAGCTGCATGCTCCAAAGCCAGAGAAAGATGAGGTGGGTGGATGTGTGGGGATGAGGAGGTGAGCTCGTGGACTTTGGAGCGAATTGATGTTACTGAAACCCTGGTGTTGTTCTACGCCTTCGGTGTCCTTGCCTTTGTCTTTTAACCACAGCACCTTCCTAACTGGTCCCAAACATGGACTGACTGACCCTTTCAAGACTGATACAATTCTTCCCAGAATCCTCTAGGTAGACAGCCTCACGCTCTCATTGGTCAAGACTGTTTCACATGTTTGTTGCTGAAACAAGTCACCGAGCAAGTGAATTTCCAGGGACATAGCTGATTATATTCGTAATCAGGTTCTTCTAGCCAAAGGGCCCCTCTTTGGTAGTTAGCTGTGGGGAGACAATCAGAGTGCCTGCCACAGAATGCAGTCTTACTGTGGCGGGTGGGCGGACATCTTATCAATCCCTGCTTCCTGTAATCAGATGGTTTGGTGATCTCCCCATTAATTTCCATCTAGGTGCCTTGTGGAAATGGGAGACCTCTAGGGGGCAGGCTTAGGATAAAGTACTGGGGCCACTAGATCTAAGTCCAAAGAAGACTGTGCGAGGTCCCTTCACCCATGTCAGTCCTCAACACCGATCTCTTCTTGTACCAGTGCTTTCCAGTTGTGTTCCTAAGGGAGCTGATTTCTGCTTGCAATGGAGGGTTCCACAGAAGATCTTTCTGGATGAATGCTTTATACAAAGTGCTCAAAACTAGCACAAATGTCCTTGCTCACTGGGCGTCATGTCTGTAAAATGTTTGTTCCCTTTGGAGATTAGTCTCGATAGAATGCGCTGCTTCTCCTTTGGGAGTGACATTTGAGGGCCCCATTTACTGAAAAGTCGTGAGTTCGTCTGGACAATGTCACCGACAGGCTGCATGTCCTGGTCAGTCTCTTCTCCGTAGCGTTTTGTTATCTCCTGATGGTTCTCTGGACCGTTCAGGCAGTCTCACAGGCTGATGTCCTTCTCCACAACTCCCCACAGTCTTCAAGTTCCTGGGGTGTTAGTCCCTGGGTAGGAAGTCCATTATTATACTTTCAATTTCCAAATTGCTGTTACTGATTCCTTTCCTGCCTCTAGGACTACAAACATGAACACACATTAGCTCTATGGCTGTTTGTTTCCATGGTGATCTCTTTGTATTTTTGCATCAAAATCTAAATCCGAATCCTTTGATGAATCTCTCCAAAGACAGTCGTCCTCTGGTCTTCATGTCTGAAGCAGGGCAGGCCATGACTGCACCCTCTTCCGCTCTGTTGTAGTAATTCATCATGCGGTGACAGTGAGCTGGGTGAGCCATCTGAAAGCTCACATGTTTCTCAAGAATGCCTTAGCGGTTTACCTAATGTTCACAAAAATGACCTACATATGTGTATGTGCAGGAAATTTGGGTTTTGATTGTCACCAAAAGAGTTTTGTGATATATAGTGGGAGCTGCGGGCTGTGTTTCTGCCGCCCCAGCTCCTGGTCCGCCTGGCTAGCTTATGCCCTAAAATAACGACACACAAACTGTATTCTTTTAAACACTGCTTGGCCCATTAGCTCTAGCCCTACTGGCGAATTCTCATATCCCGATCAACCCATCTCCAATAATCTGTGTAGCACTAGTCTTACCGGGAAAGATTCAGCATGTCTGACCTGGTGGCTGGCTGTATCGCGTCTGGCGCTGAGAGGAGCTGCCCTGCATCTGAGCTCACTTCCTCTTCCTCCCAGCATTCTATTCTGTTTACTCCACCCACCTAAAGGCTGGCCAATCAAACGGGCCAAGGCAGTTTATTAGCCAATGACCTTCCTCCATCAGTGATACTCTGACGGAATGCCACAATTGACCTTTTTGTGCCTATTTTTTTAAATTGCCGTATTTATTGTCCCCAAACACTGCACATCACAGGGTCTGATGGATAGTCTTAGAATATTCTGAGAGACGTTGACTGTCTTTCATGTGACAGGCCCTCTGTATTGGGGTATAAGCATCACTTCCAAGGAACTGATTATTGAACTGATTAATAAGCTTCTAGCAACAATAATAGAAACTTAGGGCTGGGGAGATGGCTCAGTTCGTTAAAATACTTGCCATGAATGTAGACGAGGATCTGAGTTCAGATCCCCTGCACCAGTTTTAAAAAGCCAGGCACAGTAGCGTGTGTCTGCAACACAGAGTTGCAGGGAGGTGGGGCGGTGAGAACAGCTGGATCCCTGGAGTTTACTGGCCAGGCAACCTAGCGGAACCAGTGAGCTCCGGGTTTAGCGAGAGACCTTGCTCAAAAGGAGAGAATGGTAGAGGAGGGCACTTCTGGCCTCCACATGTGCTTACACACACATGCACACATAGACACGCACACAGAGATGAACTCAATACAACTAAAACAATAAGATAATTTATATCCTCTTATTAAAAGGAGTTCCGAAGGGGCACAGATCTAGAGTTAGGTAAGTAACCCTGTGACTCAGGGCTTTTGTTTCTCCATGTTTTTGCTACCCTCAGGGTTCCAGTTTCCTCTTCATGCTGCCATCTTCCCTCGGCAATGTTTGGTCAGATGTTTCTGCTCAGATGCGGCAGCACCTGGAGGAAGAGGTGACGAGTTCTAGACTTACCTCCTTGAGAGGAAGGGAATCCTTCCGAAAGGACACCTGTTTCCCCCCTCGGGGGCATAACCCGGCCATGCATCTAACCAAACACAATGAACCAGTGACTATGACAACCACAGTGGACTAAGGCCAATCGAGAAGCAACTTGTGGGACCCCTACCCCGCCCAGAATAGAACTGCCTGAGACCAGGGTTCTGCGATGAGCAGGAGCGGCGGGATGGATGCTATCGGCGACAAAACCTGTCTGAGGACACAGATGTGTTGATATAACTGTTGTTTTCTGTCAGGACTTTGGACAAGGCTTAGGGAGAAGACATCTACCTGGAGATTGGACAGAAAGGTGGGTGCTAGACACAGAACACCACCTTCTGACCCTAGCCACCACTCACCTCATTCCAGACCACTTATTCTCAGTGTACACAGTTGTCTCTGTTTCTCTCACTTGGCAGAATGTTTCTGATGGGCCCACCAATCATCACATGAGTCAGGAACTCTGAGTAAAATCCATAACTTGGTTGTCTTTTATTGGGAGTCACATCCTGTGAACATTCATATTTTGAAGTGAACCTCCTAACCCTAACCCTATGTATCAGCTCCTTTCCAGAGGGTTGGATTGGACCACAGGAGCCCCAAGAACTCCAAGGTCCTAGTGCTGAGGCTCTGTGGTACTCAAGGACAGGATGTGTTAAGAACAGCTAGCGGTGTGCCCGTGACCAGCTTTCTCCTCCTCTGACTGATGGAGGGACTCCAGACACAATGGAGCTCCTGGGGACCCCCAAGCGGTTTTTCTTCTTTTGCAGTTTGTCACCAGAATTCCTTTTGTTCTGAGATCGTTAGACATTCCACCAGACATGAGAATGCAAGTCACACCATGGCTGCCTCAAAAACCTCTTCTGCCCTCCTGCCTTCGAGAGACTTGGAACAGAGGCGGTTAGGGAAAGGGGGATGTTCCTCTCATGTCGGAGCCTAACGGTGTATTATTAGCCAATTCTTGGCCTTGAGGTTAGAAATCAGGTCCAGTATTTCTAATTCAATCCCAATTTTCTTTTGGAGTTCTAATCATTTTAAACCCTAGCACATCCAGAACTATGATCTAAACACTTAATTCCTCAGTCTATTTAACTCATGTGGCTATGAGTCACTGTTAATAGGTTCAACAGATATTCTGGTTTCCAAGCCGCATATCCAAAGACGGGGTTTTAATTATTTTTCTTAGTGATTTGCTCATGTCTGCATACCAAGAGTCAGGCTTGGCTGACCAAAGTCATCTTGAAATATTTAACTTAGAATTCAGCCTAGGACTGAGACATGCCAAGTCTAAGCTTTCTATCTGGAGACACAGGTCGTTTTTCTAAGCTAAGTTTTAAACCAAGCCACAGTAGGAGGAAGGATCAGCTACAGCAGCCATGCATTTTCTATGTTAGCCTCCATATGCAGAATGAATAAATAAAATTTGTGTGCCATGTTCCAGAAAGAAATATGCTGTGTCTTCTGAAAAACGGGAGAGGAGGAAAGGAAATTTTATCTAGTAAATGATTCTAGAATGGCGGTAAAATACAGAGTATCATTAGACCAGTTGTCTTCACATGCATCTGGATACATACAGAGAATATATGTGCAACGTGCCTTTGCTAAACTTACATATATGTAATCACAGTAAACGTAAAGTGTTGCTCCCTGGAACTGCTCACACAACATTGCCGTCTATAAACATACTTGTTTGTCCCCGGAGGCATTGATACTGAAGTATGTACATTTCTGTTCTTTCTTTATAAAACTGCAATTCTTTATGTATTCTCATCTCTCACATGTGCAAATTCAGTTTTTGCTTCACTGTATACTTGTTGAGTGGAGGCCACATGCATGTGGTCTCGTGAGCATTTTATGAACATTTACGCTCTGTCTGGCCTTAAAAACCTAGGAGATCCCTCATATCATGAAAAACACCTTTGGGGAGGTGTCTAGCTCAAAAAGCAATAATGTAGAATGCTTGAAGCCCCAAGTTCCACCTCTAGCACCTGGACTACAGCAACAACAAGAACAAAACACCTTTGGACCATATGATGTCTGGAAAACTTACCCATGAGAAGGGTGGAAGGACTTGGCTCTCTCCAGCAGTATCCAGCTAGAAATTAGGTACTGTAAGATAGTATTAAGAATGCCAGGCCAGGCAGTGGTGGCACACACTTTTAATCCCAGTACTAAAAAAGCAGAGGCAGGCATCAAATCTGTGTGTTGAAGGTCAGTCTGGTCTACAGAGTGAGTTCCAGGAAAGTTTCAAAGCTCCAGGGCCTCTGCACCCAAACTTCTCTTGAGGAAAAAAGTCCTTCAGAAGGTGTTAATAGACAGAAAGCCGGCTCCAGAGAGCAGTCAAGCTAGTTTGTCTTGTTCATTTTCTGGGAGCCTTTCATATGTTAATGTGCTGTTAACAACAGAGCTTGAATTCTACTCTCTGTGGAAGTTCTGGTAAGTTTATTAACTGCACTCTTCAGTGGGTTGTGGAGTGAGGAATCCTCCCATTCCGCACTGTCCTCAGAACCAATTACAGGGTCCAGAGGCATTTCCAACAATCCATTGTGTGAACACTGGTGGATGCTGTGGACTTGCTTATAGCTCCTTCCTTGCAGCGCACAGTGCCTGTCTGCGCTCTATGCGCTACCACACAGTTCCCGAGCTTCAGGCAAGGGGCTGGAGGTTGAAACACACAAACACACAGAGAGACAGAGACCTCTAGTCAGTGGTAAGAAGCCCTTTCTTCAATAGCACCACGGAGGCTTATATACCCAACACAGTCAGGTGGGCCAACAGGTGAAAACCTTATCCTCTGATCCTCAAGGCCAAGGCAACACGTGCTCGTGAAGCAGAGCTGGTAAACAACTTTGACACAGCTTTCAGTAACTCAGATCAGAAGGAAAGTAAAGATCTCTAGCAGGGAAGAGCAGCTGGAGGCCAGGACTCCAAATGGTCCCAACAGGCACGTGGCAGGCTGGATTTGTAATCCTAGAAGGAGCGTGCCACACCCGTCTTCTGGCTAGATAACAGCCCCTCTTCTGGGGTTAGTCTGGGAGACTGCTCGCCTGCACGCTGACAGCTGCTCCCACCCCCACATCTTGCCAAGTGTTTTAGCGTTGGCCCCATACAGGCTGCTACGTTGCCAGTTCATAGTCATTACTGGGGGTCGAGGGGCTGGGACGATTGCATTTTGATTTAATTCTGAGTGGACAAAATCATGGGCTTTCAGTCCTAGGGTGGGAGTAGCGACAAGGGGGAGCTGGAGAGCCCCTATAGGGCAGGTGCCCCAATAGCCACAGCTCAGGGCTGCTACACCCAATAGGAGGCCAAGAGTCTTAGTACCCAAGGCTCTTGAGTGTAAGCAATGAGCCTCTGATTTGAGCACCCAAAGCAATACGCCCCTGGCTTTGAAAGCTTGCAGCCAAAAGCCTCCAGTTCCCAGGGTTTAGGGCTAAAACCTGAACTTGGGAGGCCAGCTTGTGAGCTGCTGGGACTGTCAGGGCAGCCTCTCTGCCCATCTGTGATTCCATCCAGATCAAAAAGAACACGTGTGACAGCCGGAGTCCGAGGGCCAGAGACCAAGTGATGCCTATCAGTTGAGGAAACACAGGCCTGCCGTTTTATTCTTTCTGTTTGCCCAAAGCCTGCTGAGGGGGACAGCTTTAGACACACCGTGCTGTCCTTTTCCCAGACTGCGTGTCCCAACTGTGGAAGTGGGTAAGAGATGTAACATGCCAGCAAGGGCTTGCCAGTGACCGACTTTGACAGAGCAAGGCATTTCAAGTGAAGCAATTGGAAGCACACAAACCACTGAGCCCGTGGTTTCCCCAGCTACAGCGTGGCGTCTACTCAGACGAAGGAATTCCTGGAATCCCTAGGATGGATCCCTAAGGGAATCAGTCCATAAACTAGCTAATACTTTGGGGAAATTACAGCGAGACCATTATAGTGTTTTATTTTCTTCTGAGTTTAGGAAAAATATTTCTAACTCACTGCTGATTTCATGCTTCTTACCCTGACTGGAGAGATGGCTCGGTGATTAAGAGCACTAGTTGCTCTTCCAGAGGACCTTGGCTCAATTCCTAGCACCCACACGGCAGCTCACAACTGTCTGTAACTCCAGTTCCAGGGCACCTGACACTTTCACACCAATGCACATGAAATAAATTATAAAAATAAAACATCATAGTCTGAGCTGGCTGTGCCCGCTGACCTGTAACCCCAGCACTGGAAAGGCAGAGCAGGAGGGATGCCACAGGTTGAGGTCAGCCAGGTCTACCTAGTGAGATTCTATCTAAAAACAAAGATAAAAACAGCAAAAGATTTAAAGAAATATGACAAATAATAGTATGTAATGATCTGCTTACTTTATATATACATGTGTGAGGCGTTAGCAGAATCTTTGCATAAGTACGTTGAAATTCGGCAGATGTGAAAGATGTGTAGGAAACATATAGAGCATATGCACATTTAAAGTATATGTTTGCAGAATAATTTATTTGGAAAACTTTGGTTTGGTTTGATTCAGGACAGTAGTTCTCTGTGTAGCCTTCGCTATCTTGAAACTCACTCTCTAGATCAGGCTGGCCTTGAACTCAGAGCTCTGACTACCTCTGCCTCTGTCTCCTCAGTGCTGGGATTAAAGATGTGTGTCACCATCGCCTGGCTGGAAAACTTTTTAAAAGGACATTTTAATCAAAACTCCAAGTAAGGTCACCCTTACCTCCTTTTGTGGCAGAAAATTAGAAAGATTTCCATCAAAGTTTTTCTTGTCTATTTTTCTTCTGGGGATGGAAAATAGAAACCTCAGGTTTGGCTCCACTCGTGTTGAGCAGTTACCACAACACATTCCAATTCTTTGGCAGTCGCCCCAGCAGGCCTCCCTCCTCCCGCAAGGATTCCCATGAACTTCACTTCCCACAGCCCGCTGACTCTGGGCTGGAGCTGCTCAGACACTTCAGCTTAGCCGTTTAAGCTTCCCTCGTTCTCCGGAAGGACACATTGCCAGTGTGAGCTCACAGCAGCCGACTCCTCTGCACGTGACACTGCAGCTGCTGCGAGGCCTTTGTCACCTGGAATCAAACTCTCGGACTTGGACTGTGGGCAGCGAGCTATTGCAGATCCGGCTTCCCAAGCAGAGAGGCAGCAGCAGGTCTCCATGTGGTTATTAGAAATTACATCTTTCGTCTCCTGGTGGGTGTGTGCACTCACTGTTGCCTTGGCGAAGCCGTGTTTTCCACAGGCAGCTCGTGGACACACCCACTGGTGGCACATTTCTGGGTGGAACTGAGGCAGCAGTAAACTTACTTTGATGATGGCTGGACATTCCAGACTGCTTTTACCTGGAAAGCTTAAGAAAGATTTCTTCAAAAAATGTAGGCTTGAGAGAGAATGGGGGAGAAAGAGCAGGAGTCATCCAGAGCTCACCAGCCAGACACAGAAGGAAAGAAAGGTAAAAAGTCCAGAGGCAAAACATGAATGAAGAGAAACAGGTTAATATAAATTTAAAAATCTAGCCAGGAACAAGCCTAAACTAAGGCCAAACATTAATAACTGACAATAAGTCTCTGTGTCATGATTTGGGAACTGGTTGGTGATCCAAAAGACCTGGCACAAGACACTGACAAACGCAACTGTCCTCATTGTCCTCAGTTAAAAAGAAACTTCTGGTTTATTAGCTACGCCATCATTAATCTGAAAAATTACACTATTTCCTGTGTCAGTACTTAAATATCTCGTCACATAATACAATCCTTAATACAAAGAAAATTTTATTGATGAAAAGACCACAGAAAAAAGTTCTTGTGTACAAAGTTTACAAATGTGGAAAAGTTAGCATTTACAACATTTTCCATACAGTACATGATAATTTTAATTTAAACTTTATCAGATGATCAAACAGCCCAAAAGCATCCAAGAAAATGCTGCTCATGAAATAATACTTAATGAGAAACAAAATTAAAGAAATTCCTTAGTGTTTTCAAGTATGTTGTTCAAACTCCATCTGTTCATGCAGGGTTACACCCGTCTGTTTCCCTACTGTTGTTAGCACGCTTTCTTTTGCATGTTTTGTTGCAGATATGAATTTTGCCTGGCATCTGAAAAAGATACAATGCAAAGTATCTGTAGTAGTCTAAAACATTTAAGATTTAAAGAAGGATGAAGACTAAATGTGGTGGCTGAAGCCTATAGTCCTAGCACTTGGGAGGCAGAGGGAGCGACATTTTGTTAGTTCAAGGCCAGCCTGGTCTACATACTGAGTTCCAGGACAGGGTTTACATAGTAAGACCCTGTCTCAAAAAAAATATAATAAAAAAGTTATGAGCAACTATAAATATCCATAATTCAACCTTGAGTGATCACAAAACCTTAAAAAATAAAAAAGGAACTCAGCAGCTTGGTGTAATTTATAAAACTAACATTTCACCTGCTAATGTAAGATGCAGAAGGTAGGAGGCAGGGCAATCAAGGAGGGACATTCTCTGCACAGGCATCTCCTTCCAAAGACCCGTGAAATCTTCAAATGTCAACACATAAAACTCACACAAGAATGCTGTTTTACAAGTTTCTGAAAAATTCAGTGTAACAGCTACCATAGTATCAAAATGTTATCAAAATATTAGAATAACAGCATAAAAATATTTGAACCGATTTTTCAGGATTTTCAAAAAATTTCAAATACATAAGTATTTTCAAATATATATACTTACATATAAAAGGTTCAATGATGAGTTTTAAATACTTCAGTAAAGAAAAATCCTGGTTTTATATCAAAAGAATGAAACAGCATAACATCTTAAAATACTTTAATAAAAGAATCTTCACAAATAGAAAGAAGATTCCTCTAATCCCCTCCCCACCCCCTACAGTTCAAAAATATTATTAACCTGAATGTTTCCGCTTTTCCAGCTATAAATGCATTGTATTATTCTTGAAATCTGCACCCCCACCCCCAGTATAACAGTAGACAAAAAGCCAGCAGTGGTGGCGCAGGCCTTTAACCCTAGCACTCAGGAGGCAGAGGCAGGCCGATCTTTAAGTTTGAAGCCAGCCTGGTCTACAGAGTGAGTTCTAGGACAGCCAGGGCTACAGAGAGAAACCCTGTCTCAAAAAACAAACAAACAAACAACTGGACAGTAGACAAAGCTAGTTTAAGTGCAAAGAAGAATGTAACCGTGATTTTCTTTCTGCAGGGCTGGGAGATGAGCCCAGGTCCTCAAGTATCGGGGTGAGGGCTCTACCACTCTGTTTAGTCTCCCCTGCTGTGGTTTTGTAAAAGAGACAAATGCATTGGATAAAATGTTTCTTCAAGTGTCTGAATGAGCAGCTGCACCCTGCTCTTTTCTAACTCCGGAGGCTGAGCGGACGAGCAGAGAGGCGGAGCCTTTGAGGCTGCTCGCCTCTGAAGAACTGGGGACCTGCCAACTGTTGCACTTCACCGGGCCAGTCTCAGTGACATCGTTCTTTGGGCTTACCCTAGAAAAGAAGAAAGTTTACATGCGTACATACAGAGGCACAAAGGATGCCAACCATCCCTCTAACTGCTGCTCGCTTACCCGAAAGCAGCTCTGGTGCTATCAGAAGACAATCCCCTAAAGCTCTTGGGTAGCACTTCAAATCACAAATAATTTTCTCAGATACAACCTTCACTGACTTCAGAGACTTCACCCAGTGCTGTCCTGTATGGCCGAGCCTGGGATCTCGCAGGGAACAACTTCTCAGGTGGATTCCTGCTCCCAGCGTTCTGATTCCCCAGCAGTGTTAAAACACAGTTTTAGGAATACAAAGATGAGCAAGACCTCAGCTCAAACCCAGGGGAAGGTTTGATATAACTAGCATCTGGCTAGTCACAGCCAGGAATATGGAAGCATTATGGAAACACAAAGTGTATTCAGCCCTGTCTGAAAGGACATAGGTAGAACAACCTTGAGTTTGCTATAGTCAGCTATCAACATTCCCGGCAGGGGGGATCCCCAAAAACACAACCAGCGCTATGCTTCAGTTACTTTCGACCATGGGGGAAAATCTACCATATCTTTTCATGTTTGGAAACTAAAAACATTTTATAATCATCTTTGTATAAAAATCACCTTAGATACAGAATGATACAATGTGTTCTGTTTCCTTGAGATGCTTCTTTCTTGCTACTTTTATAACTCAGGCTGCCCTTGAACTTGTGTTGTATGTAACCTGGGCTGGCCTCAAATTCATGACCCTCACAACCCCATCTCCGCAGTGCTGGGATTACAAGCATGGACTGCCATGCTCGGCTATGATGTCTGATGGGAGTCTGGCCTGCATTTCAGATACACTTTAAACACTTAGCTGTCAAATAACTCTTAGCAATTACAAGAAATGAACACCACTTTCCAACTCAAACATAATAATGTTAAGACTTCTTAAAACTAAAACTAAACTATTAAGTAGCACATCTACTGGCTAAACCAAACTTCCTTGAATTAAAAGTATTGGTATCTTATCATAAAATGCTTTCATTCCGGATGCAATATGTGCCACAAAAAACGAATAATGCTCTATTTCAAATGACGACAATCAGACAACAGTCGGTTCCCTCACCTTCCTTCACTCGGAGCCCCTTCCGACACAGCGCTGTTTTCCTTCACACTGCCGGCCAGGCCTTTCCTGTCATTCTGTTCCACAGGGAGCTTGGAGCTGGATGCAGCCAGGGAAGCAGGTTCTTCACAGTCCTGTTCCTTCGCTCTGGGCGTGTTTGCTCTGTCTGTTCTCGCCTCTTTCACGGATGCTTCCGGGGAGGTCTGGATTTCTGTGGAAGTTTCCTGTCCTAGGTAGTCATGGTCAGCGATGGCCATGGCAGAGGTGCCGTGGTCTGCCGTCCCTCCTGTGCTGGTTCCCATGGACTTGGAAATGACCTTCAGCTTATGCGTCCCTGGTTTGCCGTGTTTCTTCTTGTGTTTCACCTTAGAGTTGTGCTTCAGGAAGAACTCACAAGACTCTTGCAGCACTCGCCGGCTTTCACTGATGGGGCTGTGGTGAGACCCAGGGGAGAAAGTGCTCAGTCCATCGTAAGGGTTACAGACAGACTCTCCTCAGTTAGGAGTTCTATATGGTCTGTAGCATTTACAAAAGCGGGATTCCTAGATCATGATCTATTGTGCAAATACCTTCTTTGCTTTTGCTAACAGAAGCAGCATACTAGTGAGAGATTAAAACAGTCAGAAATCTAAGGCTGAAGGCAAAGGAAATACAAATCAGCCATGGCACTGACTGTGTTTGTGTCACACAGAGATACAGGGGTAAGCCAGAGAAAGAGGACACAGCATAACCTATGACCTCTGCTTTCTAACGTGAAAGTTGACAGGTTATAGTGCAGTGAGAGTGGGTGCTGTGGTACAATGGTCTTGCTCCCTGTATTGATTTGTCACGTGTACTGGTTTAATAAAATGCTTACTGGTCAGTAGCCAGGCAGGAAGTATAGGCAGGGCAACCAGAAGGGAATTCTGGGAAGAGGAAAGGTTTGGTCTGCAGTCGTCACCCAGACACAGAGGAAGCAAGATGAGAACACTTCACTGATAAAAGGTACCAAGCCAATTACGGGCTAATTTAAGATGTAGGAATTAATTAGTAAGAAGCCTGAGCTAGACCTCTGTGTATTTCTTTGGTACTGGACGGCTGTGGGACCGGGCAGGACAGAAACCTCTGTCAACATATAGGTACATAAATATGAGACACAACACAGATAACAAAGAAAACAATAAAGCGCTTGTTAAATGTAATTTCCAGCCTTCAAAACTTATTAATGAAAAAGCATATAGTACTGAATTAAAATATTTTGGAGGCAGGGTCTTGCTATCCAAGTGAACCTCAAATTTGCCATCTTCCTGCTTCTGGCCATCAGGCTATAGGTAGCCCTCCCCTTCTCCTGCCTAGCTATAGTTATGAAATCTGTACCACAAAGAGTCCAATAATTAAATCAGTAGGAAATAAAAAATCTATAGCACATTATACACAATACATATAAAGAATCAAAATTAACTATTTACTCCTAAGTATACAATGATATTACAGAACATCCCATTAGTTTGAATTGTTATCATTTTAGGTAAAAATATCTTCATTTTGGTCTGTTTCCTTTAAAACAATCTTAAGGCAATTAGTCTGTGCTTACTCTCGCTTGCGGTTTCGTCTAAAGAACCCAGCCCATTCCGTGCAGGTCTTTTTGCTCCCAACCCAGAAGACGGCAGAGATGCCAACAATTAGCGTCATCAGATATTTTATCATGAATAGAGCCAGTTCTGGTCGGGCTTTCGGGTTTGCCTACAAAAACAAAATAATAACATGAAGAAAATCTGCATTATCAAGGTAAAATGTGAGCAGATTACACATCTTCAGTCTGCTTCACTGCAAAAAGTTTGAAATAAATAATATGAGAAACAATACTTTAAGTTCAACACATTTTTATGACGTTCTGAACAAGGAACTTTTAAGTATATCAAAATATGGCTCTCAACAGAGAAAAATACTTATGAGTCTCAGGATCTTGACGTGACCTCTTGACCTTTTCCTCTCCTATTGGTAGAGGGGCCTCTCACAATTATTAAAATATTTGTCTGCAAGTATTTACCTATTTCCCTTCACTATAATCTATGTTTAAAATGTATTTAGGGGCTGGAGGGATGGCTCGGCCATTGAGAGCTCTTGCCGCTCTGTCCCGGTACCGTATGGTGCATCACAACCATCCATAACTCTGTACCAGGGCCCTCTCTTGTCCTTCGTGGCACCAGGCATACATGTGGTACATGTACATACATGCAGGCAAACACTCATATGCATAAAAAGACAAATTAACAGACAATCAAACTCATATTTCCTAGCTTTCTGTATCAATGCACATGATAATAAAATTTGTTTGGTTATCACATAACAAATATTAAGATGTGAAAATGTAGAAATATCATAAAAAGTAAAAACATACTTTTGTTTATACTAACATTTTCAAATACTATCCTAAGTGTTCAAGTGTTACACAGATTGCATTTTGTGTGTTAATTTGCCCAGAGCCCCACCCACATCCACACAGGCAGAACTTTGCTTTGCAAGGCTTGTCCTTTGAGGGCTACTCACCCAGGCTCTATCTACACACATCTAGGTCACCCCCACCCAGTCCCAACTGCACGGAATGTGGCAGTGCCCATCCTTGTATTATCCCAAGTGAGTCTTCAGGAGAAGCCAAAGATCAGGAATGAAGAGGGAGAACAGGAGGGAGGGGAACGAAGGTCTGGGGCCTTACAAGCTCAGCAAGTTCCCTGCCACCAGGCTACATCCCCAGACACACCAAAGCTATCTGAGGTTAATGAAGTTATTGGAGAGAGTCTTACTGCATTGCCCAGGCTGCCTTCAAACTCAACAATTCTTCCGCCTCAACCTCCCAAGCACACAGGCACACTGCCAAAATTTGCCTTTTAAAAACCCCCAAATTTTTATTTAACAATTCAACTGAAATGCTTTCAGAAATTATATATTTTCAGGAATTTACAATTTAAAAACAGCTCCTTATACTAATCATAAGCATCAGAGACACAAGAAACATTTTCAATTGTGCGTTTTTCTCAGTTAAGAATGACAGGATGGGCTGGGCAAAAATCAAATTCTATTTTTAGAACCATACACTGTGCAAAAGGTTAAACCCAAACATAGCATTTTCCTACTAATAGAGGAGGTGAAAATAAATAAATAAATAAATAAATAAATAAATAAATAAATAAAAGCAAACAAACCTCTCCAATTCAGTAGAATTTACTTTTCCT
The DNA here is from genome assembly GCF_950005125.1 of Chionomys nivalis. Lineage (NCBI taxonomy): Eukaryota > Metazoa > Chordata > Mammalia > Rodentia > Cricetidae > Chionomys > Chionomys nivalis. The sequence continues at coordinate 4,999,410 of NC_080102.1, read as the reverse complement.
TTTAATCCCCTGATGAGGCCTATTCTTCATAATTGCTAATCTGCTTTTATAGCCCAATTTAATTGTTTTCGATTTAATGCTTAACATAACTGCAGGAGACTTGCTGTATTATAACTGTAACGAGAGCGACCGCTTGAGGAACGAACTCTGAGCACGCCACCCAGCCTGACTGCTGCACAGGGGATGGCTCCCTACGTCTGTTATGTCTTCTCAAGCCGAAGTCTCATTTCCTGACCGTGACTAACACAAGTGCACTGCCAGGACATGAAAAGCAAACAGTGGCGTCGCCCAAACGACAGCTCCTACCTGATAAGGACACGGGATGCGGTACTGGCGGCAATGGTCGGAAAACCAAGTTATCTCCCAGGTGATCCTGTTCACGAGCTCATAGACGTAGCAACCAAGAAGAGTCACCAAGGGCACGAGATACAGGCCACTGAAGACTCCAATTCGAATCATGAATTTCTTGAGTTTCTCTTGGTTCCGGCCGTCATGTTGTATGACTTGTCGGACATGATTCAAGGAAATGATGCCGGCTAGGAGGAGAGACAGCCCCACAAACACACAGAGGCACAGGGGCAAGAGGACAAAGTACCGAGAGGCATCCAGATCATACAGGCCGACGAAGCAAACGCCGCTAATATTGTCCCCCTCGACTTTGTTCATAGCGAGCAACATGACAGTCAGAAAACCAGGCATGCCCCAGGCAACCGCATGGAACCACACTGCTTTCTGCTCGATGGCCTCACAGCTCCACTTTCTCCCCGCGGCCAAGAACCAAGTAATGGTGAGAATTACCCACCACACCGTGCCGGCCATTGTGAAAAAATACAGAAACATAAAGACCACGCTGCAAGCCTTGTTCTTCGACCCCAGAACAACCGTGTCTCCAAGCTCCAGCTTCTCGTCTGCCTTGTTACAGGCTGTGCTATTGCCCAGCAAAAACCCCACAAAGTACATGAGAGAAACGATGCTGTAACAGACGGAGTAGTAGATGATTGGTCTCTCGGGGTATCGGAACCGCCGGACGTCAATTAGAAACGTGAGAAATGTGAACAGAGTCGCACAAAGACAGAAGATTGAAACGATTCCTATGAAGCTCTTGGCAAAGTCCAGCTCATCACTTTTAAAATACATGTTGGGGCAGGGAGGGGCACACTGGTCAATTCCCAGGAACTTATAGCCTTGTTCTCCCGAAGCCTTTAGATGCTTTGGACACCAGAAGCCAATGTCTCTCGGGACTTGTTCTGTTTTCCTCTGAGGACCAGCGAGCTCTGTGTGCGGATCGGGAGTCACAGGAGCAGCGTCATCACAGGGTGGCAGCCTGTAAAGACCACAGAGACTCAGGGTGTGAGGTCAGCATGGAATGACATTCCCATTAGTTCTCTGAGAACTTCGGGCAAGCCCGCAATGCACTCTGATCAGTTCACGCCTCTTCCCCAAGCCCTCTCAGGTCTACTCCACTTTCTCCTGTGCTTTCCCAGTATAAACCACAACCCTGTTGTGCTCACAGCTGACGGGAGAGAGGCAAGGCTGAGAGCTTATCTTTAGCGCTGGGTACAGTTTTGAAACCAACTAAAAACTGGTTGTTCATGAAGCCTCAGCTCACATAAATGCATCAACAAGAAGACAGGAAGCCATAAAAATCTACCTCCTCAGAAGATAATTAAGTCGCGTCATAATTTTAAATATTTTTTGCTTTTAAGACAGACTATTTAAGAGGGTATACAGTTTACTTAATTTGGTAATCCCCAGACAAAATACTGGCTTGCCTAACTATGGCATATGAAATATAAATCCCAAGGAAATCAGCCGCTCTTCATTTCCAGGTGCATGCGACTGACTGTGAGCCTCTGCACATACGGGACAAGTGCTCTTTTCACTGAGTTTTGCCCCCACCCTACATTCTTTCTCTAATGCTCACGGCAATGCTGACTAATCACGTGACCAAGGGGATAAAACTAGGGTGGCTGTGAGAGGTGACAGGTGGAGCTTACAGTCTCAGAAGGACAAGGCAGCCATCAGGACAGTGTGAGGACCAACTTGCTCACATCACCAACCTGACTGGCTGTTTGCTGGAGCAACACGCAGCTAACTCTCTTCTGTGCAGAACTGTACCACTGAGCTGAATTTGGGTGCACTGGTGTTATTTTGAAGGGTCTATATGGTTTAAAAACAATGAGAATGCATTCAAAATAGAGCAGGCTAAGATGAAAATAGAGAATAAGAGGCTGGAGAGATGTCGATGGTTAAGAGCACTGGCTGCTCTTCCATAGGACATATTTTTGGGAGTGTGTGTGTGGTGGCACACACCTTGATTCAGGAGTCAGAGGCAGGATGATCTCTGTGAGCTAGAGACCGGTCTAGTTCACAGAGTGAGTTCAAGGTCAGCTAGGACTACACAGTGAGACTCTGTCTCAAAACAAAGACAGGGAGATAGAAATAAATTCCTCCAAAATAAATGCTCACAATCTTTCAACTTTATTAAAAAAAAAGTACCATCATTTAGTTCTGTTTATTATCTTTTGAAATAAAACAATAAAACAACCCAGTCATCTGGGTGATGGGAGCACCTGCTGATGGATTACAAAATGAAAGTACATTTTCTTAAAAAAAAAATTCAATTTATGTTTCTGTATGTGTGTGCGCATGTGAACACAGGTGCACATGAAGGCGAGAGGGTCGGGTCCTCCAGAAGCTTGCATTACAAGCAGCTGTGATATGGGTGCTGGGAAGCAAACTCCAGTCCTCTGCAAGAGCAACACAAGCCAGCGTTCCAGCCCCAAAGTGTGTTTTCTTGAAAACGGGACAGGTACACAGTTAGGGAGTGTGGCTATGGAAGACTGAAAATGAGGGAAAGAAAGAGGGCAAGAGAAATAAGATCCCAAGACTTTCCCACGGTGTGCTGGAGAGTCTGTGCTACGGGGAAAGACAGGCAGGAGAGTGCGGGCAAGAGGTGCAGTTGGGAGGAGAGACACTGACCACTGGCAACACGGTCCTGGCATAAAAAGCGTGCCTGGACCCCGACAGGCTGGGAGCTGTGCCTCCAAGAACTAGGGTGCTTTTCCCACCCGTCCTAAAGCAAAGGCACTTGGAAGGGCAGAGGCCTCGTCCTGGGGACCCAGAGCCTAAAGTGCGCCATTCCTCCTGCGTCCCATAGCCGAACAGAAGCTGCCTGAGCGGACGCTAAAGCTTCCAGCACCTGAGCGGATGCTAAAGCTTCCAGCAGGCTCGGCCTCGGGCTGCAGCCAGAAATTCTCCTGCTTTTGTGTTTGCAAGAGAAGATGCCATAAAACCCTGAAGACCGTTTTTACATCTAAGAAGAAATGAGAATATTTCTAGTGATCAATCAATAGTTTAAAAAGAGATGTTCATCTGCTCTATATAGTGAGATATGTATGGTTTGATGTTGGGTTTACACAATTTTATAAAAGAGATGGAGATTCCACTTCCCAATGTGACCTATCAGGTATTCCCAAACATAAAACAAATTTGATTTGATATAAGAAAATGATGTTTCTCAACAAAATCCGACTTTATAGATTAAAACTCTAAGAAGAGGAGGAAATGTCAGCGTCGATACCAGCCGCTGTTTCTGTGAGTCACGACCTCCACGCTTTGAAACTGCACCAGCAACCCCAGAGAGAGCAAGCGTCTTTCCCAGACACTACCTCTGAGAACACCTAGAATTTATTTATTTCATCCTCCTGCCACTAAGATGTAAGATCCAGGACAACGGGAATTCTTTTCTGCATATCTTTAGCGCATAGGTCAGGGGGCATATAGAAAAAAGGCTGTGAAGATCACGTGAAGGGTGTTACGTTTTCTCTCCTGCTGGCATCATCCTCCAAGACTCGACCGTTCTGTGGACAGCTCGTTTAACTCTGGCTTCTGAACTTTATTCTCTCCAGTGGTAACCCCCACTCCAGCTACCTTTAGTTATGGTGACCTGGGAACCGGCCATTTCCTGTAATCAACCCAGGTACCCTGCCTCTGCTCTGTAAGCGCTCATCAGACAGCGTGTTTTCAGGAACTGTCTATACCGCCTTTTCAAACCTCCCTGAGATGTCCTGCTTTCTTTAACTTTTCCCCCTCAGTCCTCATCCATTCAGACAGTCACCGGCTAACTAATGTTGAAGTAATACCCTTCATTGTTCCTTCACCTTACTCTTCCCTTTTATTATTTATTCTATGTGCTTGAGTGTTTTGTCTCTCTATCTCTATGTGGATGCCTGGTGCCTTCAAAGGCTAGAAGAGGGCTTCAGATACCCTGGAACAGGACAATAAGTTGTGAATTGTCATGTGGGTGCTCGAGAATCAAACCCAGGTCATCTACAAGAACAACAAATGTTTGGAACCTAAGCCATCCCTCCAGTCCCTCACGCTACCCTTTCTCATCTTTGCACTGTATCCATCTGATAAAACTCCAACCACAGATAAACCCAAATATCTGCTTCCCAGGTGACAGGCCCATGCACCCACCACTGCTGCAGAATGTTTTGAGGGACCAGAGCATCCACTAACTCAGGGTAACCCACATTTCCTAAAGCTCTACAATTTGCTCGCTCTTTCACTCGCTCCACCTGTCTGTCGTTCTCAAAGTTATAACTCAAACCCACCTCCCCGGCTCAACAGGATCCAGGCACCAGCTACTTCCCAACAGACACTAGCAGGTTCCTGCCATCTCTAAGAGCCTTGGTAACCACACAGCCCTACCATCCTGGGCCATCCCGACTCTGTCCCATCATTACGAAGGAGGCGCCTCTATCACATTTGTGCTTGGGATCCTGCCTCCTCCTTGGAAGACTTCCATTGACTGTTTCTCCTACCTTGTATGTGCCTGCTTTCCCTCGATCCTGGAAGCTCTTTAGTAGTCCACATTGCTCCTTTATCTTTGTACTAAATCTGTCCAATAAAGCCCTAACCACAGATAAACTCTGTTTATCTTCTCTGTGCTTTCCGATTCTCACCGCTTATCCCATTAGAGGAAATCTCCTGGGCTTCCTTCTGGCTGCCACACCCTCTTCCTGTTTCAACACCCAGTTTCCTGAAGGTCGTTCATGTGTCTGACTTTCTCTCCCACTCCCTCCACATCCTCAGCCCCGTGTCTGTCCTTTGTTCCCACTGCTCCAGTAAGAGGGGAGACTCCTCCACAGTGGCTGAACCTGGTGCTGCCTCATCCTCAGACTCCTCCCTCCTTTCTGGACATGCATTTTGCACTTTTCTTATTAGTTCAGTTGTTATCAAATGACTGACATCTTGCCAAAAAAAACTGTAAAGGGCTAAACTCTCAGAGGCAGCTGAGGTGAACTCCCGACTCATCAACGCTGGAAAAGGGAGGTGGCCTGAAGTCCTGAGGTGAACTCCCAAGGAGAGCTTTCCAACAGCCCTCATGAGACCACAGTGAGAGAACCCTGCTCTACACAGAAGCCACTCCTACGCCAACACACCTGGCGAGCCCCTGCTCCCAGCAGAAGACCTGCTAGGGACCTGGAAGGGCCTGACTGCTGCTTCTCTCTCCTCCTCTGGCCCCTCATCACTACAACTACACTGGCTTGTGTTTGTTTTATTTGCCTTTTGAGCCAGGGTCTCACAACATAGCCTTGAACTCTGGATTCGCCTGGCACAGCCTTCTGAGCACTAAGAGAACAGCATGTGGCACCATGCTCAGCTTCTCACAGGCATGTTAATGCCTTGCTATGCCAAGCTCTTTCTTGCCACAAGATACTGAAGGAGTTGCTCCTATTGTCTAGAATGTTCTTCCCGTCTCATCCCCTAAGCAGCTCAGCCTTATCCTTCATGCTTGAGGTCCACTCCTAAAGCACGGTCAGCTCCTTCTTGACCACTCCCCAGCCCCAGTTTAGGCGAGAGGCAGCAGGGTTCTCATATAATTTTATGCCCGCCCCTCCGCTGCGTCTCTCACAGGCATCAGTGCACTCCCTGGAACGATTACTTGATTATCACCTGCCCCTTCTTCCTCACTGTAAGTTCCCTGAGAGCAAGAACCAAGTCTGCTTACTGCTAACCAGAAGGTCGACCGTGCTCACCACTACTGTGCCCACCTCTTGAGTGTGCAGCAATGAGTCAACTAATGTTAGCGATATCACGGAGAGCTAACAATACTAAAACTCCATCAGTATCCAGTATTTGTAGTTTTCATTTCAGTGAAGAACAAAACTCACCTGTTACATTCAAGTTCTTCCGGCCACTGGATCCCAAAAGTGTCAATTAAGCTTTTGCAATCAGAATGCACCTTCTCACATAGTTTACGGCACGGTGGAACCACATGGATTTGCTCTGTGCACGTTGGTACAAAAGCTTGGCAAAGGAATAGTTCAACATTGGGTGAGCATTCCAGGTTCGCGACAGGCAGAAAGTGCTATTAAAAGACAGAAAGGCACAGTTAGAAAGACGTTCATCACGGATGCGTTCAGATATACTTTTCCACGGAGCCTCTAAACGAGTCTTTAACGCTTTCTTTCAGTGAGATTAATTCTTGAGTTAGTAACATTCTTGTCCGTGAGATTTATGTGTGAGTCCTTCACATAAGATGGTAATTATCATTTTATAGGTTAGACCATTTTTGTTAGAAAGCACGCTTTGTCATGGTTCATCTGTCCTCTGCACAGGCATTCGTCACCCAGTTATAGTACACAGGTGACGTCATAGGGCAGCAGACACTGCGCTAGGCTCTGGGGACACAGCAGTGAGTGGAATAGAGGTCCTTCCACATTTCATTTGATCCCAGTGGTGAAGGCAAACCTTACGAAACAAAGATCACATAACAACTCTTAGATTTAGATAAGGACAAGCTGCAGTATGGGGGCGGGTGGAAGGAGACAGACGCTTTAGTAAGGATGGAGGTAGAGGGTGCCTCTCCAGGTGACAGGTGAGCAGGCGGCAGAAGTGACAGGAACAGAATGGGAGACCACTTGTGACAGCCGCCACACTGAGTCCAACGGTAAATTCCAAGCCTTTATTCTGTTTATGTCACCAACCAACACAATTCCTCTTCTGAACACTTTTTTCCTTTGTCTTACAGGACACTGATGTTCTGGATTCCTATCCACTTCACCGAGCGCTCCTCTTTTGATCATCTGTTTGTTGGTTATAAATAAATAAATTCTCTACAGCTCAGATCCTGCACCTCCTGCGCTGGAACACGGCTCTGGGGAAACCCACCAGCACTGCCTCTCTGTGCACTCCAGATGTGAACATCTGCCTCCCGACAGCTCCATTTGGCTGTCACCAAGCACCCCACACTTAGCCCTGCTGTGTCCAAACCGCCCCCAAATGTCCCATCTCATGACGCCCAAGCTGATCAGGCCAAGAATCTTGACAATAATGAAAGAGCTCATTCTTTACTGTTTTTCCTTCAGTTTATATCCAGCCTGTCAACAAATCCTACAATTCTTCCTTCAAACTATACTTCAAATTCAACCACTTCCCATTATTACCACCTAGTTGGAGTCACTGTATCCTTCCTAGCCCACTGCAAAGACCCCTATGGGTCTCACCGTATCCCGCTTGCTAATCTCACACCCATATCAATCCATAGCCCCACAAATGTGATTTCTAAGATCTAAGTTTGTCCTTGCTCAAGGACGCCAACAGAACCAGCAGAGCCGTTACCGTGAGAGCCGTTACCGTGAGAGCCGTTACCGTGAGAGCCGTTACCGTGAGAGCCGTTACCGTGAGAGCCGTTACCGTGTGCTCCGGCCTCAACCCCTGGCCCTAGCTCCACTTGCTCTCCTCTGCTTGCCCTCATTCCATGGCGCTTCTGCCTCACATCTTTACCTCACTTTAGACCTCACTAGAGCCTGCTCACCTGTCACCTGTCACCTGGAGATGCACCTTCTACCTACGCACCCTCTCCTTCCACCCCCTACTGTAGCTTGTCCTAACCTATACCTAAGAAGTTGTTATGTGATTTTTTTTTTCATGACATTGCCTTTACCACTAGGATTAAATTAAAGGGACCTCCGTTCCACTCACTGCTGTGTCCCCAGCCTAGCGCAGGGTCTGCTGCCCTATGACGGCACCTGTAAACTATAATTGGACGATGAATGCTTGTGCAGAGGACGGATGAACCATGACAAACCGTGCCTAAAACAGAGCATTAGGCCAGCAAAGAGAAGAACGCAACTGTGTCCAAAGGAGGACATAGGCAAATGATTAAATTCTAAATATTTGATAATATATCAGGTGCTAGAAGGTAATGAAGAAATACTTCTAAAATTCAGATGGAAAGTCACTTTCAACACAAAATTCTATATCTAGCCAAATATTTAGGTTAGGGTAAAATAATGACATTTTTGGCCCTGGAAGGAATTTTAAAAATTAACTTTCAAACTGAAAAGTACAGTATATACAAAGCAACTTCCTTCTGCAGCAGGTGGGAACAAATACAGAAACCTACAACCAGAGTAAGACCTTGGAACAGTCAGCCCTAAGAGGAATGCCTGCATCAAATTTCTCTTGTCAGGGATCAGGGACCCTGGCAGAAAAGGAGGCTAAAAGAGTGTGCCAGTCAGAGGGGGTGGAGGACACTAAGAAATGCTTGTGCATACAAACTCTCAGAGACAGAGACAACTTGCACCGATGGGGATGACATCCTAGAGCTAAAAGGGAGAGGACAGGTGTCCCCATCCCTAGCCAGAGATATCTCCAATAGACAACCACTTGCAATGAAAATTTAGCTTCCTCCAAGGGAGTCTCACTGGGGAAAACAAACTCCTCTTAAGGGTGGGCTGTGCCCAGCCGAAGACGGCCACAGGAAAGGAACACAGTGGCGTCTTTGAAGGCTGTTTGTCTCTCACTGGCCTGTCAGAGTTTTCCTTTAAAAAATATTTTTAAGCCGGGCAGTGGTGGCACACGCCTTTAATCCCAGCACTCGGGAGGCAGAGGTAGGTGGGTCTCTGGGAGTTCGAGGCCAGCCTGGTCTACAAGAGCTAGTTCCGGGACAGGCACCAAAGCTACAGAGAAACCCTGTCTCGAAAAACCGAAAAAAAATTTTATCTTAGTATTATTTTTATTTTTATTTATATATAGTTTTTCTTCTCTACCTTGACCCTACAGGCCCTTTGCACACACACTATGGTTTCCAGTCTATTGTTTCTACGGGTTCCTGAGTGTATGAACGGTGGGTCTCTTTCTTGGGCTTTCTCCAGGCTCTTTTCCTTCTGCTTGTTCTATTCTGAAGTGTTAGTTTTGGTTATATTATATTATATTCCCTTAGAAGCCTGTTGGTTTTCTAATGAGACAGAAAGGGGATGGATCTGGATGCCAGGGGAGGCAGGGAGGTGTGGAGAGAGGGAAAATGTAGACCTCTGTGTTTCTTTGGAACTGAACGGCTGCAGGACCTGGTGGGACAGAAACCTCTGTCAACAGGTCCCAATACCCAGAAACACATTTTACCTGGAACCCTCAGTGCCCACACCTATCAGGACCCCAGATTTTCCTACAGGCAACACACAGATTGCACACACTCCTAAGAACAAGAGAGGAAATAGAAACCAAAGAACAAAACACCCACCCAACAAAGACAAAATGCCAGCACCTAGATACAATCTTTCCAATCCCAGATGTCTAGGTGCCAGCGTAAAAACACAATCAATAACAGCCAGGACAATTATATCTCCACTAGAGCCCAGCAATCGTACCACAAAAGGCCCTGAATATTCTAACACAGCTGAAGTATAGGTGAAAGACTTTAAAATAGCCTTTATGAATATGATAGGGCTCCTTAAGTGTCTGACAGCCAGATTCTTCAGTAGAAAGAATGCAAGGGTACAGTACTGCATCTAACAGAGAAACTGCTTTTCATTGCTATAGTGAACCGATGGCCAACACTTAAGACCTGATGTCCAGTCCAATGGCAAGATGAACGTCACACATGTACTTCTGCTCTGCAGATTCCTCAGGACAAGTGCAGCAAGGTGTGGGATACTGAGCAGCTTCTGGTTTCTCAGCCTCTCTAGCCTCCCGTTAGCCATGGTTGGAGCACCCACTATGCCATATGAAAGCCAACCGAATGAATCTACTTTTAGTACATATTTATTCTATGGGTTCTATTCCTCTAGAGAGCCCTGACACAGTTTGCCTACTATAGCAACATTGGCATTTATATACAGAAAAGAGCCTAGATCAGACACTGAAAACTGGAACTATGTCTGAAGGCCAGACTCACCAGTTAAGGTGTGTGAGACAGGGGGATGGCTAACAGCAGCTGCTACCTAGATCCTGCAGACCTTTCCTTGGAGATGTGAGCACAGAATCGTCAGACATCAATTTTGGCACTGATAAAAAAGAGAACTTCAATTTTTAGGTAAGAAATCTCCCAAATCTTGAGTCCTGGCACTTTAATTGATACATTTGAAGCGCTGTGCAGGAGGAAGGACACGTGTCCTTGGGTCAGATACAACAGAAGCCACCAACTTTCAAGTTGATGCAGACTAAGAAAATGCAGGACTTAGTCTTGGGGCCTTAGAGGAACTTTGAGTTCTCAAAACATCTGTGTAAACCTCATCTAGCCAATAAACAGTTAAGTGGGGAGTACAAGAAAGCCTGCCACACTGAGCAAACAAAGGCACAGCTGCTCTGGCCGGGGAGGAAACCCTGACTGCTGAGAGGCTTCTCTAGGTTTCCTTCCACAGTGACCTCACGGCACCTCGACATCACAGACCCACAACCACAGAGCTGGGCCAAGCCTTCAGATCACAAGGAGAGTGTGTCAATTTCTTATTGCAAGTTATTTTGGAAATTCCAAATCTATGCTGGACTCACTGTTACTGTTAGCAGAACCTCAACTGTGGATTGCAAGTCTTATACTTCTATAAATTCTTATTATAATATTACAAATCTTATAACTATCAAAACTGACAACAAGCTTTTTTAGACACCACAATAACCCTGAGGAACAACATTGCAGATAAGGGGTCAGGCTCTGAGAGGTTAAGTAACCTTGTGCAGTGACAGAGTTGTCGGCAACAGGAGACTCTAGCCCATGTGACCCCAGAGTCTCTCCTCTGAACTCTTTACCCCAGGTCTTGCTGAAAATCTCTCTCTCCAGCCACAAGACAAGCAAACCTTCCCCAATCCAACAAGGACTGAGGGGATGTGTCAGGAGAGGACTGGAAATCTACAACAGAAACTCACAGGTCACACGTCAACGCCCTCAGGCAGCGTCTATCATCCCAAACAAGGCGCTGACTCTCGAATGTGCACAGGTAACTCTGGAGTGAATAACTTAGAATCGCGCACTGCTTCAAACAATGGGTCAGCCTGCTACTGGACCCAGCATGAAAGTCACTTGAAAACACGGACAGGATGAAAGTCTCTTCCCAATCTTTTGAAGTAAAAGTCCTGTTAGGAATCAATGTTTTCCCACAGAATGGTTCATGCTCCATATCTGGAAACCAAACCTTTAGATACAAAGACTAAAAATCTGGCCTGTGATATTCCTTATGTCCTTCAGTTTTATACTGTGAATTCCATGGTATAATTGTGGGTGTTTGCACAGAGAATGTCATATAAACTTTGGAGGAAACAAATGCTCAAACGCTTCAATTTGTTTTTCCTATTTGGTGAACTATCTCGACCCTCTAGTGAGCCTAACTTGTGTATTTTTCATTTTTCTATTGTGGTCTCAAAGAAGGTCACACATAAAAAGTATCAAAACACTTTTGAGGGTCTAGCACTTAATATGATTAAAATAGTTCAGATGGGTGGTGGTGGCACATGCTTTTAACCCCAGCACTCGGGAGGCAGAGGCAAGCAGATCTCTGTGAGTTCGAGGCTAGCCTGGTCTACAGAGAGAGATTCAGGACAGCCAAGCGCTACACAGAGAAATCCTGCCTTGAAAACCAAATAAATAAAAAAATAAGTAGTCCTGTTAATTGAAGTTTTAACCCCAGAGAAGTGTAAAATAGGTTCTTTCAAGGGTCAATCCTTGGCTGAAACCCTTAGACAGAACGGCTACCGTTAGTACCAGGAACCAGGGAGGAGAGAGCAAGTGACAAGGGAATTTCACACCTCTATTCCGTTCTGAAAAAATAAATAAATAAAACCAGCTAAAATAGAATAAATGGATATGAGAACAAGAACAAGGCACTATTTTATATGATCTTCTAATGGACAGGATATACTGCCAGTACTAGAATCTAAATAGTGTTTAGCCTATGTCATCTTACAAGATAATTTTTTTATGTCTGAGTCTCAGGGTATTCTCAGAGAGAAGTGAGAGAAGGTTCCCAAATGACCTCTAAGGACATTCACGATAGCTCAAGAGTTTATGAAGAGCAACAGAGACATGCGTGGCAGCACTAAACTCCAACACAGCACAGCGCCCCTTTGGTAGGCAACCCGCGTGAACACTCACTCTCCATCTCTTCAGCAGTTCGACTTCAGGAATCTCAAAGTAGGGGAGATGCTAGAGAAGCTGAGGAGGGACAGGGAGGCGCTCTGACAACAAATGCACAGGCCTGGCCCTCTAGATGCTTTAGGTGTATGACTGTTGGGAAGAGACTGGGCAGGAGAGATGTGAATAGATCAGGTGATACGGCTGCAGTGAGATCAACTGTTGCCAAAGGCCTGGCATGGCTGCCCAAGATCTGAATCTGATTGGCCAGCCTCATCATGGAGTCTACTAGCTCTTCAAGCTCTATTCATCGTCCTCCACCATGCCCCAAACCAACCAAAAAGACCAACTAGCATGGAAATTCCACAAAGCCTGGATTGCAAATGATCTCAGTAAATGGAACAAATTCTAGAATTGAGTTTCTGGCCTACCTGGAGGCCAGACGCAGTTAGCATCCTATTACCATTCAGAAATGAAAATCTCGCAATATACGATACATAGATGTCAGATTGAATTAGTCTTGCAGTCTCGTGGATCCTGAGCACACCTGGGAAAGATCCATCCAATGAAGGAAGACAACAGGAGATCACCTGCACAGTTGCCACCAGAGAACTCAAAAGTAGAATGAAGACCACAAAGATGGCGGTGTGAAGCAACGGTTCCAAGACCACCGTTTAGAGAACGGGATGACTAGCGCCCTCATTTCCTGACTCACACGGAGTAAAACACAAGATTTTTTTTTTTAATGTTTATTATGTATACAATATTCTGTCTGCATGTATGCAGACCAGAAGAGGGCACCAGACCTCATTACAGATGGTTGTGAGCCACCATGTGGTTGCTGGGAATTGAACTCAGGACCTTTGGAAGAACAGGCAATGCTCCTAACCGCTGAGTCATCTCTCCAGTCCCAAAACACGAGATTTTGTTTTGTTTTGTTTGTTTGTTTTTCAAGACAGGATTTCTCTGTAGCTTTGGAGCCTGTCTTGGAACTTGCTCCCAGGTTGGCCTTGAACTCACAGAGATTCACCTGCCTTTGCCTCCCCCAAGTGCTGGGATTAAAGGCATGCGCCACCACTGCCCTGCTAAAACATGAGATTTAAAAAGGACTGAGAGCCCAAGAAGCTGAAAACCAAAGACACAGTTTGATGCTACAGGCTGTCAAGTTCTATCAGTTTGATGCTTTTCTTTCCCATAGACCGGATCTGACAGTGCTTAGGAAGCAGTGGAACCCAGCATCCTGATGAGGACTACGATGTGTGACAAGGTCAGAGTGCTGTTTCATGCGTTTTGAAGCTAGGTCTTTCTTCTTGGAAAGTGTTACTTTGTAAAAAGAAAGTAAATCGCCTCTGCTCCATCCTCATTACTCTTTTGTTTGTTTGTTTGTTTTTATTTCTGTTTTTGAGACAGGGTTTCTCTGTAGCTTTGGAGCCTGTCCTGGAACTCACTTTGTAGACCAGACTGGCCTCAAACTCACAGAGATCCGCCTGCCTCTGCCTCCCAGGTGCTGGGATTAAGGGCGTGCGCCACCACCGCCCGGCTCTCCCCATCACTCTTAAATGCTTCAATCAAGAGTTCCACTCTGGCATAAACTGTAAGGGTCAAATCAAAATCTGAAAACAAAAAGCTAAAACTAGTTGCAAGACAATGTTGAGATTTTCTTCTGAGGGACCAGAGAAAGATGGAAAAAAGGAATACAATTTTATGTACCAATATGTGTTGTGGACTATTACCTGAAGATGTGTTACATTTGTTTATGCTGTGGAACACTTGTTTAATGATGCAAAGATGTTACATTCTTTTATGTTGCATTTGTTTAACTCTCTGAAGCTGTGTTATCTTGCCTGTCTAAAACACCTGATTGGTTTGATAAAGAGCTGAATGGCCAATAGCAAGGCAGGAGAAAGGATAGTTGGGGTTGGCAGACAGAGAGAATAAACAGGAGATCAAGGAAGGAGAAAAGGAAGAGGAGGATACAATGGGGCCAGCCACTCAACTACACAGCCAGCCATGGAGTAAGAAGTAAAGAAAGGTAGAGAATAGAGAAAGATAAAAGCCCAGAGGCAAAAGGTAGACAGAAGTAAAGAAAAATTGCCAGAAGCAAGCCAAGCTAAGGCCGGGCATTCCTAAGAAAGAATAAGACACTGTGTGATTTATTTGGGAGCTGGGTGGCTCCCCCACAAAGAGCCAAAGAGTAAAACCAACAATAACTATGGATTTGTTTCTCAGAGAATCTGGATTTGGTGTGCTAGTTTCAGAAACAGGGTTTTTGTAGGCCAGACAGTAAATGGGCTTTACACTAAGTCAGTCCACTGTCACCTATAAAATCTCTATGTATATGCCTTAAATAGTTTTATTTAGCAAAAGTACACTCACCATCTTGGTTTTCTACAAACATTATCATGGGGTAAAGAGCCAAACACAAGGTAGTAAGAACTTTTCTGTATCATGGTAGAAAATTTTTTAAAAATTTAATGTAGATAAACAGAGCTTTCTGAGATTAGTGACACCATCAAAACCAGTAATTCCCACTCCTTGCCCATTTTAACATCCCAGTGAAACTAGATGTGTTCTTAGTCTTGAGCAACCCTACGTGCATGGTGAAGGTTCTTTTTCAGATGTAATGTCCTTACTGCGACAAATCTGTGTGGCCATGCACCTGCATGCAGCTCTAACCTGACCAGTGCTCTTTAACACACCCAGAAGGGACATGGGTGCGTCCAGGTGAACTTACCTTAGAAAAGGATTCTCAAAGAGTATTCCATAGATCAACAGCTAAAGCAGCTCTCAGGAACTTCTTAGAAAGGCAGATTTGCCACTTTACCTCAGATCAACTGATTTGGGAACTGTGGTTGGGACCAGAGATCTATTTGGTAACCCTTCAGATGAGAACCACACTGCCTAAAGCTTTTCAGCTCTGCATCTTAATTTCCCTGCCAGAGACCCTGAACCACATCGCCGTTTCACAGATGTCAGACTTACACTCATTACACTGAGGCCAGAGACCTATGCTCCAGACCCATGGTAAGACATAAGAGCAAATAAATTTATTCTACTGAATTAAAGGGACTTTCCCCCTTGGTTTTGATACTAGTCCTAACAGTGAGCAAAACAATGGGGATATCTAGAGAATCTAAATAACATCTAGATCACCAACCTAAGTCACTTCTCATGACCTGGGAGCTATCGAACTCACCTACTCATGACGTCAGGCGTGCCCACCCAATAGCATTCAAGTGGCTGAGCATATCTTAAAGACATGGAGTGGCACCATAAGCGGATTGTGATTGTTTAAGTTCTTAGAATATCTACTTCTGCCATATTGCTGTTTTTTTCTTAAAAATTGCTGATGGGCTGGGGTGTAGCTCACGTTTGAACAGCTTGCCTGGCATTCCCAAGGTCCTGCATTCAAGACCAGCACGACAGAATCAAGAGCAGCAGCAGCAGTACTAATGGCCTTGTGGAGTTCCCTTTGACTAAATGACAGAGGAGGAACAATAACAGTCTGGTTTATACAAGCTGGCCCAGCCAAAAGTCATATCATGGCAACTTTATTCAGAGAGAGGCCTAAGTAAATAGAATTTTAACTATTATATCTTACCCATATTATAAGCTGAAAGACAGTCTGAGATAAGAAGTTACACTAATAGATTATGACTAATAACCAGATAGGGATATTGTAAAAAGAAAATTTGTTTTAAATTCTGTGTGTGTGTGTGTGAGAGAGAGAGAGAGAGAGAGAGACAGAGAGAGAGAGAGACAGAGAGAGAGAGAGACAGAGAGAGAGAGAGAGAGAGAGAGAGAGACAGACAGACAGACAGACAGACAGACAGACAGACCATGGCATACATGTAGAGGTCAGAGGACAACTTTTGAGTTTGTTTTCTACCATGTGGGTCCCAGGGATGCACCTCAGATCAGACTTCAGGGCAGGCACCTGTACTTACTGAGCCCTCTTGCTGGCCCCACACGGTTATTTTAAAGAGGAAGATGGAAGGACTTGAGATTGGAAATCTGGAAAAGTATGTGAGCACATTTTTTCCAAAACGAGTCTATAATGTCCAGTGATTTGGTTGTGTGTGAACGCAAGACAAAAGGTTCAATGCAGAGGAAGCTCTTAACCATGTAGACAAAATATCCACTCTGTGGAGTCAATCACGGTTTTGTTTTGTTTTTTCTCATTATTCCAAGATTTGATTGTTAAGGCTCCAGAACAAAGGGGTCATGGTGGCAGGAAGAAATATCTAAATTCAATGATATGACTTCCCCTTGGGGCTGACCTGGCTATTGCTGAGGGGTCAGGATGCCCAAAGCAGGGAAGCAAACAGTCTGGAGTCCTTAATACATCAGCACATCCAGATGGACTGTACAGCCATGTAAGTCAGACCCCGGATCTCTGCCAGTCAGCATCTGCCCTCAGTGAAAGTCTTAAGTTCTCTTAAGTAGACTCCTCCTACGTCAGGGTCTTGGGTGTAGTTTGTTTCCTTTGAGCTTGGGCTCCAATTCCCCTCTGCCTGTTAAGTATGCAAGCTGCCCCGAGCTGCCCTGAGCTGCCCCGAGCTGCCCCGAGCTGCCCTGAGCTGCCCACTGCTATTCTGGTCAGCTCCTTTGCTGCCTGACTGGTCCAGACGCCCTACCTTAAGGAGAAAACAGAAACCCAAGGAGGCTCCTTTTACAGAGTGCAAAGAACGAAAAGCACAAAAAGAAATAAAGCAACAATGAGAGCAAGATAATATTAAAATAGTTCTAAATGTGCATTCTGTAAACAAAAGAAGACATTTGCTTAATGAGCAGCTGTGGCAAAAGGCAATCAAAGAATACAAACCTTTGCCGAAAACTATAATGAACTAGTAAGACAAGACCAGATAGATCGTTTTATATTTCTTTGATGAGACTGTAAACTCCACGAGAGCACGGAGGTCTATCTGATTCATTGTCATATGCCTCGTAATTGAACGGTGTCTCTGTTATTGATCTATGAACTCAAATAATTTGTTGGACGGATACCAGCTAGTCTCAGTGAAGTATGCAGAAAAAGTGCCTTGGGTTGGCTGTGCTAGAAGTCCTGAAAAGGGGGGGACTAGAATTTCTAACTGTGGTACTGAGAGAAAGAAAGGGTTTGATTTTTTTCTTTTTTTAAGAAAGCGTCAAGGGTAAATCTAAGCAGAGTGGTCCCGGAGCACTGTTTCAGCTGGGCTTATCTCAGTCACTACTGAAGAACATTCATCCTTTTCCTGAAGCATGGGTCAGAATCCTGTTGGTACGTGCCAAGGGGCTGCAAGTGTCTAATTGTCATTTCAGAACTTATGCTCTCTACTCTAGGTGACGCTCAGGACTGCCCACAATTGTGCGAGGCTTCGCTTCCTGCTAGAGAAGGGCACCAGAAAGGAAGCTGCCGTCTAGTGATTGTGCTGAGACCTGAGAGACAGTCAAGCAATCTCCAGAGCCGTCGATAAAAGAGAGTGAGAGTCCTTAGTGAGAAAAGAGACAAGGACCTGCTCTGCTGTACCCCAGGCTGCCTCTGTGTCACCCAGGCTGCCTGACACTGCTTTTAAACTCTCTGAAAGAACTTATTAGTTATCTAGAGGTGTGGGGTTGTGAAGATCCAAAAGACATGGATGGACTTGGTTCTTTGGGTACAATGCTTTCACAACCTTGCCTTGAACCACAGACAGGGGGACGGAGAGAATCTATGCCACGAGGCTGTTCTCTGACCCCTTTAAGTACACTGCACACAGGTACACATTGCAAATACACGAAACAGAGAAAAAAACTTATTACCTACAATAATCACCACAATCTTCCCTGTGTGGACAGGCTCTTCAGAGGGTATGACTAACAGCATCCTAGACTACAAGGTACCAAGAAACGAGATGGGAGCTCCGTGCCTATCCACAGACCCCTTTCTGCTCACATGGGAGCTCCGTGTCTATCCACAGGCCCCTATCTGCTCACATGGGAGTCTATCTTTACTCTGAAGACCCAGAAGCAGTCAAGGAACCTTCCCTGTGTCTACAACACCACATCCCAAGGGAAGGTGAGCAGAGGAGTCTACAGTAGTCACGACACTTTCAGCTGAGCACACTCTGAAGTGTTTACTTCACCTCTGTTGCTCCTAGAGTACCTGTGGAATAGCTACAGCCATTTTACACAGTGCACCCTAACAACAATGTACCTCGGTCACACGAAACATCTGCTCTCCTTTAGAAACTTGGGTGTAAGAATGAAGAGAGGTGGTAAGTGATAGGAGGGCAGAGTCCCAGGGATTCCCCAAAAGCGCGCGCGCGCGCACGCGCATACTAGCAGGTAGAAAAGTTTTGGTTTTTTTTTTTTTTTATGGCTTACTTCCTTTACACCGTTTAAAAGCAGAATGGCCACTTGCTAGTCTAAACACAACACATGACTCTGCTTCAGCCTGGACCTCAACAAAGAATAATACAATATTCCTGTTTCCATTTTCCCTAGAGCAACCTCAGTCCTAGGGAATGAAATCATTCTCTCACAGGATGTCAGCCTCATAAGTTCTGAAACGATGCTCTAGACAGAAAACAAAGGAAACATAATGGAAAAGCAGCCGCCATTTGTTTTCCCACCAGGGAGAGTTCAATTGCACAACATCCTCTTATCACAAAGCCAAGCTATCAACCAGAGCCACACTTAACTCTTTGTAACACAAAAGACCTTATGACTAGGTAATAAAAAGAGGAGGAAAAACGGGAATCTTTTATTTTAAGATCCTTTTGACCTGTGATAAATTTTTCTAGAAATTCATATAGAGTGAGGTATGGCGGTCCACACTTTCAATACCAGCACTCCAGAGGCAGAGGTGGGTGGATCTCTATGAGCTAGAGACTAGCCTGGTCTACATAGCAAGCTCTAAGCCAGACAAAGTCATGCAGTGAGAAGTTGTCTCAAAAACAACAACAAAACTCATATGGTGGAGGAGAGTGGGGCTGGAGAGATAGCGCAGTCATAAAAAGTGTTTGCTGGCTCTTGCAGAGGACCCATTTCCGGTAGCTTATCACTGCCTGTTATTCCAGCTCCAGGGAATCTGTGCCTTCTTCTGGTCTCTGCAGGCACCTGCACTCACATGCAATGCTTTCACACAAGCATATGCACATATACACAGTTCAAAATAATTATAAAAAATTTAAATTCACACTTGGAGTGTGGCGGGACGGCTCAAGGAGTGTCTTAGATATTTTTTATTGCTGTGATAAAACACCATGACCAAGGCAACTTACAGAAGAAAGTGTTTATTTGGGGCTTATGGTTTCAAAGGATTAGAGTCCATGACCATCCCAGTGGGAGCATGATGGCAGGCAGGCATAGTGCTGGAGCAGTAACTGAGAGCTCACATGTTGATCCACAAGCAGGAGGCAGAGAGAGAGAGAGAGAGAGAGAGAGAGAGAGAGAGAGAGAGCGCCAGAGAAAGGTGTCAGTTTTCTGAACCCTCAAAGCCCACTCACAGTGACACACCTCCTCCAAGCGAGGTTCCTAATCCTTCCCAAATAGTTTCACCAGCTGGGGACAAAGTAGTCACACCTTGTGAAAGCCTGGGGGGGGCTTTCTCTTTCACACAAACAGTAAGAGCCGCAAGTATGGAAATCTAATGTCAGGTTCCCAGCACCCACATAAGAAGCTGAACTTGGCTGTGTATGCCTGTGACCCCAGCAACGGGGGCAGAGACAGGTATGTCCCAAAGACTTGCTGGCCAGATAGCCTAGCCCAAGCAGTGAGATTCCAGTTCAGTGAGAGATCACATCTCAAGACAATACAGTAGAAAGCAATGGAGAAAGGCACCCACATATTCCTCTGTCTGACCTCTCCGTGCCCTACCACACACAAATGAATAATTCATGTGGAAAGTAAATAAGAAACAGCCTGGGTAACATACTGTTAAGAATGCATAACAATGTTTATTTATCCCATGATATTCTATCTGTAAAGCAAGGGCTAGCAAGGTACAGCTCGCAGGCCTGCCTACTGCCCACTTTTGTAGACACACCGAAGTTTTACCAAACACAGCCATACTTTTTTGGTCACAGACTGTCCATGACAGCTTTCCTGCTCAAATTGCAAAGGTAGATAGCTGTTCCAGAGCCTGCCAGTCTATAAAACCCAGCAGATGTGGCCCTTCATGGGAAAGGTTTAACTAGTGGGTCTTAAACTTTAACAAATCATAACACTGGACAAGCTTGTTAAACAGCCATGCGGTCTTCAGAGATCTGGGTTTCTAAGGTGCTCAGAAGCAGCTGTCTATGAACTAAACTTTGAGAGCCAGTGTTCTATCTTATCTCATCACAGATTAACAATGTCCCATAATTACCTAAACTCAGTAAAAGAGACTAACTAGCAAAAAAATGGAAAGGGAGTCATCAAAGGAAAGAAGAGTTGACAAGATGGCGCAGTGGGGAAGTACTCGCCTGACAACCTGAGATAGATCCCCAGAACTCACAGTGGAAAGAGAAAGCCCATCTCCACACATGGTTTCTGACATCCACACTGGCACTGTGCATGGCACATCTGTACACACACACATACACAACACTGTACAGATACACACATATAATAATAATACATTTTTAAAAGAGAAATGGGATAGATCTCTTGACTCATATGGAATTCTTGGTAGCTAAGAGAGTACATTTGAGGCAGGCATGGCGGGGAGTGCCTATAATTCCAGCATTCAAAACACGGAGGTAGGAGGATCATGAGCTCAAAACCAGCCCGGGGTTAGACAGCCAGTTCTAGGCCAGTCTGGAAAACACAAGAAGACCCTGTTCGTTAAAAAAGGAAAGACATCCTGTCCAACTGGCAGACTTCTCACCCCAGCCACTGGGGAAGAAAGGGGAGGAAGGTTTTAAGTTTGAGGCCTAGCTGGCCTCCAGAGATTGTTCAAGACCAGACTGGGCAGCTAAGCAAGATCCCGTCTCAAAAGAAAAAGTCTTTGCAAAAAGACAAGAGAAGAACAAAGGAACAAGTGGCTGCCATGACAGCCACGAAATTCTTCAGTCTGTATCTTAAAGCTAATTCACTGGACGTGTAACACGACACCTGGAGAGTGCCAAAGCCAGGAGCGTGCAGTGCATGAAGCTACAGGAAGAGACTGGAAACATCAGCACACAAATAAGAGGAAAATCCTTCTAGAGGGGTCCAGACAAAAAACTACCTGGGGAAGAAGCTAGGTAAGTAAAAAACAACTTTTTAAGATACAAAACAAACACTTGTCTTTAAAAAAAAAAAACTACATGTGGCAGAAACCAGTTTTACTGTTTTTAAGAAAGCCTTTCCCACGGCCGAGTGCGTCCTTCTGACCTTCCGCTGCCATCCTCATGAAGGAACTCGGGGTAAATGTTAGGAATTTACAAGGTCACTGCCAGCATTCAGACTTAAAATGCACATAGCTACTACCCAGAGAGGAAGCCAGATTAAAACAGGTATTTGAAGAACACTCCCTGGAAAATGAGCTATAACATAGCATCATGGGAGAAGCAAGAAGGAACGCAGTAATTAGCGCCTGCTGGTGTTCCCGCACATACTTAGGGTCCTGATTGATCAATGGAAGTCTCCCAGGATCCTTTGTTGAGAATTCAAAAGAACACCTCACGGGGTTGAGGATGTGGCTGAGTGGGGGACCGTGCTCAGTCCTCAGTGCCCCTCATCTGATAAACGGAAGGAGACTTTGCATTGCTTTGGGAAACAACGACTGAAACTACAACAATGTAACTTGTGACTCTCTTAATGTTGCATCTTAGTATCCAAAACTGTCCTGCCCAGACGGGAGTCCTGAATGAGGGGGTCAGACAGCTATTCAAGGAGACAATGGAAGACCATCAAAGCTGCAAGATCAAAGGGAGCCAGTTTTTTTTTTGTTTTTTTTTTTTTTTTTGGTTTTTCGAGACAGGGTTTCTCTGTAGCTTTGGAGCCTTTCCTGGAACTCCCTTTGTAGACCAGGCTGGCCTCGAACTTACAGAGATCCGCCTGCCTCTGCCTCCCGAGTGCTGGGATTAAAGGCGTGCGCCACCACCGCCCGGCAAACGGAGCCAGTTTTAAAAGTTCTAGCCAGACCCTGTTTCTAGGGGTTTCGTCTCTTGGAGACAGCTTGACTTTAGGAAGAGCTTTACTGCCTTCAGCTTTTCTAGAGAAAGATTACAAAACAACACACTTGTCTCTTCTTTCCTTCACGAAACTTATCAACCTACCAGATCTGTGTGGCAGGGCAGGTTCCTGTCTCTACAGGTAGCTCTTTCTTCCCACACCTCCCTCAGATATTAGCCTATCTCTAAACCAGAGGCAGGTAGGTAACCGAGGCACCTGGGGCAATCTTTAGTGTCACCCCGCTCTTCACCCCACAAGTGGGGTTTCTTCTCACAAGTAACTTACAGAAAGAACACATACTTAAATGTCATGCCTGAGAAAAAGTCACTTTTCTGGTAAACATTGTCCTTAATGCCGAGACGTTCCAGTAATTTATTGGCTTTGGTAAAACTAAACCAAATGATAATTATTTAAAAAAAAACATGCAAGTTTCTTCAACTTTAGCTCAACCATTGAAAGAATTCAGAATTCACCATTTCAGAGAAGCAACCATCCAAAACTCAGGAAAGCAAAATGTTTCGGTCATCTGCAATCACCATTCATTATGAACTAACCCTTGTTCTAAACAAATTAATATGCACGAAACATGGCGGGGGGGGGACTAAATTTTCAAAAGTAATTTTAAAAACCATGACTGGTTAAACAAAACAAAAACTATATTTAAAGATTAAAAAGTGATAATTAAAAAACTACGTATAAAGTAATTTATATGACTGACCTCCATCTCCACAGCAGCAGCCCCCTGGTCGTAGTGGCCCATCAGATTGGGGAAGAAGGTCATGTTGTAAGCCATTTTCATACATCTGGGGACCGTGATGGGCTCGCAGGTGAAGAGGCTGTGTCCTCTTACCAAGGGTAGGAAAAGGCCCAGCAACAGAAATGGGGCCATTTCCATTTTCTTCAGACTTCCGATTTTACCGCATGGTTAGGGTTAACCTTAAACCCCTCGCATCATCAGAAGATTCTCATTCAGAGATTAAAAAACGTTCAAACGCCTCATTCCATTATTTTCACCCTTTTGCAGGAAGCTGTTTCCTGAAAAAATGAGTCCTGGGTCAGCCGCTGTAAAAAACATAACCAAAGTGTGTTATCAGCCACATCTGTCAATCAAGTCACGTCAAACTTCATTCTAGGTAACTGACACTGGGGGGAAATGATGGAAAGTTCCACCCTAGAGATGCGTTTCCACCTGCCTCGGCATGGAATGTATCATTTTGCTGAGGAAGCTTCCATTCTGGAGAGCGGCTGATGGAAGGTTTGGGAAGAAACGCTGGGCCAACATGGGGTGAGCAGGTTGGAGGTGGGAAAGGGCTGGAAGGGAGGTGTGGAGGCGTGCAGCCCAGGGTCCCTCGGTAATCTTGGTAATCTCGCTATTGGGGGGAAAACAGTCCCAGTGGGATTCCCTGAGACCCAGAGTTCTTTAACTTTAGCACTCGCTCCCACAGCAGTCTTCCGCGGATATGCTTTTCCTGTTTTCCCAAAAGGCCGCTCTGTCAGGCAGGGTTGACCGAGGTCCCCAGGGAAGAGCGGGCCAGCCTGGTGAGTCTACAACGGTGTTAATCTCACTCTTCCCTTCGGTGCGCTCACCCGTGCCCTCTCCGACCCGCGTCCCACCCAGCGCAAACCTTCCATCCGCAGCTCCTGGCACCGGTGTGGGTGGGTGGCTCCCCTGAACTCCCGGTGCCCCGCGCCTGGGCACCTGTCCCCGGCCTGCAGCCGAGCCGCGGCGTCCCGGGGCCTGCGGGGACCCTGGAGTCAGACGCACCTGCGGCACCCGCCCCGTCGGGTCGGCCGGGTCGCCTCACCTCGGGCGGCTCTCCGTCCGCGTCCGACGGCTCGCCGGGCCGGGGAGGGGTGCGCTGGGGTGGGGTACGGCGGGGTGGGGGGCAGCGTCCGGGCCTCCACCGCCTCCGGGGCCTCGGGGGGAGCGAGAGCTGGGCGATCCCGCGAGACTGCGTGCGCCTCCAGGTCGACCGGGCAGGTTGGGGCTCGCGGCAGCACGAGCGGGCGGCGGTGGGACCGGCCCCGCGCCCCGCCCCGCCCGCCCCGCTCCTCCCACCCCCGGCCGCCGCCGAGCGGGCGAGCCCTCCGCCTGCCAGGCCCACGTCGAGCTGCCAGGCAGACCCAGCCTAGGACTCACCGACAGCCAACCCCCCTCAATCCGGAACACACCGCGCGTGGATCTGCTCCGTGGTGACTTCGGAGTTGGCCCGCGTGTAGCTTTCCGGGGACTTATCTAAAAAAACGTCCATTGCCAGGCGGTGGTGGCGCACGCCTTTAATCCCAGCACTTGGAAGGCAGAGGCAGGTGAATCTCTGTGAGTTCGAGGCCAGCCTGGTCTACAAGAGCTAGTTCCAGGACAGGCTCCAAAACTACAGAGAAACCCTGTCTCGAAAAACCAAAATAAATAAATAAATAAATAAATAAATAAATAAATAAATAAATAAATAAAAAGTCCATTAACTCGGGCGCTCTGGTCACCCCCTCGACGGCAGGTGCCGGTGGAAGTCCAGCTCCGGCTGGTTCTGCAGCTTTCCTGCGGGAAATTCCCCACAGATTGAGCTTTAGTCAACGTGGTTTGTAGCACCAGCTCTGCCACCGTGAAGAAGTTAAATTACCTAAAAGGGGCGTGGGAGTGCTTAGAGCCCTCGCTATGGAAACAGCATAAGTGGGAACAATGATGGGTACTTTTCTTTCTTTCTTTTTCTTTTTTAGTCTTTGACATTCATTTACATATAATCTGCAGGACTCTGGTATAAAGCACAAACTAACTTGCTGAAACGTTTTGACAAATGCGAAGTGACTTTGTTGTTGTTCCTAACGGGTAGAGAACCCAAGGCTCTGTGCCTACTAGCAAGGTGCCTACTATGGGACACTCCATTTCCAGTCTGTAAACTAACCTGAGACCGCTGTTAGCCGAATCCACTGTGCTGTAGAAAAATGTCACATGTCATAACCTGGAATAAGCAGCACCACTGAATATCCAGAAGAAAGTTGAGATCTGCAAAATATTAAAATTTGGAGAGGAGAATTCTTTTCCAGCTTTATCCAAAATTTAGGACAAGCGCTCTCCTCTAATCCCAGCACTCCGGATGGCGGAGGCGGGCCGATCTCCGAGTTCCTGGACAGCCAGGCTATACAAAGAAACCCTGCTTTGAAACAAAACAAAACAGAAACAAAATCAAAAGCATAGAACAAGTGTAAATGGCGAATAGTGTTAAAGAAAATGTAATATTATCTTAATTACTCTTAATATCATTCAAACTCAGACAGTTTATGTACTGCAGAATGGGTTTCTATGTAGGACGTTCCTCTGTGGAGAATTAGCCTTCTACATGGGAGGAATATTGCTCACAAAATTTTAAGTTTCTGTATAGAAGGAATATTTCTCATTTGGGTGCAGTGTCATGGGCCTGGAATTCCGGTACTCAGAAGCCGGAGACTGAAGGATCTCAAATTCTGTGCCAGCCTAGGTTACAGAGCAACCCGAAGGTCACCCTGGGATATCATGAGCCCCTGATCAAACTACAGAAGAAAAAAATTTTCTGTAGCTCCCTTACTCTTACAAGTTTTGTGAACATATCTATGGTCAGGCTAGAATACCTGAACCAGGTAGTGGCATTTTAATGTGATACACTTGAAATCCATAAACATATACTATGTGATTTAGAGGGGAAACGCCATGAGGGTTTTTTTTTTTTAACAGAAGTGCAGTCTATTTTTATCCTTAATTGCATTTAATTATATAGTGAGTAGTGATGAACTAAAATGATTTGGGGACATTAGAGGCTGGATGTGGAGCATTCAGGCAATTATCTCTATCATCCGTGTCTTTCAATATAAAAAGCTTACTTCAGTGGCCTAAGATTAAGAACACAAGCTTGAGAGTTCAGAGTTGCTGGCTTCAAAGCTTAGCTCTGGGACTAGCCAACTGTGTGACCCCTGACGGTGCTCAGCTCCTCTGCCTACGCATCATCGTCTATAATACACGAATTTTTCCCTGACAGTGATGGTTGTGCTTGTCTTTTCTTTCTTGGTTTGTTCCTGTTTCTCTCATCTAAAGCTGGGGATGTGGTCACTGAAAATTGAAGCAGACTTTCCCTTTTCATTTGAGGCCAGTTTTGCAAGGTAGATGTTTTTCTCTCTCAGCACACTCTTCTTTCTGCACTGTTTCTCTGATCTTTTCTTCTCTGGTGAACTTTCACCATCCCATCTGTTAGTTATTTGTTCTTTACAGATCTTCCTTCACAGCTTGATGACATTCCCTTCCAGCTCCAGTTTGATAAAAGACAAGTTTTGTTAAATACTTTTCTGTATCCACTAATGTGATCATGTGACTTTTCTGCTTTAGCCTATGTCATGTGATGAACTGTCTACATTGATTCTAAAATGTTGAGCCATAGGATAAATGATGGTTGTGACATACAATGTTTATCTGTTGAAACTTGCTTTGAGACCAAGTATTTGGTCAGTTTGGAAGAATGTTCTGTAAGGTGCTGAGAAGAAGGTATACTCTTTTGTGTTTGGATGAAATGTTCTGTAGATATCTGTTAGATCCATTTGATCTGTAGGTTTGTGTTTGGATGACCCGTCCATTTATTAGAGTTAGGTACTGAAGTCTCCCACTGCTAATGTGTGAGGGTTGATGTGTGATTTAAGCTGCAGTGGTGTTTCTTATACAAATGTGGGTGCCCATGTGTTTGGGCATAGACGTTAAGAATTGAAATATCATTGGATGGATTTTTCCTTTGATGAGTATGAAATGTCCTTCTTCATCTCCTTTTCTTGGATTGCCAGATCCCAAGATAGCAACGCAGAGACTTTTTATTAATTATGAAATCTTGGCCTTAGCTTAGGCCTTTCCCCAACTAACACTTATAACTTAAACTAACTGGTTTTTATTAATCAACGTTCTGTCATATGGCGTTTAATCTTTTTTCAGTACAGCATATCTGACTTTCTCTAAGTCTGCTGACAAAAATCCTCAGGCCTAGAATCCTCTCCTCTTCCTCTCTCTTCCTGGAATCCCACCTGTCCTCTCCTGCCTAGTTACTGGCCATTCAGCTCTTTATAAAACCAATCAGAAGGCACCTTAGAGACACATCTTTACATCTTTACAGTCTGTGTAAATATTCTGCAACATTCCCTCCTTTTTGTCTAAATAAAAAGGAAAGGGTTTAACTTTAACACAGCAAAACTATATATAATAAGATCAGTTATCAGGTAAGAATTACATTTACAATGTCCATTTTATTTGTATTTGAGAAATTCAGAGAAAATATTCTATTATCTATCCTATCTTGATGAGTCCAGAGTTTTATACCTAAACCACTTCATATCATATCTTGTATTACCAACCTAAAAAATATCCTTTTAGACCTTAAAAGATTTTCTTAAATAAACAACTTAAGCCTTTATGTCTCTTAACCTTAAAAACTTTACATCTTTCTTGTAAGTTTCTTTTTTGAATGTTGTAACAAAGAAAATGGCATGACTATCTAGTCTTCAACCCCAATCAGATATCCAAGAAGGATGAAATATTACCTGAGTAAATAGGAAGCGTAGAGCAAACAACTTCCAAAACTATAGCAATGACAGAGATATCTGACTGCCTGGACAGTCACCTCAGGTTCCTCTGCAATGTTGGGGCAGCCATCTCTGGCCTACAGGCCCAGAATATCTGACAGACTTTTCAGTGAAGCAGGAATTTTGAAGAATATTCTACCTTCAGCAGTTGTCTTCCTTTGTGTTCTGCTCATCCAATTTGGACAGCTTACTGTCAACAGTCAAGACAAGGACAGTTTCTTTGCCCAGTGGCTAACTTTGTCACAAATGAAAACAAACCCTGTAGTCAGATTTTTCTTTGGACCACCAGCTCAAAAATAATGATATGGAGGCTTATTAGTAATTATGAAAGCTCGGCCTTAGTTTGTCCTACTAGCTATTCTAACTTAAATTAGCCCATTTATTTTAATCTACTTTCTGTCCCATGGCTCATTACCTCATCTCTCCATACTGCCCATGCTCCTTCCTCCATGTCTGGCTGGCAACTCAGCCTTCTTCCTCCCAGAGTTCTCTCTGCTGGGAAGTCCTGCCTATACCTCCTGCCTAGCTATTGGCTGTTCAAATCACACCATCACATTTTACACAGTGTACAAATATCCCACAACAAAACTCCATATGGAGGTTCTTTGATACCCAACATTCTTTTTTGAAGTAGATTGATGGCTGCCAAGAGCAGACATGTCTCACTGCCATGAAAAACCTTAGGTTATTAAAGTATTTTCTTTTTTTTTTTTCTTTCTTTTTTTTTTTTTTCCGAGACAGGGTTTCTCTGTAGCTTTGGTGCCCATCCCAGAACTAGCTCTTGTAGACCAGGCTGGCTTCGAACTCACAGAGATCCGCCTGCCTCTGCCTCCCGAGTGCTGGGATTAAAGGCATGCGCCACCACTGCCTGGCATTAAAGTATTTTAAATGTCGTATTCTGTGGGTCTCTGAAGTGTTTGAAGACTACCTAGATATCTAAACTATATCTCTATTTAACCTTGAAAACATACCTAACATGACTACAAGTTTGATTGTTATAGATGACTAACTACTAACCTGCACTTCATTATCCTAAATAGTTTGTAATAATAACTTTCAAGGAATAGAAATTTACATTGCATTGGTAAATGAGCTACATAGGTACTATACTATACCTTAAACAAGAATAGAAACATATATGATATATATATATATATCATATATGTTTCTATTCTATATTCTATACACACACACACACACAAAAGATTAATTCTGACATCATTGCTGCCTATCATTGATCTTGGAAATTCTCAGTCATGTGGCTTTAAATAATTTTTTCTGTTTTTTTTTTTTCAATTTTTATCCTTCTGCTACTCCCATCAACAATAGTTTTTAGCCTAGCCAGTGTTGGATATTGTGTTTCATTGCTTTTCTGTTTTGGGGTTTACAAGTTCTTATTGATTTATCTTGAGCTCAGAGCATCTCTCTTCAAAAATCTCCAATCTACTAATATTGATGAACCCATCATAGGAATTCTTTATTTTGATTACAGTGGTTCCCTTTAAAAAGATCCATTTATTTTTATTTTGTTTTGCCCGCGTGTATATGCATGCACCTTGCGCATGCCTGGTACCCACAAGGGCAAGAAGAAGGTGTCTGATCCTCTGCAACTGGAGTTACAGGCTGTTATGCGTCATCATGTGGATGCTGGGAACTGAACCCAGGTCCTCTGCAAGAGCAGTAAGTGCCCTTAACTGCTGAGCCAACTCTAGGACCTACAGTGTTTTTTAATATCCAGGAATTTTTAATTCATTCTTCCTTAAAATTTCTGTTTCTTATATTTTCCCACTCATTTTTGTGTATTTCCTACTGTTTTCGGTACAGCCCTTAGTGTATTTACTGTAGCTATTTTAAGTTGCTAGTCTAATAATTCCACTATCACTGCTGTGTGTGAAATTTGTTTTAAGGTTTCCTTTGTCTCTGACTGACTTTGTAATATGCCTTGTGATTTTTGCTAAAAGCGGAACATGATCCACTGGGCCCTAGTGGGGAAATGATGGGGCCTTTTAAACATGGTGTCCCGTGTGCAGGGGGTAGGGGAGCTGTCGCAGGGACCTTGGATTCCTTCTAGCCTTTGTGATCCGGAGACTCTGGGCTGGGAATTCATAGGAACGTCTTAAGTTTTCAACCTCCTCTGACAGGCCAGGTGGCTAGAAGCGGTGAGGTTGAATGCTTGACCTCCTCCAGTTGGCGTGGGCTCCCAATAGTTTAGGTTCCAGTAAACTAGTTTATCCTGAGAGCAGGTTTTCATGAGAAAAACAGCGCCCGGCATTGTGTCTGTCCACCTTCTATCGTGTCGCGATACTCGAGATAAGCACCTTGTGAGGGGAGAAACTTATTTTGGCTCATGGTTTCTGTCTGTGGTCACTTGTCCCTGTCGCTTTGGAGCGTGTGGCCAGGCAGTCATGGCTGGAAAGCATAGTGCTTGCATGGGTCCCTTCCCTTCTGAAATTCTCTGCCAACTCCATCTTCTCTTAAGGCCTGAAAGCTCTTTCCACAACTCAGGTCCCTGCAAGTGAGATTTGTGAGTTTTGCATTGACTTAAGGGTGTCTGTAAACATGACCTAGAGAATAGTTTTTCCTTTAAAATGAACTTCCACATGAAATGCATTGCCTGTGGCTTTCTGCTCTACAATCTAAGTGAGGCAGTGTTTGCAGCACGGCGGTTCACCTTGGTTTAATCTGTATAGCTGGCCACTTAATCTAAATATCTATATAGACATGATATGCCTTCAAATCTGCCTCCAGTGTGACTGGAAAAGTAAACTTTTGGGGCACTATAACATGACACGGTGGGACAGAGCCACATATTTTAATGACAGTCTGATGCATGGGATTGCCTTTCTGGAGCTCTGGTATTGCCATTTGCAAATAAAGAGATTTATAATGCTGAAGCAAAACGGGCTCAGCCCTGTTGCTGCTTTGACTCACTCTTCATTTCTATGTGTTTACTTACTGGGTTTTGTTCCCAGTGGCTTACCACCTGCCATCTGGGCACCTTTAATGTTTAATATCTATATTTTTATTGTTATTTAGCAAAGCAGTCATATTAAGTCAAATAGTAGAAGTAGTATTTTTCCTCCAACTACTAGCCAGTATCTAGGGCTTCTTGCCACAAGCTTAGTGATTTATATAAGAACTATGTTCCTTTGATGTGAAAACCTAATTTTATACCTGATTGCATTTCATGGGCTGCTAATAACTCTGGGTGGTTTTAAAAACTGTCCTTAAAATTAGATCGAAGAAATCCTTAGATTATAAGAATTAATGCTCTTAAAATGCTTATGCTACCCAAAGTGATCTAGATTTAATGCTATCCATATCAAAATCTGAGTGGGCCTTTTTTTTTTTTACAGAAACCAAAAAAAAAAATTGTATGGTACCACACAAGACCCTGCATATATTGGACCCTTCTTTGTCTGAACCAGATGTAAAACTGAACTTGAAATGAATGAGACTTAAATGTAAGACCCGAGACTGTAAAACTCCAGAAAACGTTTGACATTAGTCTCAACAATGAGCTTTAGATACAGACAACAAATGCAAATCAATGGGAGAGATTTTATTTCAAAGTTACAACTGATAAATATCAGTATTTTAGTTTATTTTCTGTTGGTGGTACACATGCATGCAGAACGCCCATGCACATAAAAAAAATGAGTCTTAAGAAAGAAAATAATTCCTAAAACTCCCCAGAATAAGACTAACATCTTGCTTTTGGGGGTGTCCCATGGTTAATTTAAAGGGAAAGGGGGAGTTAGGAGGTCCCTATTGGGGCCTTTATAAAGTATAGGGAGGAGTTGATATAGGAGTGTCCTAAAACAGCAGATAGTGGGTGAAAGCAAAAGGAAGTGGTGCCTGGAGGAATCATCAGGGCCCCCCCAAAGCATGGCTGGGGTGGAGTGGTGGAGGGGGTTCTCATGGCTCTGCCTTCAGCCAATAATTATGGAGCCCCAATGGAAATATATGGAAAGGCACTGTGTCTAGGTGCTAAGAGGTGACTAAACACACACACACACACACACACACACAGAGAGAGAGAGAAAGAGAGAGAGAGAGAGAGAGAGAGAGAGAGAGAGAGAGAGAGAGAGAGAGAGAGAAGAATGAGTGGTATTTCCTAATTGCATAGGAAAACTAGACAGGCGGAGATATTTCTAGAGAAGCATATGTCTTGATCATGTTTCAGCCAGCTTGTCAAATGAAGTTCTCACTCATGAAATCTTACAGCACATAGCCCTATGCTGCTGGACTGGGCAGAAAATATTGAAGGACACATTTCTTGGCTTTTCTCCTGGTTGGACTGGTTTAACTATAGCTGAAGTGTTGGCAGCTATATTCAGCAAGAAAAATAGTAATCTGAGACATTGTCTAACTACCATGAGCTCTGGAGAAGCTGTATTTAAGGGAGAAAACCCAGATTACCTTGGATCTTATGCACGACTATTAGGTCTGCCTTGATCAATTTGCCTGGTATTTGGTTCCCTGCAAAAGCATTTCACAAAAGCCTGTCTCATGTTTTTCTGAACTTGATTTGCAGACATTCCATTTCTGGGGAGGATGGAAACTCTCATGTTGGGGAGTTGACTCCTCTGGGAAAGAAGCATTCTTTCTACTTGCTTCCTTGTGTTTGGTAAGGAGCCATGTGGTGGCTTGAATGATAACGGCCCCCTGTTTGAAGGCTTGGTCCCCACCTTGGTCCCCCATGGTGGAACTGTTCGGGAAGGATTAGAAAGTGTGTCACTGAGTGGGGGGGGGGTGGCTTTGAGGTTTGGAAAGACGCATGCCATTGCTAGTATCTCCCTGACTCCATATATCAGATCACTATGTGAACTGTCAGCTGTTCCTGCCACCATGACTTTGACCCACCATCATGGACCTAAACCTCTGAAAATATTAGCCCAGTTAGCATTTTCTCCTACAAGTTGTTTTGGTCACAGTGGTCTGTCCTGTGTAGTGTCACACTTTGTATAAGTGGTCTTTGTGGTTTAGCATATCTGGGATGGAATCCTGCCTCAGCCATGTGCTGATTCTAATTTGAGTCTCAATTTATAAAAACCTACAAAATAAAGACTATAATCATTCATAGTTTCGGTGTGAGAATTATATTGGAGAAGGCACGTAAGCCCTCTTCAATGCCTGCCCTTTAGAGAGTTCCCGACTTTCCACAAAGTGGAAACTGGGTTTTGTGGGCTGCACTTTCACTGAGTACAGCTTGCCGTGTGATAAGACTCAACAGGAAGCTTGGGCCACGCTGCTGTTGCTCTTGGAGTCTTTACCACAACATGCAAGGAAAAAGGCAAAGTCAGTGTCCTTAGATCACCTTATGTCGTAACCAGTCGTGGTTCGCGCTCATCCTGATGTTCCAGTATCCTTCCATCAGAACTGGAATGTGGGTGTCCTGGGGAAAGTCCACGGAAACAGAGACTCCGAGCTTACATACTGTTCATTAATATAAGCTCTCCAAGAATGCACCAAGTCCCTCTGACTTCGGTGATCGAGTATGACTATTGGAAAGTTGAGTTTAGGGGAAATTGCTCTCCTCTGTCTGCATGCTATGCCAGAATCTCGTGTGGTCTTGCAGAGCACAGGACTCACAGGAGCACTGACCAAGAAGACACCTAGGTACCATGATTTAGGCAAAGCACTAACTACTGGCAGCTGATTTCCTTCTACTTGCTTAAATAGTGTTCAGAGGTAGAAAAGAAGATCAGAGAAAGCTGGGACTGGAGAGATGATGGCGCAGCCGTTAAGGCCCCTTCCAGGTTCAGTTGCCAGGGTCACAACCATCTGTAATTCTAGGGTATCTGATGCCCTCCTACAGCCTCCACAAGCAGCAGGAAAGAACATGGTGCATAGATTAATATGCAGACAAAACACTCATGCACATAAAATAAAGTAAATTAAAATCTAAAAATTTAAAAATTGTTTGAAAAGAAAAAGAAAAAATGATCAAAAAAATTATTCAATTATTCACTTTTGCCTTCTAAATGCACTGGGATGTCTTTGAAAAACAATGGAGTCCCAGCCAGGTGGGGTGGGGAACTAGCTTTTGTGGACCAGCCTGGCCTCAAACTCACAGAGATCTGCCTGCTTCTGCCTCCCAAGTGCTGGGATTAAAGCCGTGCACCACTACCCGGCAATGGAACATACTTTCAGTCCTAACACTTAGAAGGCAGAGGCAAGCAGATCTCTGTGAGTTTGAGGCCAGCCTGGTCTCCAAAGTGAGTTCCAGGACATCCAAGACTATTACACAAAGAAACACTGTCAGGAAAAAAAGGGGCGGAGCAGGGAGTTTTGGCAAATGATTGCACTAAAGATCACCTCACAAACAAAATGAATAAAGCTGTTGGTCCTGGGATTTTTGGTTTTGGTTTTAGCTGAATAGAAGAGCTCCCATCAGTGTTAGCTAAGTTTCCATGGGAAGACACATGACCTTGTCTGACTCTGGACCGTGTGCCTCTGGTCATGTCAACACATATTAACTGCAGCCGGTGGAGCTGAGCACAGGCGAATCTTGCTATTGTTGCATGAATCAGAACCCAACATTCCTTTTATATTTACCCTCACATGTTATCTACAAAAATGTTACACATTTAATAATATAGTTGAGCAATGAAAACACAGTTTTCTTTCCCTGGTGTGAGAACCCTCTCATTCATAGGTGTGTCTCACTAACAGCATGAACCATGATCAGGCGCGCCTTGAACACAGTTACAAGGATGGATCTGTCTTGTGAAATTTCTAAGATTTCCTCTGGGAGATTCTTCTTTAAGCAACTGCCAACATAGAGGCCTCATCCACATTGTTTGTGTGAGAGGTAAGTCTCCAGAGCACAGGCTGTGAGTGCAGAGGAGACTGGGAGAGATGGCTAGGTTTGGCACAAACGTTACATTTCATAAGAAGTTAAGTCTCTATACTATATTAGAGCCGCACTACAAATACATCTGCAAACACTTCTGCATCTCTTATCTAGCAACTTGATAAGAAAGACATAAACGTAAACATTCAATGCAATGTGTTATGACTGAAACCTCTTAGCATGTCATAATAGTGTCATCAAAAAACCCAAAACAGTGTTGGGAGCCAAAGAACAAGCAGTAAGAGAACTTCTGTTACTGTACCAGGTTCAACGCACATTTGACATCATCCTGAACTTCCACGGCGTATGATAATTAGGTAAACTTTCTATAACATCGTGGCCATAACACTATGATAATGAATAGTAAAGCTATAATACATATTATGAGAATAAAAGAGACTGAAGTTGACTGCTAACCAAAGAGACAAAGAATAATATAAAAAGGAAAAACAAACAGATATCAGTACATCACAAACAGATATCAGTACACCACAGATTCAAAGATGGAAGGAGCAACTGGGAGACAAATTTGACCAGCTTTCCGCGATACCGCTCCTCCTCCCCTGAGACCAAAGTTCTGGAAATAATTATTTTGATGACTGAAGGGTCCAAGAATAAGAATATAAAAATGTAGATTCCAGAAATAGAAATGTAGAAATAAATATAAAGTTGTAAGCCTAGGAGAATGAGAATAGATTGTCAAAAAGTCAGGCGGTGGTGGCGCACGCCTTTATCCCAGCACTCGGGAGGCAGAGGCAGGCGGATCTCTGGGAGTTCGAGGCCAGCCTGGTCTACAAGAGCTAGTTCCAGGACAGAAACCAAAGCTACAGAGAAACCCTGTCTCGAAAACAAACAAACAAACAAACAACAACAGAAGGATTAACTATTAACAGTGGGTTATTTTGCTTTACAACCCATAGCTCTATTTACAAAGCCAAAGCATCTCTTTGCAAACTGAGAGCTAGCCTACGGATATGAGCTGAGCTGACTGTCAGGAAATAGATCTATGACCTCTGGGTTACGCACTATCCCTGCTATGTGAAACCGGCAGCATCGTAGGGAGAGCACAGGGCTCAGTGAACACCACCTGGAAGGACCAAGAAAGGCAATAGATTAAGTACAAACACTAGTTTAACCGAAAAACTCTGTTAATGGAGATTGTAAAGTAAGGCAACCTGTATCTGAGTTTTACCTAGAGAGTGTAAAAATTCCTTTGTTCAGACCTAATGCTTGGTGCCCCTACTATAAAAAAGTGGGTTCAGAAACAAGCCTTTGCCACAGCCTAACAAAATCCATCTCTGACTATGGTCTCAGCCAGCTGATAAACTTTTTGTGCCCCATGGAGATTTTTTTTTTTAAATTTTTTTCCTGTTTTTTCTGGTTTCTGGAATAAAGTTTGCTCCTGGTTTATTAGGCTTTGGTGGTCTGTCCCCATCCTTGCGTACCCCCTGGATCCAACAGTGATGATGGAAATGAGCGTTTACTGGGCACTCACCTGAGCCAGGCATTTGTTGAGTGGCTTCATCTTTCCGTTTAGTTCTGACAATGGCTCTGTAAGCCTAGGAGATGGGCTCGACCTTCTGTTCGTTTTTCCTTGGGTACCCATCATGTGACAGGAACTGGAATTCACTCTGTAACCTGGTCTCCAGCTTGTTGACAGCCTCTCAAGACCTGGGTTTGCAAGAAAGCATCAGCATGCACAATTATACATCATTACTGTTTTAATTGATGACTTCCAGAAATAGAGAATCGTGTCCCTGATTGCACAGGTAGTGAGTGACAGGCGAGGGTAACTTCCTGAGTACTCTCGTCCACTGGTCACTCGCCTTAGTCAAATTCAGCCATCTACATCTGGGGCATATCACAGGTGCTGGATCTGTGTAGTCCAGCCTGATACCCACCAGCCACCTCCAGCTGTTCCGGCTACACTAACTTAGAAAAAGATCAGTCCCTCCTTCACACCAGGTTCATTTCAAACACTGCACCACCCCCATGAGACTCGTGGCTACTGAGCCACCTCACACAGTTTAAAAGACATTTGCTTCACTGTAGAAAGTTCTGCTGCAAAGAACGGAATTCTAGACCCAGAGATCATTTCCTGGGTGACATCAGAGCACTTCAGGAGGTAAGAGGAGCCCTGATCTTTCTCTGGCGACTGGAGACAGCAACAGACTAAGTGTCCTTTGGTGGTTGAAGGGTGACAGAGCCACAGCTGCTGGTGGGCAGTGGGTGGCAGGAACAAAAAAAAACAGAGATGAATGCCCGATGGGCCTGGGGCATCGCTTTGTTCTCTAGCCTTAGAGAGCCAGCAGATTCCCATTTACTAATCCCAAATATCTTACTGTCCTGGTTCTTTTGTTTTGTTTTGTGTGTGTGTGTGTGTGCGCGCGCGTGCCTCCTAGCCCTTCCGGAAGCATTGTAGCTATTCTTCCTGGTGAATGCTCTATTTGAAACACTATACAGGTACCAGGATTGAACTCAAGATGTCCGACTTGGTGGCTTGCCTTTGCCCACTGGGCCATCTCAACAGCCCTGTGTCTTTAAGGTCAGAACAAATCATCTTAAGAGGCTTTAAGTCTGGTGACTGTATTTCCTTTATTGCCTTTAAGTTTATGCTGTCAATCTAAATCAGAAGCACTCAGATAACGTCCTCAGCTGCCACAGTTGGGAACTTCTTCGACTCCATGTTCTCAGCCCCTCCCTGCACCTTCGGAATGAGAAAGCTGGAATGGGACGCAGCAACCTATATTTTAAGAAGCCCTTCGGGCGATTTGGAAGCACACTTAAAATCTGAGAACCACTGGTAACTTTCACACACCTGTAAATCCACGGCAACATTCCATAGATTGGATCCACAAATCTCAGTCGCATAACATGCAAGATTGCGCTGTTGCAGGATTAATAAACCCATTGGGGTGGATCTTCTAAGTGCTGAGACAGCTCATCTCACTGGCCCGATCTGATTCATCAGCGGGAACAGCAGGTCTAGGTTTTAGGATCGTTAAATTTGTTTTCAGGGAATTCACATTTTATGTTGAAATTTATGGTCCATTGAAGAGACAGACGACTACCCTGATTTGAGTCTGGCCCAGCAATTCGTCAGGATTGTGTAACACAGATATTTCACAGGACTGAAGAGAGCTTGCTTTTCTCCAGTCCTTCCTCTACTTGCTGGTGGCTGCATTCCCTCAAATGGATCTTTTCTTAGTAATTCTCTCTTCTCCTGTCTGCAAAAGTGGTAGATTTCAGTACGTTTTGGAGAAGGTCACCACCCACTGAGTTTAAGAAGTCCCTACCTAGTTACCCTCTGAAGTTTTTGTTTATTCCAGTGTGTACTAACTACATTTAGGAGGTCTACCGGTGCACAAGCCCTAACAGGCTGGTTAGCTGGTCACACCTCCTCACACACCTCCTCGCGTGCCTGCTTCTTGACACAGGGCTGACAGACAACTCAAAATCCTCTTGAATGAATGAATGAGTGAGTGAATGAATGAATGAGCGAGCGAGCAAACACTGTAGTTCACGAAGCCCCAAATGTTTACACGGCAAAATTGAATCTGGTAAATGCGTCCCAGGAACATTGCCTGGGAACTTCAGTGTTCAGAGAATGAATTCAGGGCAGTGTATCGTTCCTCTTGCCATTTGGTTCATCCTGGCTTCATCAATTTTTTTTTCAGGAACTTCCAGCAGATGGCACCAATAAATACTGCTTTGGTACTGAATTGGAAACTGGTTGGTGATTTTTTTTTCAACATGAACTTAAATGTCGATCTGAATAAATCTTCCTTAGTTCAGCTAATATTAATGACTGGCATTTATTGTCACTTTCCCGTTTATTAAGGGCTTTTAAATCCCTCCCTCGATTCTGCCTCAGATTCTGTCAGCTCTAAGAAGCTTTTACGCACTTTGGACCTCTGCTGACATGCCGTGTGGTCACAACAGCTGTATAATTTATGTTAGTGACAATATTTTTTATATTAGTAATAACACTGGTCTTTCAAAGACCAAATTCTCCGGATAATTTAGGCATGACCCTTCGTGTAAAGACAGAGCAGAGCACTGACACTTTCATTAGCTCTTTCTCTCTCTTATTAAACGGTCCTGATTCTCCCTGTTTGCTTGTTGTTCTGTCGATACAGAGCCATTACATTACAGCATCCTCTGATCTTGGAGCAATCTGAAGATGTGGTCCAACACATGTATGCTATTGATAAGGAGAAAGTTGTTCTCCTCTTTCGTTCCACTCCTCCTCCCTGCTCCTCGACCTCGTCACTGCCTTCTTCAGGGTAGCTGGTTCGAGGCTTACTCTCTTTTGTTTAAAGTTGCATGTATAGGTGTTTTACCTGCATGTATGTATGTAAACACCTGGGTCCTGGTGCCAGCAGGAGACAGGAGAAGGCATCAGATCCCCCAGCCACCATGTGGGTACTAGGAATTGAACCTGGGTCTTCTGGAAGAGCAGTGGATGCTCTTAATCCCTGAGCCTTTGCTCCAGTCCCGTAGGACTGCTTTTTAACAACACTTCTGGACACATTTCTTGGTCTGGACTGAATTGGAAATTGCAACAGATAGGTCTGGTTCATGTAGGGAAGTCTTGAGTGCCTGAAACTGAGTTCAACAATAGAAACTGATCATGTTTCAGGTCTAGAACTGGGGCTTGCCAGGAGATTTCATGTGCCTCACTAGGTTAGACAGTAAACAAAAAGTGAGCTGGTCTCAATGGAAGGGTCAGGTCACTATAAGACAAGGCATCAAGAGTTCATCAGATCTACATGAGGTGAAGGAGGGCATAGCCATGGGAGGTGCCGAAGAGTCAGTGTGTGGCATGAGGGTGCGTATGACCTTTGGGAAGCTGTGTGCCACCTGTTTAGAGACTGGTCTTAATGAAAAGAGCGTACCTTCAGAATAAATATTCACAATGAAGATAAGTTGGCCCTTAAGGACTGGATGGCTAGAAACAGTGTGTGTCTAAGTGTGGTGAAACTTCCTGAAAGGACTTCATCCTCAAAAGATTGGTGGTCCCTGTTGTCCTTCGGAGGCCCTGGCTATAAATTCATGGGGACATCCAGAAAGCCTTGAACTTGATCAAGGCACTAAAGCAATATGCTGGGTGCTTTATTGTTCACTATGCTAAGAATCGGGACCACAGCCTCTGTATACTAGGCAGTCACTCGGCTACTAAGCTACAGACAGCCTTAGTCCTTAAGCAATCAGCCTTGGCAGTTCCCGAAACCCTGCATTCTGTATAGTGAACACAAACATAATTTAATAGAGCTTGTCATAGTCTTAAGAATCATTTTTAGTAACTTGGGATTTAAAATTTATGTAAGTTGGAGGGGTAGAGACTTCAGTGACTTGGCACTGTGAGTAGACACAAACACTAAACTTGCCGCGGGCTGGAAACGTAGCTCAGACGGCAGAGGGCTTGGTAAGAACCGGGCTTGATAGACATTCACAGAACTCTTCCGCCTAAGCCCAACCATCAGCAAACCAGGGGTTGGCTGACTACCAGGGAAACACTCTCATAGACTTCCCACTAGGTTGACTAGTGATGAGGCCACTGCGATGTGGAGTTTGAAAACTCCTTATGGTTGATTCAAGCAAATGAAAGTCCTGTGGTAACAATGTGAGGGGCAACACCAAACACCTGCTGCATTTTGTTTTATCTGAAGGACTCTCCTGAGTCATTTGTGCTTCCTTCCCTGGGAGTTCTGTATTCCACAGCTCATCACGGAGTAGACAGAAGCCACCTGGTATGGAGAAGCATTGGTAATGCTGCCTACTTATCAGGAGCACCTTGAACCTGATTGGAAGGACTGTGCCAGTTCTTCTTAACACCCACATTGCATTAAAGCTTCCAGTCCAAAGCCTTGGGTTCTGTAGGAGACAAAGATGCAGACAGCGTGTTATCTACAGACAGTGTCTTCGGGGATGCTGACCAAGGCTTCTCGTCGTAAAGAGACTTGTGCCCTTCTCAACTTTTCCTTGTGTGAGCTTTTTCTATTGACAGGATTGCACTAGTGAGCACACTCCATGTATTTCTTTAGACCCTGAAAAGGCCCTACTGCATTGAAAGTTTAGAGAAAAGGTCCTACTGTGTTGGAAGATTGGAGACAGACAGGAGTGTAGAGACAAGCAATCCTGTGCCCAAACACACTTTTTTTTCTTATTCCCAACACATGGGGGCTTGTGTGTAAAAATCCTTCCAATAAATACATGGTATTTTTGCATGGCAAGTGTAGTCAGAGGAAACCAGATGTGAAAACTGCTGAGTGTAACATTTTAATCCCTGTTATACCATCTTATGGATGAGAAATTTCACTCCAGATAAGAACACAAATTTTGAGAAGTAGAAGGCTTGTGCGGATTTCTTGACTTTACAAGACTAAGATTGTTTGGCAGGGGGCACATGACACAGAACATGGCACATACCACCGTGCACACATGGAGGTCAAAGGCTCCTTGGAAGAAGCAGCTATCCTTTTCTCCTGTGTGGTTTCTGGGGATTGAACTCAGGCCATCAGCCTTACCGGCAGGTTCCTGAACCCGCTGAGCGATCCAGCTGGCCCGAGATTGGGAACCTTACAGAATAGTTATGTTTATACCAAAGGGACAGTGGCAATTATTACAACCCATCACAGAATATTGATGCTGGGTTTTGTTTATAATTAACAAATAATTACACATTTATGGCACCTAAAAAATTAGGAGACATAAGTGACCCACAGCAAGCTAATTTGACTAGGGACTAACACTAGTTCCTTACACATGCGAATCCAATTTCACAAGATTAATTGTTGAGTCAACAGCAGAAGCTGTTTTGCAATTCCTTTTATCATTTATTAAAAAATAAAACTCAGGGATAAATATTAGGTAGTAAACCCAAGAGATCCACAGGACGACGGAAACACGATCCTGACCCTCTACGCTTCCTGGATGGAAAAGGCCGGGTAACCCCTCAGCTCCTCTTCCTGCTCCCTGTGTCCTTCTGTTTCCCCTTGAGCCCACCAGGAAACTCTTTGGTCTGTCCTGAAGCTGGATGTGGACTCAGCTCTCCTAAATGAGGTCGGCTCTATTAGAGATCTCGGAGCAATCAACCCGAACAGATCCCCCCCAACAGAGCTGTCTATGGTGGCATTTCATGGTTTATTTTTCCCCCTTTCCTTCCTTGATTTTACAAATCTGTGACCTTGTAGAGGGGAATGACTTCTCCTCCTCTGTCTTAATGATGAACAACTTTCTTTAGTCTTAAATCAAAATTCAAAAGCTTCTCTGATTTCCATCTCTGCTTCCTTATCCTTTGTGTATAGGAGGGCAACTGATTTTTTGGAATTGATCTTGTATCCTGCAACGCTACTAAAGGTGTTTATCAGCTGAAGGAGTTCTTTGCTGGAGTTTTTGGGGTCGCTTATGTACACTATCATATCATCTGCAAATAATGAAAGTTTAACTTCTTCCTT
Source organism: Chionomys nivalis (assembly GCF_950005125.1). NCBI lineage: Eukaryota > Metazoa > Chordata > Mammalia > Rodentia > Cricetidae > Chionomys > Chionomys nivalis. Next base: position 4,957,046 of record NC_080102.1, on the reverse strand, counting down.
TCCGATTTGAATCCCTTTGATCCCCTTATGTTGTCTTATTGCTATTGCTAGAATTTCAAGCACTATATTAAAGAGGTATGGAGAGAGTGGACAACCTTGTCGTGTTCCTGATTTTAGTGGAATAGCTTTGAGTTTCTCTCCATTTAATTTGATGTTAGCTGACGGCTTGCTATAAATAGCTTTTATTATAGTTAGGAACGACCCTTGTATTCCTAATCTCTCTAAGACCTTTATCATAAAGGGATGTTGAATTTTGTCAAATGCTTTTTCAGCATCTAATGAAATGATCATATGGTTTTTTTCTTTCAGTTTATTTATATGATGGATTACATTGATAGATTTTCGTATGTTGAACCAGCCCTGCATCTCTGGGATGAAGCCTACTTGATCATAATGGATAATTTTTCTGATGTGTTCTTGGATTCGGTTTGCCAGTATTTTATTGAGTATTTTTGCGTCGATGTTCATGAGTGAGATTGGCCTGTAGTTCTCTTTCTTGGTTGTGTCTTTGTGTGGAAAAAAAAAAAAAAAAAAAAGCAGTGGCTTTGAAGTTGATTCTTTGATATGTGTGAGAGAGTTGGTAGATCACCGTTTTCTGGACTGTGCATGCCGGGATCTGTGTCTCTGGTCTTCATGTGGCTCAGGAGAGTTCACTGTGTCTCTGAGCTCACGTCCTTGATTCTCTTAGGTAAGACGGCTTGTACTGGGTCGGGGGGTGGGGATCCTGAGAACACAAAACCGTCACCATGCACTTAAAGCTTGTCGCTTTCCGTCTGTAAGAAGAACACATTTGCTTTCATTAGGGGTGGGGTTAGGGAAGCTCATTGCTCTGATCAGAGGGGGATGAGGTCAGGGCTCTGCCACCTGCAGCAACTCCTCAAGAATGTATTGATAGTTGTGAACTGCTGAGGTGTGTGGGACGTCTTTGCCCAGACATGCCTTGCCCTCGCAGGAAGTCTCTGCATGGCCTTCCTTTCCTCAGCATGTCCTGACATCTTTCCCTCTGCTCTGCTTCTTCTCAAAGGTTGTGGTGCAGTTAGTTCCCTGTCGACAAGTTCATCAGATTCCAAAGAAAGATAAAAGATGGTTTTCCTTGCTTTGGCAGAAAGATATTTAATAATATGTGCACATTTGAAAGCTTAAGCTCTTGAGACTGGAGAGACTGCTCAGCAGGTAGAGCACTGGCAGCTTCTCCAGAGGGACCCAGGTTTGTTCCCAGCACCCATACGGTGGCTACAATCATCTGCGACTTCAGTTCTCGGGGATCTAACACACTTTTCTGGCCTCTTCTGGTAATAGTCATACATGTGGTGCATAGGCTTACCTGCAATGAACACACACACACAAAGAAATTAATGAAAAGTAAGCGCTCACAATCCTAGAAGAGTTGGAGGGGTTCTCCCAGCAAGAAGCCCACCATCAGATGAGAATCCTAAACCCTGTACTCTGTCATGAGCGCCCCAAGCTAGAAACATAGATGAACACATTTGTGTCTGTCCACAATGTCAGATTTTATTGAATAACAATAAATTCACATCTGAGACAATAGGAAATAAAAAAAGAGTGGGGGTGGGGTGTGGTATGGGGAAGGCGTGTCCTTTCCAAGAATCCCAGTCACAGGCGCCCACTCCAGAAATCCTGACTTCACTTTACTTGCCAGACTGTAGTCAAGTGGCCATAGAACATCAAGATACCCAGGAACACGTGACACACAGCTGACACAGATAGGTCCATGCTCTGTTAGCAGAGTAGAAAAGGAGAACACATGTATGGCAGAAAATACCCAGCAGGCTCGGTTACGTCTTTAAAAGAACCCAAATGTCAAAGTTGACACCACAAATCTAAATTTCCTGTGCAAAGCAAGTTCTTGCCCTGGTGAGATAAACAACCTTTGGACTAAGTTTGGAAAAAGGAGGGGAAGGAAGAAGGAAGGCAGGACATGGATGCTACAGGTCCCCAGGCAGACTGTTGTACTCAGATTTATTACCAGATTCTCGACAAAGGAAATAGAAACCTCAGACAAGATGTGGGCTGTCCTTCTATATATGTGTTGCTTTTATCAAATAATAAATAAAGTTGTTTCAGCCAATGGCTTAGTAGAGTCAAGCCAGGCAGGAAATCCAAGCAGATATAGAGAAAGTGTAGGCAGAGTCAAGGAGATACCATCTAGCTGCCAAAAGAGAAAGATGCCCCGGAACCTTACCAATAGGCCACATCCTCGTGGTAATACACAGAATAATAGAAATGGGTTAATTTAAGATGTAAGAGTTAGTTAATAAGAAGCTTGAGCTAATAGGCCAAAGAGTGTTGTAGTTATTATAGTTTTGTGTGGTTATTTGGGAATGAACAAGCAGTACTCATTTACACAGACATACTGAAGGAACCCCAACGGAGAGAAGGTCCCTATTCCCTGATAACAATCCAGGAAGTGACAAGCCTCATAACACTTCCTCACCTACCTGGTCAAACCAGAGAATAGACCCAGTGGATTTTCTGTCTAGACAGAGCCCAAGCCAGCGCACACTCCCTCAAGCCTTACACTAGTGTGGAAGAGCACCAGAGGGCCCCGAGCCTTTTCTTATGCATCGGGGTGGGCCTCAAAGGTCATTGAGAGAGGTTGAGATTCAGGGTGACCTTTGTGGATGGATTCCCGGGGACCAGATGGAGCACCCTGATGTCCCAGAACATCCCTGCGGGGATGATGAACAGCTTCAGAGAGGCCAGCAGGGACAGGTCCTTCCCGCACCAGTGCTGTGGCTCTATTATCGTTAGCCTTGGGCTACAGGGGACAGAGGTAGAGTGGAAGCCCTGCACAGAAGAGGAAATTTACAAACCACTGCTTTACACAAAATGAAGCATCAGAGAAGAACAGAGCCTGGTTTCAACAAGGTCCAGAACTGCAAACCAAAATGAGATGCTTTTCTTTACAAACCGACCTCCTTCGAGTATTTATGGCTTTTCTTCATCCTCCTCCTCCTCCTGCCTTAGCTCATACCTGAACCTGTAGTCCTCGGCCTCCCATAAGTACCAACAGATGTAACCCCAAATTCTGCCTCCTAAGGATGGGGTAGTCCTTCAAACTTGGTTAAGTAAATTAAATTTCCCAAGAGTGGGGTCTAGCATAGGGCATGCCTTTATTTCTTGCAATTCTGTGGGTGATTTTTATTACTGCTTTCGATAGACATGGATTTAGCTTGCAATCTAGAGAGATAAATTCCAAAAGAAATTCAGCAAAGGCATTTATATTCTATCTACAAGAGTGTCCTCCTCTGTTTGAAGGTCCCCTTACCTCTCTTTTAATGCTCACAAGCTATAATTTTATATTTATAGTATTAATTTTTAAAGCTGGTTCTTTGATACCAAAGATAATCCCTGATAACACAGGGGCCACATGACCTATGTTTTCCACATCAGGCTTGATTTGTTTAATTTGTTTTATTTAACTCCACAAATAATATAATACCACTCACAAGAAGATAAAGAATAACTCAAATAATAATTTAAAACTCCACATAAAACTTAAATACAAAGAAAAAGCAGAACAAGGAGAAGCCAGATCATTTTTTAAAAAAAAAAAAAAAAAAAGCAAATGCATAAGAGAGACATTGTTTCCTGTTCATGATCCCAAGAGCTAACAAAAGGGAGGCACAATGAGTCACAGCACCAGAAAGGGAAGCAGCCTACTTCCTTGGGAGGTGTGCACTTTGTCCTTGCGCCAAATTCTCAAAGACATTCTGTAATTTAAAGCTTCAAAGGGTCTCCGAGTTACCAAATGGACAAAATTGCTTGTGAGTCACTTTGACCTTAAACCAAATCTGAGGAAACAATACTTAAAATTCAGTGAGCAGTTGCTTAAGTTGGTATTTCTCTTAAAAATATTAATAGAGATGTTCTTCTCAGCAATGCGCTCCGTTTTCAAATAAGGTTGGGAACCACTGAATTGACCACCATCAGGCAAGTTTTCTGGAGAAGATTCTGAAAATGTTGAGTCCACATTGGTAATTGAGATCACCTTAATCCTGAGGGCTAAGTGAAATGATGAAAGCAGAGTGCTCCCACAGTGCCCAGCACTGATATAGCTCAGGGGAGTGCTCCCACAGTGCCCAGCGCTGATATAGCTCAGGGGAGTGCTCCCACAGTGCCCAGCACTGGGCTATAGCTCAGAGGAGTGCTCCCACAGTGCCCAGCACTGGGCTATAGCTCAGAGGAGTGCTCCCACAGTGCCCAGCACTGACTATAGCTCAGGGGAGTGCTCCCACAGTGCCCAGCATTGACTATAGCTCAGAGGAGTGCTCTCACAATGCCCAGCACTGACTATAGCTCAGGGGATAGTGTTTGTATGCTTATATAGTGTTGGATTCAATGTGATAGAGTCTAGCATTTTGAGTACTTCTAAGGGTTAAAGCTGTGCAGTCTTCAGCCGGTGGTGAGTAAATCATTCCTTTCTCTGTGGGGCTTTGGAGACTGGCATATCCAACAGTGTGATGCTGCCCTGTCTTGTAAGGCTCTGGGATGCGGGTTTGTAGGGATGCTGTGTGAGAACAGAAACCAGGCAAGTTGGAGGGAGGGTGGCATCTCATTGCACCAAGGGGCAACACTCCAGAAGAGAAACCCAGGCCATCGCCACAAAGCGGTATGCCATGGGCTCCCCAGGCCTGAAATGAACTAGAAAGCAATTTCAATGACAAAACTCACTCGAGCCCAGTACATTTCAGTTATAGACTATGGTCAAGATGATTTGGGGAAGTCTCAGTTCTAAGTACTCTGTCTGTCCATTGTCAGACTATGGGTACAGGGAAGTTTCCTGACTTCAGGGTTATAAAACACAGTAGCTGTAAGAGATAACATTTTGAAGTATTAATTAATCGTTCCTCGTTATTTGCACGAATCCAGTACTGTGGCCATGTAAAGACGAGTTTTAAGCATTATTTTAGGGAATACTGGGATAATTACCTCCAGGTTTAGAAGTTTATTGGGAAGAGAAAGATATCTCTAAAACAACTTGTACTGAAGGTTAGCACAGGTGACTAACTTTGGGGAGAGAGGAAGCAGCCTTGCCCACAGTGGCTCGGGGTCACCAGCCCCTCCTAAGAACCAGACTCCATCCCAAGTACTTCCATACTGGGCAATCAACTCAAAACACATGGTCCTTGGATTTCAAGCATCAGTTGCTCCCTTGGGAGGGTTCCTGGGTACCCAGCAGCTCCCATGGGTACCCTCACGCTCCCATCAAATCCGTGACGGCTCTGTCATCTCATCCCACGGTCAAGGAAGCTGTGTCCTAAAGAGATTGCTATGCAGCTAGGAATGAGAAACTGGAATTTGGATATGTCCCTCTCCCAACTTCTTAGACCATCCTATGCACACAAAATATGCACTTATATCAAATAGCTTTTATAAGAAAGCATTAATCCGCTTTCTCTATGTTCATGGATGGGGGTGGGGGTGTTATTAGCCAAGCCAAATAGCACTGTCAGGCTAAATGGCTCAGGTTCCCTGCGGGCTGTGTGGATGTTTTCCTCTCTTTATATAGTGCCCATATCTATATCCTTGAAGCGGGTGAGAAAGCCTTGTGACTGTGAGTCACTGTCTGTGTGGAGCTAGCCCTTTATTCTTCGGTGCTAAGAGCAAAAAGAGACCTGACCCAAAAATCACCAACTGTCAGGCTCTGGGCTCAGCTGGTTGCCAGCTGTTTCTCTCAGATCCTCACACAGCAGGGACGGCGACCGGCCCACATCTGCTGGCTGACCTCCTCAGTGCATTCTTCCTTTCTTCTCTCCAGGCAGGTAAGCCTTAGTCCTCTGCCCTTATGCATTTCCTGTGCCTACTTCCCTCAGCCTGTCCAGGGGCTTCTCTGGCACCAGATTTATCTCCAGAGACCGTTCTGTGAGCCCTCACAGGTGTAAAATAACATGTTCTCATGCAGGCTTTGTTCCTTCCTCATGACGTGGATACTGTCTTCCCTGGCAGCTTTCATCCCAAGACACTGCCAGCCCAACCTGGGACTGTCTCCCTAGGTAGACAGACAGACAGACCCATCTAGCCCTTCCTCTGTAGCCAGAGAAGAGATGGAATATCTTAGATAAGTTATAGTTTGTTGAAATAAAAGAATTTAAGTTTGTTTATTCTACAGGACCTTTCTGAGTATTGCTGTAAAGAATGTAAAGTTGTAAAGGTCTCAGTCACTGTTAGAGAAGCAGAAAATAAAATATGTGGAGCAGAACAGCCAGGTAAGTTACAGTGTCTAAAAATACCTTAGAAAAGTTCTGAATACTCACTGTATAGATTCTGTAGTATATGCCACAGCTTCAGCTAAGCCATGTTATAAGAGATGGTTCTGTGGTTAAGAACACATACTGTTCTTGCAGAGGATCCGAATCTGATTCCCAGCACCCACCTTGGGCAGCTCAGAACTGCCTGTAAGGCCTCCTCCAGGGACCTGGCGCCCTCTTCTGGTCTCCATGGATACCTGCACTCAGCGTGCATACACCCTACACACATAATTAAAACTGAAACAAATCTTTGAAAAATAAAGCATATTAATGTCCTTAGGAACTGTGTTTTACATTCCCTGTGATTAAAAATGAGAGAAAATTGCAGTGTGACCCCGTGCCCTTTTCTATCCAGGCCTGCCTTCTAGTCTGTTCTAAGTGGGAGGTCTGTAGAGCCTGTCCCTTTCCCCAGAAGAATGCCAGTCTCCTGAGCCTGTATCTCCTATCAAAGGGAAAGGCAAGCACAAACACTCGCTGCATGTCTGCCCTGCACTGGCAGCTTCATGTTTTATATATGCCAGCTCCCTTGTCCTGTCTTTGACCTGAGTCCTTCCAACTCTACCTCACCCTCTGTTTCATGGGCAGGAGGGTGTAGACTTGAAGTCAGTAGGTAATTCATTCCCAGTCACACGAGTAGTGGTTGGTCAGGCCAGGGTTTGAGCAGACATCTGGCCAGCTCCAAAGCCGGTGTTATTTCTTCTCTCTCAGAGCCCCTCCCGGAGTTTATTTGCTGCTGCCTTTGGGGATGTGGTCAGTGTTTGCTCCAACAAGAATCTAAGGAGGAGACATCAGGGGGTCAGCCAGTTCTCCCTGGGTCACCTCAGTTGTAACTGCCAGAATTGGAGGGTCAGCTAGAATCCCCAGCAGACTGCAAGGGCTTGAATCATGGCATGGTGTTCCTCCCAAACTCGTGCTGAAAGTTAATCTCCACAGAAGTGAAGTATGCGATATAGGATTTAGAGGAGTGGGGTTTGGAGGCAGGTTTCTAAAACCCTTGCCTTCTAAACTAAAGCAATTCAGAAACTAAGGATCCTCAAGAAAGGAAGCCTGGCTCCCCCTACCCCCGCAGGCTGGGGGTGGGGGTGCTGGGAGGGGGTGTGCAGAACAGAGTGGGGCCTGGGAAATGCCATCACCACCTGACCTTCCTGTAGCTGGTCTGTCCTCTGGCTAGTTCTGTGGCTGCCAGATTCCTTCCTGTGGGAGGACTGAGCCAGGACAGGACAGAACAGACAGTTAGAGGGACAAGAGAGATTGATGGTATTTACCTATGAGAGAGAAAGGAAAATGCCCCTAAGTTTGTATTCCCAAATGACAAATGCCCCTCCCTTACTGTCTCAATACAACCACAATGACTCAGTCACAATTAGCTTTGCAAAGTAAGATGAGGCGTGATTTTTTAAATATTTTTTAAATTTTTATTTTGTGTGCATTGGTGTTTTTGCCTGCTTGTCTGTTGATCTTGGAGCTACCGACAGTTGTGAGCTGTCATTTGGGTGCTGGGAATTGAACCCGGGTCTTCAGGAAGAGCAGTCAGTGCTCTTAATAGCTAAGCCATTTCTTCAGTCCCTGAAGAGCGATTTTTTTCTAAACGTATCTCTGTATTTTTCTATAATGAGTATGGATTTTGAAACCTTTTACTTACTCCAGTCTCTCCTCTACACTAACCCTCAGGAAAACCCGCGGAAAGGAACTGTTTCTGAAAACAAAGCTGTGTAATTTGTATCTTATTAGTGCTTATTAGTACTTTAACAAAAAATTTACATTAAGCAATGTGCAATTGGCTTTCTGCATCCATAGATTTAACCAACCAGAAATCTAATGTATTTTAGGCATAGGGACTGGAGAGATGGCTCAGTGGTTAAGAGCACAGGCTTGTTTGTCCAGAGGTCCTGAGGTCGATTCCCAGCACCCACATGGTGGCTCACAGCTATCTGTATTGAGATCCGGTACCCTCTTCTGGTGTACAGGGATTCATGAAGACAGAACACTGTATACATAATAAATTAAATGAAAAATAAATCTTTTAAAAATTTCTCCGGCCCCAGATGGAGGTGCTGCTGTTTATAAGGGCAGGACGTCAGAAAGAACTCTTTGTCTTCAGCCATCAAAAGGGACAGTTCACCTGGCTTGTCTCTGTGGCTGTCTCACTCTATCTCTAGGGTGTAGGATCCTGCATCTTATCTCTTCCAGGACCAATGTCACTGATTCCTTAGATACTTAAGCCTTCCGGCTGAGGCACAGATTCACGGGCCTCCAGAGAGCTGGCTCTATTTCACAGAACACCTACCTGTGAGGAGGACAGGCGACCTGCTGCCCTCCAGTGCTGTCTGATCGTGTCCAGAAATTTGATACTTCGGGCTAGTCACCTGGCTCACAACTTCTAAGTACTTCCCGTGACATTATGCAAGGCAGATGACAATTCCCACCATAGTTTGGGGACTATAATCTCGCAAGTCTGAGACTGTGGCATACTGTGTATACATTGCTTGCCATTTAGGATGCATGCAGTCAACAAGTAGTGTTGCCTTGACCCCTTATTAAGCTAACGTGGCTGAGTTTGTCTATCTTATATAGTGGGGTTTTCTAAAAATTTAGTTTGACTCATCCAAGGCATATGGAATGGTAGAATATCTGTGCTTATGTTTGCTTTTTTTTTGTTGACTTCTTATTGTCTTTACCACATTATACATCAGCTATCTATGATATTCTATTCAAGTCTTCTATATGTCCCCAGTCCCTAAAACACCCAGTAAGAGCTTGGTTAATGAACAAACAAGCTGACAGAGTCCACAGTAAGCATTTAGGCCATAAACCCTGCTAATGCTTTATATCTCATAAGGACCCTCAATCTAAGAAGCATATGTTGAACATATAAAATTTTCAACATAGTGTTTCCTATGGGACATAGCTTTCCTACACAATTTATGATAAGAAGGTGAGGTTTACTAATTGCTTAGTAGACAACAATAAGGCCTTCTGTAACACAGATCCATGGATTTTACACACACCATGTAGAAAGAGAGGCGGGGCATCAGATAGATGGAGAGAGTACAGGTGATAAAGGAATGAAAGAGGTTTTACTGAGGTAGATTTGTAGCTAACCAGTAGCGGTGAAGAAAAAGATGGTCCAGGGACGTAGTGCCTGGCTCAGAACACAGGATGGGTGTTGAGAAGGCAGCGGGGGGCACTGAAGAAGGCTAGGGTGGCTCCAAATTGTGTGCGAATCTGGTGAGAGCTACGGAGACCAGGAGGGCTGTGAAAAGTGCCATGTTGGGAAGTTGGTTAATTCAGGCACTGAGAACTGCAGAAAATGAAGGGAAGGGTGAGGTTTGGTTAGTTTGCTGGCTAGGTTTTTTCTTTTTGTCAACTTGACACAAGCTAAGGTTGTCCAGAAAGAGGAACCTCGACGAGACAATGCCTCCGTCCAGATTGTCTGTAGGGCATTTTTTGATTAATGATTATTGTAGGTGGGCCCAGCCCATGGGAGTGGTGCCACCCTGGGCAGGTCATCCAAAATCTTATGAGAAAGCAGGCTGAGTAAGCTATGGAGAGAGCAAGCCAGTAAGCAGCATTCATCATGGCTTCTGCTTCAGTTCCTGCCTCCAGATTCCCACCCTGACTTCCTTTTAAAGAGACCCGAGAGTTCTAAGCTGAAATAAGCCCTTTCCTCCCCAGGTGCTTCTGGACATGGGGCTCGCCACAGCGACCGAAACCCTACGGCAGTTCGTGTATGCTGAGTGTTTCCAGTTTCTAGAAGAGGCGAGGGAGGTTCAGATATTGAAAGTGGCAGAGCAAGATCCTATCTCTTTGTTCTCAGGGGAACACTCCCACCACACCCCACTCCTTGCCTGTGCTGCAGCTGCACTGAGCGGGGCTGGATTTAGCTGCTGAGAGGGAAGAGGCAGGCGGGGGTCCCGAACGAGAGGAAGTCAGACTCCCCTTCATAATATGCTCGCTACTGAACTGCTTCCACAAACAAAGCAATTTCAGACGTTAGGGGAAGCTCTCACTTCCGCAGGAGGATTCCTGAAAGGGCCTGCTTGACACCCCATATCACCTACCGCAGATACAGAAGTGACTGAAGGTGCTGGAAAGAGCCCGATTTTGAAGCAGTCACGAAGCCAGTTATCTGTGAGTCTGAAACTCGAGGGTGGCCAGTTCAACAATTCATTTGCATTGCATAAAGATAATTTTGTCAGCAGTGTGGCACCCAAATTAGGCATGGGTAAGTGGTAGAGACAGACGGGACTTTGGCAGAAACCTGGGAGCTAAGGTGGTGGAGCAGACCATTAGGCTGCAGACAAAGAAGGGAGTCTCTTTCCTCCCACTAACTAGAAAACTTCCTTCATCTAGGTCCCCTGGAGTCAGTGCTTCTGTCCATGGCTGAGTCCATGTGCCCAAGGTAATTCTGTATTGAGGAAGAGGTGCTTAGCTTAAAATGATTGCAGTGATATATTATTTGTATTTTAATAAATAAAGCTTGATGAAGATCAGAATATAAACAGCCACGCGAGTCAGCCAGGCAGTGGTGGCACACACCTTTAATCCCAGCAGCCACACTAGTTAGCCATAGAGACTGGACGGTGGTGGTGCACACCTCTAATCCCAGCACTAGAGAGGAATATAAGGCAGGAACAGACAGGAACCCGCTCTCTTTTCAGTCCGAAGATTTCATAGAGGTAAGAACTCTTAGTGGTCGGCTGCTTTGCTTTACTGATCTTCAGGTTGAACCTCAATATCTGTCTCTGGGTTTTGCGTTTCATGCTACAGCATATTTTGTGGCCTTCAAGAACAGAGTGCTTAAAGAGAAAGCCAGCTTTCTTTACGCATTCCTCTGAGAGCTGGGCATCCATGACGAAACTGAGTTCAGCACTAAGTCTTGTCTTCATCCCAGTGTGCTAAGCACTTTGTAGCCCTACTAAGTGCCCCCCAAACAGGAGGTGCTGTGAGCCCCACTGTGTACACAGGCAAACAGGAACACAGAGAGCTGAAACAGTTTTTGGATGGCCACAAAGGTAGGTGGTGAGGCCCCTTCAAACCCCAGAGCCTGACTCAAGATGTCCTCATGGTGGCTTGTTTGGCTGGGTTAGTCTCAGGCTGCCCAGGCTGGTTCTGAACAATTCAATCAAGTGATCCTTCTGCCTCGCCCTCTAAGCTGCTTTCACTGCAGTCTGGCATTTTATTTCTCCTCGGGGGACCCACCTCACTCAGGCTTCCCCTTCCTCCGCGACAGGGCAGTGATTGCTATGACAGCTTAGATTCACAATGTACCTGAGGTGCCCCTGGATTTATTAGTATTACCATCAGAGGACTTAGGTCACAGCACAGCTCAGAGGACTGCTGGGCTCTGCTGCTCAGGAGAGTCAAGAGAAATGAAAGTCAAATTCTGCAGGCTTGGACATGAGCTGCCATACTTCCTCCCCATTAGCCCTGGCAAGATGGAAGTGTTGCGAGGGTGATGCTATCAAAAGAGCTGTGAAGTCGCTCGCCTTTCCCCAGGACAGATAGGCAACGGACCGCTACTGCGCCCAGTAGACAGACCGTGGGTTTTTATAGACAGGCAGACGTAAGTTCAAAGCCCAGCTCTGTGGCTTCCTCGCCGTGTGGCTCTGGGAGCCCTTCAGTCTCCCCATGTGAAGCGGGGTTGGTAAGGCTTAGCTGGGCAGGGTGTTGATGGAGCAGAGATAGCGCGTGCAAGGCGCCTAGAACGGTACCTGACATCAGACTGATAATTATCCTGTGGCAGAAGCCGTATTATCTACATTTGTTATCTCACTTAATCCTACAATACACCCTCAAAAAGATGATGTTACTCCACTGAAGGGAAGCGAGTCTCCGGAGCTCCGTCATGTGCCCCAGGACACACAGCTGGAGACTTCAAGCTTGGATCTGTCTTCTGCCGGTGATGCTTGTGTTATCTCGGTTTTTCTCAGGCCCTCTGGCTACCTCTTTGCTTCCCAGGTCATCCAGCAGTCGCTTCGTCTATTAAAACATAAGGAGACAACCTCCGGATAATTAAATAAAATTTAAAAGGCAAACAAAATTTCTGCTATCTTTTCAGCATATGGCAAAGTTACAGAAAGGGCTTTGGAGTCTTCATAAGAAATAGTGTGTGATACACACATTCACACAGAGAGGTTCCAAGGGCAGAACAAGTTCAAAGGGCAAATAAATTTGTCAAAAGCAAGTATAAGCCATTCTCAAATGTATCAGTCGTGAATCTGGTCCGACTCTGCTCTGTAGTATAGATTGCAAAATCCTGGTCCAGCTGTTTATCCCAGCAAGCGATTTTCTGTTGTCACTGGCGTCTTGTTTTAGCATCAGGTGCCCCTAAACACAACATACAATCGTTATCACTGCTTCTAATGGTCTACAGACTCGTTCTACGACCGCCTGTCTGTCGAACTCACGGAGCTACTGACTTCTGCCAAGGCGTCTCTGGGGGGATTCTTTCCACAGCATTTCTTGTGTCTCTAAAGTAAAACAGAGCACTTACCTGCTTGTTGTGCCATGAAATCAACTTGTTGTGATGCTGTACTCAAGCAAAACATTTAGAGTTTCCAGGAAACCAAGGGAGGCACACTGACAATCGAAGACTTTTCTGATATTCTGAGCATGCGTGGGAGAAAGTGGCGGAAGAAACCAAGTCCTTGAAATCTATGGTGCAGCAGGAGAAAGAACGACGTTCATCTTGAAGCCTGCAGCTCCAGCAGTGTACCTTCCCCGGAGACCAATCAGAGGAGCATGCGATAAAGGGTGTGTTGTTAAACTCGCTGCCTGCTGGGTAACTGGAATGAACACATCGGGGAAATTCTAGGAGCTCACACAAAACGCCTGTCTTAGCATTACCCACCTAAAGCTGAGTGGCTTCCAGAATCAGACGTTCAGGGAAGGATGCTGGGATGGGCAAGGAAGTGACTGAGCATTGTAGCAGCAATGTCCTGGAAGGGGTTAGAGAAAGTCCTCCAGCCAAGGAAGGCCCGTGGCCCACCAGTTGGAAGATCCCTGGGGAGCTCAAAGGGTTAAGAGGAAGTAGAAGGCACAGTGTTCCCTGTGGAGCTGTGTCCCCCTGTCCCCTTACTCTTACTGCTTTGAAGCCAAGTTTCAAAAGACTGAGCAGTGGCCCACACACCCAAATTCTGGAAATAACCACGTATTTTCTAGGGTGTTGTACCAGCTCACTAAGGATGCCTTCACAGAGACCCACAGCCCTGGTGATCTAACAAGACATTGCTATTCTCATAACTGGGTCTTAATGTCCGAGACTGGGGGAACATTGGTCTGTATGTGGGCATCTCACAGGGGCTTTCCCCTCCATATGTCTGTCTTCTGACCTCTCCTTTGTAGAAGGACCAAGGTTACATTAGATTAGGGCCCATGACCTCATTTGTCTCAGTGGGCTCTTTAAACACCCATCTCCAAATAAAGTCACATTCTGTACACACGGGTTTAGGACGTCGGCATGGGAGTTTGGAGGGTATGCAGTTCAGTCTGTAACATATAGAGTTCAAAACGGAATTGTTGAAAGATGTAGGCATTTCCTATTTTAATAACTTTGCCAAATTGTCACGGGACAGTCATGGAGCCTGTGGCCACAATGATGTCAGGCTGGCAGAAGGGTCATTTGGAGCTAACAACACTCTAGAAAATGTTCCAAGAGGAAAGCTCTGGCTATTTTCCCTCCTGAGAGCCAGAGATAAAGCCTAGGGAAGCTCTTTTCGCTGTACAGATGCAAGGAACCTCCTTATCTCCAGAGACAGGGCTGGGAGAAGGCTGTATGAAGAATCTCACTAAAGTAACGTTTCATGGAGAACTGAGGAGGGGAAGAATCTCACTAAAGTAACGTTTCATGGAGAACTGAGGAGGGGATTAGTTATGTAGAAGAGGTCAGCGGGGGTGGAAAAGGGATCCAAGAGGTTGGGGGGGATAATATCAAAATGCAGTCTTTATTTATGGAAAAGTTTCAATGTGCTAGAAATTGGAAATAAAACAGACGTGGTTCCTGACTTTGTGGAGCTAATAGAGCAGAAACAAAAAACAGTAAATGGACAAATAAATAAGTGATTGCAATAATTTCCTATTTCTGGCACAGTAAAGATTTTTAGTAAATACAGTATGTGAAAGTGAACAAATTTATAACCTTAGCTAGTGGGTCATATTTGTAATTTACCTCCTCAGGAAATTTCCCCAAATTAGCTGCTTCCCAGACTTATGGAGAAGAGGGGAGAACAATCTGCATTTGAATGGCTCTTAAAAGAACAAGAAGCGCAGGTATTTGGGGAGCGAATTGGAGTAAGGGTTGCAAAGTCATACACCTCAGTCACACACAAATGCAAAGTTATGATGTGTAAGACACAAGAGTCACGGTGGGACCCTCACCATCTGGACTCACCAGTTCTAGCTTGTGCAAACTTGAGGTACAGGGACTCAGTGGCAGAGACCTTCTGGTCCTTCTAAAGAAGATGAAATTTTCTATACCAATTTAAATTAGGTTCGCTGATGAATCACAACCTGCAAGAGCAGATTAAATAAAGCAAACACATATTTCTTGGAGACACGCAGTCAAGTATGTACAGTTCAAGGCTCAGGGAGGCTGCATGGAACCAGGATCCCGGGCTAATGTGTTACACAGTGGCCTAACTTCCAGTTCCAAGGCCACCTGACAGCCTAGGGGACCGACCCTGCTCCAGCTCTTACCTCCATATTCTAAGCTGCAGGCAGAAGGGAGACTCACAGGGGCCATCTTTACTCTAAACGGGCATCCTGTTAGCCGAGGAGAGATGTGCATGGTGCTCCCAGTGAGGGGTGCCTGCTGGAGCATGCACGACAATAAGCCCTTTCCCAGATGCCTGCAGCAGAGCCCCTCCTTAGGAGCAGATACGAAGGGGAGGTATTTCCGTGACATTGGGGAGTGGCCACAAATGGCGCTTAGTAGGTCTTCGACATAGCGCAATTAGGACTGGATGCCCGCAGCACTGTTTAGATGGGCAGCTGGAGGAGCAGTCTGCCAATGCCACACCCCGTGAGTTCAAGGAGTTGGCAGTAACCTAGGGAGCCCTCACCTCCTACTCTTTATTATACGTAATATATTATTTGTATGCATTAGACAGTTATTACAAAGAGTACAGTTTCTGTCTTCCCTGAACTATCAATTTGCTTTCTGACCTTAATGCAGAGTGCCTTCTCAAGCCAGGTCAGGCTCACCCTATCCAGAAGGCTGTGGTGAGCTCAGGCTAGTCCCGACTTTTTAATTTTGGCCCTCTCCAAACATCCCATGTCCTCATAAGCTTGGGTATGGCTCAGTTTCGGGGTACATGACAACTCCCCCTCTAAATGACTGAGTCTTTCAGCTATGCTGGACATTCTGAGACAGGCACCCTGAATGGATGGGAAAGCACTGATCTTGTGGTTGGCTTTCCTGTCTGGCATCCCAGGCAATGCCTATAAATACCTCTGCAGGTGTAAGCTGGAGCTGATTGTATTCCCTTTCCCTCAATGCACGAGGCTGTCTGAAGGACGCACGGGAATCACTTCTGTAAAACACCTTTGCTTAAAAGAAAAATCCTACACAGCTGCGCATACAGACTTACGGTTCCAGTAAAGAGTCCATAACAACCCACATATGTTTGAAATTAATGACTTTATTGACACAAACTTCGAAATGGAAAATATTATCCAATAGGATAGTAAGAATCAGTTCCTGTCTTAAAAATTGCCAGATGGAAATCTCAACGCCGTGGCCAGATCATCGGCCCTCCCTCCGGCCCTTCTTCTCTGAAGCGAGGATGCTATATATGCAGAGGCAACTTTTGCAGATGGTAAATTCCAAACAGCGTGCATCAGTGAACCGAGGCAAACACAGAGTCGGGAGGAGAAGCTGGCCTCAGCCCGTGGCTGACAGCCCATCAGCTGGGGAAGCATCATGTCAAAACACAGCGCGCATGCCCTGGAGAGCAAGCCCTTGAGCTCGCAGGACCACACCGTTGCCAAGCTGGCAGCAGGATGCCTGCCGAGCGGTGCCACGAGGACACAGGAGTCACAGGGCTTGCTTTTGTTTTATTAGTTAAATTGTCAGAACGTGAAGTTCCCTAAAAGCCCTTTGACAAGGAGTCAAGATGAGAGAGGTTTGGGGAAACTGTGGGGTATACAGCAAAGGCGTGGACAGAGATCAGGAAAACACCTACACCTGCGACTGACAGAGAGTTACCTTTAACCTAAGGCTGAGACTTCACTGCAGTAATTGGCCCTGTGCCGTAGCGTCCAATTCGGTCTCCTGAGTATCAAGCTCACCCACAGAGTCAGAAGGTGGTGTCGTGACTGCCCAGACTCCAAATCCTCCCACGTCTGTTACCATAGCCAGCACAAGGTTGGCAGTGAATGTTTAATGCTAACTAAGATGTAAGTCTACCGTTCTACCTGGGCTGGAGAAATAATACCGGAGAAAGAAGTGGACACTCTCATATTAGTCTGCTGAGGCTACTTCTCTTGGCCTGCGCGGTGTACACACATCATCAGCTGCCGCTATGGCTGCTAAATGTGCAGTTTGTTGGTACAGTTTGATGCAACTCGGACTGCACCTTGCCTAAGCCCAATACGTTAACAGACCTCTCAAACTCATGCTACGTTATCTTTTGCAGGAAGATGTATTTCAGAATGCTGGACAAAATATTCCTCTCCCAGAATCGTTTCACTTGGCTGCCTGTTTTCTTATGTCAACATGAATATACGTCAACCACGTTCTGGCTTCCAAAACTAATTATTTTGCAGAAACCTTAGTCCTTGGAGCTGTATGCAGAAAGGCCACGGGGGCATCACGTGCGCCACCGTGTCTTCCTAGGTCACTTCCCTCCCATGAGCGGTATCCAGTCTTGGATTACAATTGTGCGTGACCTGACTGGAGGTCAGGAGAATAAAAGGGAACTGGAAAGCTATGAGGAAAAGCCACACGTCCCAGAGGGCCGGCAGGTTGGATGCGATGGCCACAGACATTGCAATATTCTGGTTTGGAGGCCAGTGTCCAGATGCCAGTCTGGGGGGCCTTTCCAGGTAGACGATGAACCTGTGTGACTGTCCCAGACACCTCTCACAGACACTCTGCGGGCCCTGGTGGCGTCTACGTGTGCCACTGGGATCGATCTATCTCAAACTGAGTTTTTCTGTGTTTTCGGGTTTTCTATTTGTGGGTTAGAGTTGGATGAGAGCCAGCTCCACGGTGAAAAAAGTTTTGTGAGAGCTGTTCTTACAAAGGAGGAAGGAAGGGGCCTGTTGAAGACCACCCTAGGAAATCCACTACTCCTGTGTGTCTTTGTCACTCACAGACACATAAATTTCACCATGGCTACCATGGCTAACCAGGCTACAGAAGCTGCAAAAGGGAAAAACAAACCACATTTTGACAATTTCAGAACATATTTCGGAACTTTTCCACCACCCCCCTTTTTTTTTGCATGTGATAAACAGGAAGCTGAGAAGGTCCTCACAGCACAGGTGGCTGTGTGTTGCCTGGTCAAGCCACCACCACAGATACGCAGAGGAAGCCATGTTTAGCAAGTGACACTTCTTCCTCAAGATTCTTTGACTGGGCTCCACGAAGAGTCCGTCTGCTCCCACATCCAGGCATTGCTAGTCGATGCAGGTCTTTGGGATTCTTTTACTTCTGTCCATCTGTCGGATATTCTCTGTAACGTTAATTGTGACTTCTTTTGCGGACATTCTCTTGGCGTCTCTTTTAGCCTGTGAAAAAAGTTGAAAACAGTGAATTCAGTTCCTGTCAAATATCCAGAGTTCATCCCATCTGTGTTAATTTCTTGAGACGACGCAGACAGGCGGGGGAATGACCTACAAAGACTCACACACATAAGGCCCTCTTCAGAGGTTTTCAGTGCTCCGTAAAAGCACAAACATTGCACACGTGAACGCGGGTAACATGGTTATTCTCAGGGGCTTCCCTGTTGACTCTCAAGCGAGCACAGGGCCTGGATAAGATGTGCCCATGAAACACGGGCGAGTGAATGAATTCACTGGGATTAAAGGGAAGTAAGAACATTGTCACAGTTGGTCTTAGTGGCATGGTTAAGGTTTTGAGATTCGGGGTCAGATTTGGCTCAAACACAAGCTACGTAGTTCCACGGGGCAGACATTTCTAACTTCACCAGTTGGGGCCTTCCTGGTCTGTGAAGTGGGGGGAATATTATCTACCTCATATGATTTTTACAAGCATTAAATAAGGTAACACATGTATAACATCTGGAAGACTGCCTGTTATTAAATACAGAGAAATCACAAAACAGAATTGTCTAGTTTTAGGTGAAGACAGACCCCTGATGAAAGTCCAGAATTAACCTTAGACACAAAAGCATTAACTAAACTGTAGGTTTTTCAACATGTTCCCATCCCCCCCACCCCCACTTCTCCCAAAGTGAAAGCAAGTTTAATTGGGGAGCAGATCCCGGAAAATGGCAGTGAGTGCAAAATGACCCTACAAGTCGTATGTCACTGACTTCCATTCCAGGGAGGATCTGCTGGCCAGCGACAGCTGGGGACCAGGGAACAGCCAGCACAGAGCCCCTAGCTGTCCTTGCAGGGGTGACCTCAGCTTCAGGGAGCCACCTCATCCAAGCTTGTGCCCTCTAGAGGCTGTTCAGTGTCTGAGGAAAGAGATACAAACACCAGATTGTCACAGCCCAAGCCAGCCAAGCTCTGGTAAGCCATTCGTCCCCATAGCCCCCAACAACGGTCAGCACCCCTCTGCCTGCTTCTGTTTCCAGCTCTCCCGTCCCCACCGCATTCTATTGGCAATTCCTGATGAATATCCCGTATGGTGACAGGTCACATCTGCTTCCTGACACAGTCTCAGACCCTGCAGGAACAGTGTATCAACCTGAGAATCTCACCCATTTTCCATACCACATGGGTCCTCAACACAAGGCATCCATGTCAGCTGAAGCACATCCCAGAAATATGCAGATTCTTTGCAGCACCAGAACAAAAACACCATTCTATTGAGTTCTATTTGTAAATGATAGCTAAGGCTCTCATAAGTAGCATGAACCCCGTGTGCTTGTGATAGATACTGCTGGTGTCTTCCTCTGGACCCTTCTCAGAAGATGCATGCAGCTACCAGTTGCTGAGTTCTGGATGCTAATGAATCATCATCACCTTTTTGGTTTGGTTTTTACAAAGCTTTATCCTCATCTGATTGGTGCCAATACTCTAGAGGTGCCAGAGAGGTTACACCTTATTCCCGGGGATACAGAATTCTAGCCCTCTTGCTTCACAAGGTAACAAATACAATGGCACCTATACCCGACAGCTCCAAGCATGGGAATCAAAGCGAGACTGTACTACATCTGCTCAACAAAACTCATGTACCTGCTGGACCTGAAACTCTAACCTGACCTGCTTCCTGTATGCATCAATCAGTTTCGTGAGGAACAGTTATAATCTTGGGCTCTGCTTCTAGGGAGCCAGACTTAAAATAATTGTTTCGGTAACTCCAGTGTTCAAGGACAGCTTCAGTTCTTTCATCTTTAATCTTACCTACCAATTTTAAAAGACCAAATTTCACTATCTCTATTGTAATATCCCCAGTGCCTAGCACAGTACTGAGACAGAGCAAGCACCCAAGTTTAACTTTGGCCGGCTGGCTGGATGGATGGATGGATGAATGGTGGATGATTTGATAAGTGGATGGGTGGGTGGGTGGATGGATGGATGGACAGACGGATGGTAGATGGGTGAGTGGGTGGATCACTTTGTAGGAATAGATTACCCCCTCTGATGTGGTTTTCAGCCAGCCAAACCTTTCCCACCTCTCTTTTAACAAGGAAAAGTGTCTGTATTGTAATTACTGCTTTTAAAAAAACCCTCACACTTCTGTTTGATGAGGAGAGAGACCTACTTGGCACCCTCCCCTCTCCCAGCTACCTGTTAGTACAGCCCGGCCTCCACTTCTAATGTTCTCGCTTTGTGAGCGCCGGCACCACTGACTCTCACTAATGGGCCACCTCCTGTTTCTCACCCATCCTGACAGCTTATCTTATTCTTGTCTCATTTTCATTTCTGTATGTCTGGAACCCTCTGAGTCACAGCTTTGAGTCCCCTTGACACGGCCTCTTTAATTAAGAGTCATTTGCTGGCTGCCATTCTCCAGGGTAGCCAGGTAGACTGCGGTGACATCTTGGCAGCCTCCAACCCAGATGGACTTGTCTCTCTTGGGGTTCAGAAGTCCCTGATCCGGCTCATCCCCTGTGGCGGGGCAAGGACAGGTTGGAGGCTCCTCCTAGACTCAAGATGGCAGCAAGATTTCCTCAGCTTCTTCTCGGTTCCACCCAAATGGAAACAGAGATGTTCTTGGCTTAGCTCGGACTAGCACTGTGGGATCTAGGTGCCAGTCCCATGGTAGACCAGACTTGCGCAGATAGACTTTCAGAAAGCAAAGGAAAGGTACAGTGACACATGCCTTTAATCCTAGCACCTGGGAAGGTGGGGGCTGGAAGACCAGGAGTTCAAGGATATACTTAGCTGCTTACTGAAGTCAAGGCCATTTTGGTTGCGTAAGAGTGAAGGGGAAAGGGGTACAGAAAGAAGGAGAGAGAACCTGTCAGTCCTGCCTAAAAGCCCTAGAAGTTCCCCTCTGGCTTCAGTTATGTAAATCATTGATTGCTCCTTCCATCTCCTTTAGAGCAGTGTGCTTGCTCGCACATCAGGGCATCTGAAGGCATTCGGACTGATGTGGTTTGCCGAGGACAGTGACCTGTAGGTGATAATCCAAAAGAAAGATGGTGGCTCCAGGTCCCACATCCTGATGAACTCTAATCAAGCTCGCACTGATTCCTCCAACACTGTGGTTCAGGTAATGAAGGAAAAGGGCTTGGAAGGCCATAGCACAGCTTCCTGCGTCCTGCTGGATGGGCCTCTGCTTTCCCAGGTCAGGAAGGACACGTAAGCTTTCAGAGTCATGGGAGTTAAAAACAATGCCATATAGCCCGGCCAGTGATGGCACACGCCTTTAATCCCAGCACTTGGGTGGCAGAGGCAGGTGGATCTCTGTGAGTTCAAGGCCAGCCTGGTCTACAGAGTGAGTTCCAGGACAGCGGGGATGTTATACAATGAATCCGGGTCTCGAGAAAAACAAATCAAACCAAACAAACAAAGAAAAAACAATGACAATATAGCGTCTGGCACATAGTAGGCCAGGTGTGTTAGTTCGCCCCTCCCTGTCTTCTCAGAGGATTAAAGAGCAGGGTCTTGCAGGCTGCACTGTGAAGCCTTAGACTTCTGTCAGATCTCCACTAAAGGATGGCAGGCACTAAGAAACCAAGCTAGTCCCCAAAGACTATGGGTTTTAGAGCATGAACCTGGGGTTAATCAGGGGATGCTCCAACTCTGCGAGAGGCCAGCTGCTAGCCTTCCACAGCAGGAGCAGACCTGATTTGACCTAACCTACAGGGCTTTGCCAAGGGTCACAAGGACGCCTTGCTTATCCCCCATGAGCCTCAGGGGAGATGATCTCTGGAATGGTCACAGAGATGCCTTGACACAGCAAAGTCAGAGCAGAGCTGGTGCAGCGGGGGAGGGGGAAGCCCCGCCCCCACCTTTAATCTCAGTGAGCTGCTAGTTAGTCTCACTCAACCAGCATGTGGTTATGAGCACCTAGCAGGTGCATTAAATCCTAAGAGGATTGGAAAGTCAAAGGGAGAACATAATGAATAAGGAGGGCTGTGGCCAGAGCACCTTCTAACTGAACTGGTTTTGCTGCAGGCCAAATCGCTACAGAAACTTCTCACAGGGCTATAAAAGATCCCTTCCTTTTTCCCACGCATGGGCTGCTCAGAGCTCCCAAGTGCCCTAGGGACCGCCTTCCCTCTGTCCCCTCCCCCCCCCCCGCCCCGTGGTTCCATCTGTTCCCTCCGTCCATGTAGCCTCCTGCTTCTCTTTTCCTAAGAGAGATTCCTCCCAAGCTCTTCCGTGATGCCCTCACTTTACCATAGTCTGAGAGAAACCCCAAGCTGACCCTTTTCTTTGAACTTTGTGGGGCTTCACCCCTTCTTCTATAGGAGGCCACACATTGCCACCATTGTTGGCCAGACTCTGGGGGTGGACACTTCTGTAGTAAGTCCCTTAGCAGAGAATTAATCCAGACAATGGGTGATTCCATTAGCGTCTGGTCACTTTGCCAAGAACAACAAAGCTTTGGAGCTTTGGAGACATGAAAGTCTCGTGGGCAGCCAGCCACATGCCGAGTCTCCGTGATGAGAGCTGCGTTCAAGTGGTGTTTCTACCTCTGACTAATATCTGGGGGGGGGGTTGGTTTGCTTAGATTTTTCCCTCTGTGTATTTATGCCCTGCAGAGGTCAGAAGAGGGCGTCAGATTCCCTGGGAATGGTGTTACACATGGTTGGAGAGGTGAGGGTGGGAGCAGGGAATGGGCATGCATGGGAGCAAGTGGGCATGCTCTGTAAACACCCTAACCAATCAAGAAGGCAGTTCTATTCAACATAACTGGGAAGCCAGTGTTGTTCAAACTTCGAGAGCCTGATCCCACGTAGTTTATTTTAGACATGTTTAAGCACAGCACGATCCGGTGAGTTTCAATCCTGAGTGCCCCATAAAACCTAGAACATGACTACACCGAAACTCTCTGTAAAGTGCACGTGACATCATGTGTAAACACGGGTTCTCTAGATCAGCTGAGAAAACGAGCTCAAGATAAGGGTCTCGGGTGGGGGAGCATCCAGTGTGGTGTTAGCCACGCAGACACTGCAAAGGTTGCCAGGCCGTCAACCATGTCCACTCCCAACTTTCTGGGCAGGAAACAGATGATACATCTCTCCCTTTGAAGAGATAACCCTGCATGTTTTACATTCCTGGTTCTCCTAGTGTTTATCTCTGGGCATAGACACTCTGTACCTCCCACAGTGGTGAAGCCACCATGTGGGTACTGGGAACTGAATCTCAGTTCCCTGCAAGTACAAGTGCTCTTGACTGCTGGGGCATCTCTCCAGTCCCAGTGGAGAGTTGTGTGTGTGTGTGTGTCTGTGTGTCTGTGTGTGTGTGTGTGTGTTTGCACGTGTGCCCATTTGCCTTAGAGTACCTGTGGAGATCAGAGGATAAGGTTCAGGAATCGGTTCTCTCTTTCTACCACACAGGTTCCTGGTATCAGACTCAGGCTTGGTAGGAAGCACCCTTACCTGCTGAGCTGGCCTTGAGAGAGTTTTGTCTGTTTGACTTTTAAGGGATGAGACGAGCTGTTAGCCCGAAGAAAATGGTATATCAAGGTTCAGAGGATGTGCTTGGAGAGCCCAGAGTTCTTGGACTCCCTTACCTAACAGAGAGCAACAGAGGTGTCTCTTGTGTTGTTTGTGGAGCACGGGATGGGGAAGTGAGTGAAGGAGAATAAGCCAATGACCAATGACGTCTTAAATGTTGTGGGGTCAATATGGCCCCAAACAATCAAGGGAAGCACAGGCATACAAAGAGCTCCCTACTGAGACAGCTCCAACTTGTGAAAGACCATTGTTGGTGCAATTGTTCTTCCAGTTAGCACCTATTGATTGCTGGCTAGAAAAAAAAAAGAACTGAAGAAAAAAAACAAGGTTTGTTTGTCCAAATACAAAGGACTGTTGCTGTTCATCATTGATACTGTTCATCAAGTCCCATCGCCCTTCACAAGCCAATTTGAGCCCATGAGGGGCATAGGTGCTAACAGAGAAGTCACTACCCGCAGTGGTGACTTCCCAGGTCTCTTCAGAACACAGTCAAGTCTGCGACAACGTCATTTATCTTCTGATCTGACTCTCACGCTGACGGCAGCTGGTACTTGGAGGAAACAGTGCCTCTCTCTTTCCCACTCCCGGATTCTTGGCACTCAAACAGTGCCTGGCATCTGAACAGCACTCAAAGGGAACCTGAAAGTGCTCGTAGGAACTAATGAGGAAACTCTTGAGGCCTAGCAAGGTTCGTCTTTAATCCACACATTTTTCTGGTAAATCTGAAAACTGCAGGAGGTGTGTGCTTGAGGCTGCATGCTTCTCCAAAGGCGGCTGCTGGAGAAGATTCATCACCCAGGTGACGGTGCACAGGGGAAGTGCAGTAAAATTCCAACATCATGGTGACTTACATACCAGTAAACCCAATACAAGTTGAGAAATGTATGTAGCATTTCTAACATTCCAAATGCTCCAGGTCACTGTGGGCTCTCAGCTGGGTCCCTGGTGATTTCCAGGCTGACTGGAAGCTGTTACCCTCTCCGCTGTTGCTGGCCAGCATCGTGAAAGAAGTGCTGCTCACTCGGGAAGAGATTCAAATTTGAAATTAGAATTGTGATATTCAACGTGTGCGTGTTGGTTTCTCGTCGCTGTGAAAACGTAGCTCAGGATAACTTTGAACTTTTAATCTTCCTAGCTCCATTTTATGGGTACTCTGATTTCCCAGTGCTAGGGACTGAGCCCAAGGTTTCATACTGCTAAGGAAGACTCTGCCCCTGGGGCTACAGTCCCGACCCAGGTGTTGTGATGCTTTGCTCCACCTTGTTCAGTGGAAAGGGATCACACCCATCTCCATCACATATCTAGTACTCTCCGTGCTATCCATTACATGGGAGAACAAGCACAGGGCTCAGGCCACTTCCCAGGTCAATCTGCCACCTCTCTGCTAGAGCTCATTCTGGCTGTAAGAGTGGAGACCCCAGTACGGGGAGGAGGATAGGGAACACATACCCCAACCTTCACTAGAACTCTCACCAAAACTGTGAGCACGGTTCTGTGGAGCCCAGGCTGCTTTGGGATATATCAATGATGACTCGGTTCTCCTAGAGGTCAGCTTATGCACAGGCAAAGTGGCCAATACCAGGCCCTGGGAAGACGCTGTCCACTACCTCCCCAGTTAGCAGTAGGGCTCCGTTAGCATTAATGAGGTCCTTGTGTTGAGTGCCAAGCTATCCTGCTTGGCCTCCTTGCCACTGTTATGTGTATCTCAATTTACAAGAGCAGACCCGTCTTCTGTTCCTTGGGGTATTATTTCATTTCCGTTATATGTTTAAGGAACCTGAGGGTCTGAGAGATTGACTCCTGCAAGTCTACCCAGTTAGTGAACTTCAGAGATGAGTTCGCAACGGGTGAGAGCAAGAATTCCATCACTGGGCGGGAAGCTGTGCCCTCAGGGGAAGGTGGAGCCCGTACATTCTGAAGTGGGGGACTTCAGGGACCATGAGAAAATGGGAGGGGGAACTGGGTAGGAGTAAGAAAAGGGGGCACAGAGCCCAGTCTCCTCAGAACTTTTGTTCTAGGCTGCAGCCCCTCCATGGAGGAGCCAGGCACAGCAGGAGGAGGGCATCCAACCAAGAGCTCCAGGGAGAAAAGGGTCAGAGATGACAGCCAGCTCCAGGGACCACAGCCTGCTGCCTTGCCAACAGCAAGGGTTTAAAGGTAACAATGTCATGATGTTTTACAAGACTCTCCCTCGGGACCCTTGCATTGAGCAAGTGGTTGGAGGGTGTGAGGTAAAACGCCAAGTTTGCTTCTTACCACAGGCTTCATTACTTCATTTGAGGACACCTTTCTGCAAGTTAACGAAAACCCTATAGCCCACGGGGAGAGGATTTAAGTGAGGGAGGGGTGGAGAATCTCCATCCCCGAGGCCGGCAGTCCACCCATTCTCCAGTCCCCAGTTGGTTCTGTGGCCGCGCCCCTACCTCTGTGGGCCAAAGGCCATTCTGTTTCTGGGTCAGAGGGCCTGAGCTGAGGCTCTGGGAGTTGGGACACTGTGTCCCACAGGTCGCCTTCTTCTCTGGGTTGGCTATTCCCCCTGGGACGGCAGATCGGAGTACGCCGTTGGAGGACAGTCCATCTTCCAGCACACCTGGGAAGGCAAGGAGAGCATGGCACCAGAGGCTGCAATGGCAGGCATTGGAAACAAGATGGCAGAAAAGAGGGCAGCCCAAACACCTCCCAGAAACTACCATGTAAATGTGTGTCTTTTTATATAAAAATGAGATTTTAAAGTAATTTTGTTGCTTGACATTTTTTCATTACCACACTGATGACAACTTTTCCTCACCGTTGCCCATCCAGGGCATGTTATTTTTAACACGTCTGCTGGCTGTATGGAAAGGCCATCATTTAATCAACCCCCTCTAACCTCCTAGTAATAATGTTACTGGAATAATACTCCTTTTGATTAATAATTTTACTTAGTTTTCTCTTGGGATAAATTCCTAGAACTAAGGTGGCTCGCTTGAAGGTTACACTGGGTTCCTCCCCTCCCCCCATCTCCACCAATAAGACTGAGCAAGCATATCCCGTGACAAATGCCAAGAAACATAGAACTTTAAATAAACAGCCTCACTGAAAAGCAAGAGAAGGACAAGGAGGGAATTCACGGAGCATAAAAGGTACCTTATTTGTAAGCGAAAAAGGCCCGCGAAGCACGGAGAGGACCTGCCAAGAGCCAGAGAGCCAGCCAGATGCTGCAGGAGTTATGGGGAGAGGGCAGCCCTAGAGGGTGTCTGCCTCCTCCACCAGCCTAGGCTAGATGGCCATGGGGCTTGGCTCGCAGCAGGGTGCTGCACTCGGGCATTAAATTTCACTGGTAAGACTCAAGCTCAAGGAGAGAATAACTAAGAATTTCAAGATGGCAACCACTGAGTCCAAGCCAGGGCCCTTAGGAGCCCAGCAGGGCCTGCACACCATCTGGCTGCACCATGCAGAGATACCTGCTGCAGCTGAGAGCAACCAGCAGGGTTTGTTTGCATAGGGTATAATTCTGGATAATGAAGGGGAAGATACTGCTTTTTGTGATGTTCTGTACTTACCAATTTTGGCACGTTTTAGAACTGAGAAATACAAGTTAAATCCTCACGCTAGGACCACTGGGTTCGTTGCTGGTTGTCCTGAAAAGACTACACCTGGCAGTGGTCAGTGGCCTGGCTGACCCTGTTTCAGCTGGTCATCAGAATTTCTCAGCTCTTCTATCAGGTTCCACAGGTCAATGGCGAAGCACAAGCTGATTGTGCGACTCCTAAGTCGAGAATATAACCAACGAGGCTAATGAGAGGGGCCTGGGGAGAGACAGCTGGTGCCGTGCCATAAATGATATGCGCATAAATAAATAACAATGTCTGTGTCTGTGTCTGGCATTGTTAGAGCCTTTGTGTGCATTGTCCCATTTAATCCTCACAGTGTCCTGTGAACCAGGAATCCTTTATTCTCACCCAGTAAAGGTGGCCCCTGTATGGTGCGAGCCGCCGGGCCCCATCTGTGCATCTACCATTGTACCACTGCCAACTCCTGGAGCCTGGAGCGGGAGTTAAAGTTTAACTCCAGATCTGTGCTTTTCCGACACTTGGGATGCAAGCGCTTTCTTCTCGGGAAGCTCCCAAGTCGGCAGCTCTCGATTTAGGGGTGTAGCAGACCCTCCAGGGGTGTCTTCAAGCACAGATCCTAACATCTGCTGCCCAGACTTCTGATTCAGGAGAGCCTCGGGAACGTGGATTTCTGAAAGCACCCTAGACTCTGAGGCAGAGGGTTTCAGAGACTTCAAAGGTTTATTATATTATGACTGTAGATGTAGCTATGTACAGACCTGCCTGTCTGTATCTCACAGATTAATGCTCCTGTTGGTCCTCGGGGCTATAGGCAAAAACCTTTATTTTCTCACAGTGCATTCCAGAACAGTATAATAAACGAAGATAAATTTGCTAGCTCCTTAAAATTTGTGTGCCCCTAGAGTGCCTCTTTTTTTTTTTTTAACATGCTCCACACAATTTCTATCCCATCCAAAAGACAAACCAAATTACTGACTTTGCCAAAAGGTAGAAAATGGATGTGCTGATGCTTGATATACTGCAACCAGCGGCTTCCTGCCGAAGCTTCTGGCTTAGAAATGATGCCACATAGGAGGGCAAAATAGAGAGAGGGGTTTAAAATAGTGGCTGGCAGCCGCACAGAGAACAAGCTTGCTCCCTAACCCCAGCACCTGGCTCCTCCCGGTCAAGGTGGTTAGAAAGTCTGCCCAAAGTCATGAAGAAGTGCCTGGAAGTGCCTTCCCTCAATGACAGGACTCAGAGTGTAAGACCTTGGCGCTCTATTTGGGAAGAGTCTCTGAAGTCACATCAGACGGATCCCTGGCTCATAGAGCCCTGTCTAGGCTCCGATCCAGAACACATGCCCCATGGTAATTTCATCTGAATTGAGGTATAAATTAAGTTATTACTACTCAACCACTTACTGAGAATCTGTCTTCTAATTTTCAAAATGAACTAGAATAGGATGGTGTCTGTCTGCCATTTCTTTAGTCTGATGAATAACTGCAAATTGCACATGTTATACAATATGATATGTGACCTTTGGCATGGGTATTATTAGATATCCCAACAAACTATTCAGTAACCCTTGCATTTATGGGCAATTGATTTTGGACAAGGATGCCAAAATCATTCAAAAAGGAAACAATTTCTCAACAGATATGTTAGAGGCTCATGTGCAGAAGAATGGGGGAATTCCCTACCTCACAACCAACACAAAAGTTAAATTACAAGGAACCAAAGATGTAAAAGTAAAGGCTAAAACCATTAAATATTTCTTTAAAATATAACTGGCAAATATTCATGATATTAGGTTAGGCAACAGTTCCTGGGATATGACCCAAAAGCACAAATAGAAATGATGAAATCCATAACTGGACATGACCAAATGCATAGGTGGCCATGGACATGAAAATGTAATCCATAGGATTGGAGAGAATTTTCAAAAATTATACCCCTGTTCTTGCAGTCCAATAATGAAAAAAGGCAAATGATCCAGCTATCGTATGAGCAAAAGATCTGAGTGGATGTCCACACAAAGGACACATGCAAACGGCCAAGAATATCCCAAGCTGTAAGAAGTTACCACTTAGGATTTAAGAAAACAAAAGCTGGAGACTAAGCAGTGATGCAGCTGTGGAGAACTGGGAAGCCCTACACCGCTTCTGTGATGGGTGTGCCGGGCAGAGTTCGGGCTGCTTCCCCGTGCCAGGCTTTCAGAAAGGAAGACACAGCCTCTGTGGTCCAGCAACGCCACTTCTAGGTACACACGTAAGAGAGATGAGAAAAGCCACACAGAAGCGTTCACACGAACATTTGTAAAGGTTAATCTCGGTTGCCAATTTGGTGGTGGGGTTTAGAATCTCGTTATGGAAGCGAATCTCTGAGCATGTCCTGAGAGGCATTCTCTAGTTTTGCTTAGGTGAAGAGGGAAGACTCGCCATGCCTAGTAGCTACAAAGTAGCAATAGACCAAACATCCCCCCAGCTGGTGAGTGGATGGGTAATACAGATGATGAATTACTGATGTATGCTATACACCAGCTAAGCTTGAAACATGCTGACTGAGAAGCCAATTACAGAAGGTAGCTTATGATTATACCTTATAAAATATTCAGAAACGGGCAATTCTAGAGACGGGAAGGCAGCTTGATTGCCAAGGGCTTGGGTATTGGAGGAGATGAAAAATGACTCTTAATAGGTATGATATTTTTTCCCCCAGATAATGAAAATGTTCTAAAATTGGTGATGCAGGTGGCTATACAACCACATAATAGTTAAAGAGAGCGGGTATTAAAAGGGGAAAAAACCCGTGAACAACACGTTTCAGACTGTTTTACTGACTGAAGAGACGAGAAACATCTGGACTAGCACAGCAACAGCTGTGGGGAGAGCCTAACTTCTGAACTGGCTGGAACTGGGGGTGGCAGCCACAGCAACTGTCTGCCAGTGCTGTGGAGATGAGGTCTGAATTTTTCCCCCAGTAAGGACACCCAGCAGGTGACACACAGGCTATGGAGGGCAGTAGCCACTCTAAGTGACAGAGAACCTGAGCTCTAGCAAGCTTTACTTTTCCTGTGCTCTCCCTGGAACCTATGACTTCTCTCCGCCTACTTCCTTGGCTCTCTCTGACCCTTCAGTGGCGGCTCCCTATTCATCTCTCCTCCAAGATTTTTATAGAGTAGATCTGAGGCTGTCCTCACCAGGTCTCCATAGTTACTTTGGGCTGTTCTGACCTAAGCTATAATAAAAGTTTAGCTCCCTCTAACGTCATGCACGCTTGCTGCTTCTAAGGTGCATAGCTACTGGCGAGTTACTGTGAACACGCCAGCATCCATCCTCCTCCCAGGTTGCTCCAAACACTCCTCCACCCCTCTCCTTCCTTCTTCTCTCCCTTGAATAGTTCTCCTAAACATTTAAAATGCATGGGTTGTGTACTGCTCTGCTAGAAACAACACAACGAACCACACCAATGGTTTTTTCTCGCAGTCCAAGGGGAAGGTGTGAAAAGGCTGGTTTCAAACCGAGCATGACGCCTGCCTGTAATCTCAGCTGAACCAGGCCCATGGCGAGTTCCAGATCGACCTTGTCTATATAGCAAGACCTTGTCTAAATAAGTAAATAAATAAATAGTTCGATTTCCCCTGAGGCCTCTCTCCTGTGCATATAGATGAACACCATCTCCTCCCTTCTCCGTCTTCACAGGGTGTTTCCTAACGTCCTTTCTATAAAGACAGCTGCCACATTAGACTCAAGCCCACTCAGATTGTCTTTCAAAGGCTCTGTTTCCAAATACAATCATATTTCAAAGTTAGGGGCAAGGTTGAGAATTCACTATAAATATATTTTTTAAGATTTATTATTGCTGGATGGTGGTAGTGTACACTTTTAATCCCAGGGCTCAGTGGGCAGAGGCAGAGGCAGTAAGATCTCTGAGTTTGAGACCAGCGCTCTAAAAGTAAGTTCCAGGACAGTCAGGGCTACACAGGGAAATTCTGTCGGGGTGGGGAGGTGGTTATTATTTATTTTTATTGTATGCATATTGATGTTTTTCTGATATATCTCCATGGAAAACATGTGTCTGGTGACCTGGAAGGTCAAAGGGGGCACCATATTCCCTAGATCTGGATCTGGAGTTACCTGTGGTTGTGAGCCACCACATGGGTGCTGGGAGCGAAGCAGGTCCTCTGCAGGATTAACCAGTACTCTCCAACAACATGCCACCTCTACAGCCCCTCGACTCCATCCCAGAGAAGACTCAGGGAGCTGGGTAGCAGAGGTTGCATCTTTGTCGGAGGGTGGACGATCTGAAAGCATGCTGACGTAATGATGTCTGAAAAGAAGGGATGAGCCCCCACGTGTCTTTTCCTCTTCTGTGAAGCTCACTTTGGGTCTCATTTTCTTAGGCTACATCCCACCACCCAGGGGATTGTTTAGCTGCACAATCCGGAGCACCCACGAAGCAGCATCCTTGGGGTGACAGCAAGTGCCAGGGTACACTTTCCATCAAGAGGGGTTGTAGCTTTCTTTGGCTGAGGTTCCTCAGGTCACAGCCTGTTTCTGCTGGGCTGAGGGGAGGTGGTGTTAGTTTTATCTCTTAATCTTGTTCTACTTCTGTACACATTCAGACAAGGTATCCTGCTCATGGTCTGTCCTCTTACCACAAAGTTAATAGATCTAGTCAGTGAAGGAGTTAAAAATGCCTGACAAGTGACCCTTTTGACTGATTCCAAGGTGTCTGGAACCACCAAAGCCTCCTGACTTTTCTCTTTAGAGTCTTTCGATGTAGCTTTATACTCTGCTATGTGGAATGTTGGTGTCCCCCATAAATTATACACTGAAAGTTAATGCTCAGTGCAATAGTAAGACAGGTGGGACTTTTAGGAAAAAAATTATCACGTGGGCTCTACCCTCATGGATGAAAAGCTTTTATAGAACAGTTGGAAGGACTTGCCTTCCCCCTTTGGTCATGTGGGGAAGTACCAAAGGGCACCTTCTTTGAAGCAGAAACTAAATCTTCACCAGATAACAAAACTGCTGGTGCCTTGATCTGGGGCTTCTCACCCTCCAGACCTTGAGTAATACCTTTCCGTTTCTAAACTACCTGGCATAGGTTATTTTGTCATAGCAGCTGAGACAGGCTAAGACACACTATTTTCTTTTATCCCTTGGTTTACCGGTTTTGCTAGTAGCTGGCCTTTTAAGAAAGTGGTAATTGATTTCCTGGTTGTGATTTATCCCTTGGCATTTTCTATACTTAGTGCAACTAGATTCTAAAGTTGCCATCAGATTGTTCTCTGAGACAGTTATTAAAAAAATTACATGATTTTTCTTTATTGAATCCAGAAATATATATTTAAGGAAACAAAAATGAAAAAGCTTTGATCCACTGAGTTGTTCTAAGTTTTGAAGATGTAAAAACACCCAAAGGACTGAAGACACCTTTTGTGTGTGTTAGGTGTCTACCGTGCATCTCAGAACGCACTCCGCTGGAGTGCATGAAACACCTGCCTCAATCCTTTGTCACGCGCTAATTTAGTGGAAATTTAGGGCTCCCCTAACAATGACTGAAAAATAAACTTCTGAATTTAGAAAAACAAAACAAAACAAAACACCAGCCTATTGTTATCAACAGAGTAGCAAAAGTTAGGGAGCCCGCCATCCTCACTGCGGGAAGGGTGTGCGGCGCAGGCTCCCCAGCACACTCCTGGTGGGAGTGCAGCCAGCGTGCCTTTGAGTGCAAGCAGCAGCAGTCTAGCCAAGCTTCATGGGCTCAGCACCGCACATCAGCACCACACATCAGCACCGCACATCACCACCGCACATCACCACCGCACATCAGCAAATCAGCCCTCACCTGCAGTTCAGAAGGCCTCTCGCCATGGAAGAGTTCTGCCGAGGACATTCTTTATGCACCTACAGTAAATGCCGTCAACATAACCAACTGTTTTGATTCTTCCCTCCCTTCTCTTTCTTGAGAGGATACAGAGGCTCTGGCAGGTTCAGGTCCTTGTCTAGGGACCTACACTTGGTGCCAGGGTCAGGACCCCATCGTGGGTTTGCAAGCTCTAAGATCTTTGCTTTTGTGGGCATTTGTGCTTAGTCCCATTTTAAGAGAAATACAACTCCTCAGATCCAAACAAGAGAACATCCCAGTGAGTTGCAGTTGTCTCTTCTCTGGGTTAGGCAGTAGATGTGCTGTGTCGTCAACATAAATGACTTTGTCTGTTATTCTGAAGAGAACCCCAGCAGGGCAGAGGAGATGTGATGGTTAGAACACATTACTGCTCTTCGGGAGGATAGGGTGGTGTTCCCAGAACCCACATGGCAACTCACAGACGCCTATAAATCCAGTGCCAGGGCATCTGATGCCTTCCTCTGGCTACTGTGTGCTCCTGCAAACATGATGTGCACATATTCACACACACACGCATGCTCGCACGCACGCACATACCATAGCCACAGTTCAAATGTCATAGTCCTTTTAGGGCAGAATAGATCTTTAGGATCCAAGTAGCTCGCTTTCAGAATTAAGTCACACTGCAGAGCACCCAGTAAGAGGACAAGTGATTGAATTAAGCTATTTTGGTGTGTTTTCTCCTCCTTAGGCCCATGAAGTCAGCCTTCTGGGTTACTGATGGCGGGTTAAACATAATTCCAGGAAGCATCACCCAGGCTTACTGTCATACCCCGGAGCTCTCAGGCCAAGAGTGTGGCCAGGTGACCCTGATAAATCTCCTCTCCCAACAGGATTGTGACCACCTGTTCTGAGGTGGGAGATGATGCCAAGGCAGCTCAGCAAGCGGGGTGCTGTGGACCTGTGGTAACCCATTCAAGCAGACGCTAAGTAAAGAAGGAACAGTGGCTTTGGGCTCCACTCCTTCCTGGGCAGCCAGAGAAACCTGTGAGAGTTATCAGTTAACTCCAGCCCTTCAGCAGCTACGCAATGCCTTTGGACATAGACCCCATACCCCACTCTTTAAGGGCTCTCCTGCCATTCCTAGCCTGGTGGGTTCAGTCTCCCCTTCCCCGTCCTCTCTGCTCTAGGCCCATGGGACATCTGAAGCTACACAGAACCCTGTGATACTGTCTGTTTTACTTAGAAGCACTCCCCTCAGCCTTCTCCATGATATGGGATTACCCTCTGTATGCCAGCAGAGTAGAGCCAGTGGGAAATCTGAGCAGAGATATATATAGAGAGAAGGTGGAGTCAAAGAGACACCATGTAGCTGCCAAAGGAGAAAGACGCCAGAACAGAATCTTAGCCCGTAAGACACAGCCTCATACTGATACACAGATTAATAGAAATGGGTTAATTTAAGACATAAGAGTTAGCTAGGAAAATGCTTGAGTTATTGGTCAAACAATGTTGTAATTAATACAGTTTTTGTGTGGTTATTTGGGTCTAGGTGGCCGGGAAACAAACGTGCAGTCTCTGCTTTACACTCCATCTCTGCAGAAGTCTGGCTCTGCCAAGGGCTTTCCTGCACAGGGCTGGGCTCCCCACTTCCCCCACAGTCTTACCCTTCCACTTTGAATTTTTATAACTGTTGGAATGATTCATCCACGCTGCCTGGCATGCTATCTGAAAGGCTCCATTAAAATGAAGACAGTGCCTGTCTTGTGTATATATGAGGCACTCGGGAAATGTTTGAAGGAGTCCTGACCTGTAAGCAGGCTGCTGGTGTAGAAACTTCACTGTGGGAAGAAGCTGATGTTAGGCCTGTAGGTGTTGATGTAGATTTTTTTATTCTTGATTTCCCAAACAGTCGCAATGGCAAGGGACGTGAGCACAAACATGAACCATGCAGGCATCTGCTTCCTGCCCTGGTCTCAGGAAGCTGAGCGGAAAACTCTCACAGATGGCAGACCTGGACAAGGCGGAGCCCTGCCATAGTCAGCCATCTGCTTGTCCCTGCTCCTCTGCAGTTTGCTGTGACTCCCCAGAGGCTCCCATGAAGGCTGGCATCTGAGCACAGACTAGGAGAGTAATGCAAGCCTTCTCCAGATTCCTCCTGAAGCCCCAGCATGTGCTACGTGCCCATGGATGGGTTGTGCCATAGGGCAATTCTCATGAAAGTCAGAGCCCTCTAGGGACAGCGGGTCTCCAAACCCTCCCTGCAGGTTGTAAAGACACCCTGAGTCCTATGTATAGGAGAGGCAGCTCACAGAAAACACTAGAAAACTCAGAACTGTTAAAAACAAAGGCCTTTATTCTTCAAAGGAAGAAAATGGCTGACACTTTTTCCCCCAGAAGGCTGGAGTGAATGTTGTCTAACAACCCAGTGAGCTCTTTGTTATTCTATAGAGTCAGCCTTTCTGAATCCTCCAAAATCCGGGGTATTAGGCCTTAATCCTGAGCTCTGTCTCTCAGGGAATAGAACCATCCTTACCAGAGGTCCTATGCACTCTGCATCCTCCATCAACAGAACCGTCCTCATGAGAGGTCCCATGCACTCTGCATCCTCAATCAACAGAACCATCCTCATGAGAGGTCCTGAGTTTCATCATTCACCTCCCTTGGATGTTTCCCTGACTTGCTTGCAGGGATCTCGACACCCACTGACAGCAGGGCTGGGGATGGTGTGGGTGAGAGTCGTCTGGGGCTTTCCTTCCACTCACCACAGCCTGTGTGTGTGATGGACATGGGTGTTGGATGATGATACCCTCTGGGGATGTCTGGAGGGTCTGACCTTCTAGGATTGAAATACTGGCAGGGCCAAATTTGTGCAACAGAAGAAAAGGGTCCCCAACCTCCCAAGCACTCATTCCTCTTCTCTAATGACTGAAATTCCTTGCACAGGTGCTATGGATTGTCCAAAAATTACATTGAAACGTCACCCCCACTGTGGTGTGAAGAGGTGGGGACCTTGGGAGTTATTGTCATGAGGGCTCTACCCCACGCAAGGCCTGTCTCACTCCTCCACCTTGTGAGGGTATGATATCAGCCTTCCTCTGCCCTTCTGCTCTTTCTGCTGTACGAAGACACCTAGATGGTGTCGTTTCTCAGGAACAGGCCTCTGAGAAACAACCAGTGTTTTGATCTTGGGTTTTTGTTCTTTGTAAGCTTCCCCAGCCTGTGCTTTCTGTTATAACAATGTGGACTGAGAGCAGAGAATAGCTTCTTTTACAGTAAGTATCGTTGGCATCAGGGAATGAAAATGTCCATTTCAGGAGTGAGAGTGTGGTAACGTGACCCTGCCTCTCCCTCTCTGTGTCTTTCACAGGCAGAGGGCTCTTGTGAGGATGACCTCAGAGCTTGCTTCTGAGCTCAAGGGAGAGAGTGAACATGATCCTGCTGAGCCACATTCTCCTGTGGCAGAGAGCAAACAGAAGCCATTGATATCTTACATCCTCCCTTCATCTTCAGTCCTCTAAAGGCGAAGGATTTCTGTCTGCTGGAGAGAACTCAGACTCGCTTCTGAGTTGGGAAACCTGGGTAACTCCTGGACATACCAGAACAGGACCTAGCCAGCTGGGGCTAGGTGGGGGAGAAGTAGAAATGCAGGGGATGGGGTGGGGGTAGGGGCACGGAGAGAAAAGAATGATGCTTGCGTTGAATCTCTGCCCGGTTAGTAAGAGTCTGAGGGTCAGAGGATGTCAAGGAGGTTTTACCACACAAGAGAAAACGTCTTGGCCTTGGGAGATGACTTGATTGGTAAAGTGCTTGGCATGTAAGTGGAGAGTCTGAGTTCAATTCCCAGTGCCCACGCTGGGGAAGGGGCGGGGGACTGGCTGTGGTAACACATCATATAATCCCAGCGTTGGGGAAGCAGACAGGAGGGTCCCTAGGGCTTCTTAGCCAGCCAGTCTAGCAAAATCAAGCTTCAAGTTCAGTAAGAGATACCTGTCTCA
The DNA here is from genome assembly GCF_950005125.1 of Chionomys nivalis. Lineage (NCBI taxonomy): Eukaryota > Metazoa > Chordata > Mammalia > Rodentia > Cricetidae > Chionomys > Chionomys nivalis. The sequence continues at coordinate 4,920,117 of NC_080102.1, read as the reverse complement.
AAACCTAAGGTGGAGTGTTTGAAAAAGACATGCTGTGCTGATCTCTGACCCCCGTAGCCCTCCACACACGTACATCAAACATGGACACACACCCAATGCTGATCTCTGGCCCCATAGCCCTCCACACACATACATCAAACATGGACACACACCCAGTGCTGATCTCTGACCCCTACAGCCCTCCACACACATACATCAAACATGGACACACACCCAGTGCTGATCTCTGACCCCTACAGCCCTCCACACACATACATCAAACATGGACACACACCCAGTACTGATCTCTGACCCCCACAGCCCTCCATACACGTACAACAAACAAAATCTTTATGACATTTATCTTGGGGGTCAGAGCAGGGCTTGAGTCCCCTGCCCACACCTCTGAGTCTGTTTTGTTCTATTAGGGACCCCTAGGAATGTGTGAGTCTGTGACTTAGATTTCTGCTCACTCAGTGAGTGCCGTTGGTGCTGGACTTGCTGGGCTGAGTACTCACTGGAAGGCAAGTGTATAGCGGAGTGGGCACTGCCTTGGAGCCCATCCCAGCTCCGCACTCTTGCAAGCTGCGGGCCTTTCAGAGACAATCACATCTACCATGTTTTTGGTTACTCCAGTGTCAAACTCTGCAGTGGCAATAAGCCAGAGCCCAGCGGCCCAGAAAAGCCCAAAGATAGTCAGCCAGTGAAGACTCCAAACCCAGGTCTGTGCAGCCCCAAAGACATCTTGTTCTATCTACTGTCTTAGTCATTGCCTCTACTACTTAACATCGCTAAGCCTCAATTTCCTCAGATATGAAGTGAGAATCATGATATCTACATCAAAGATAGGTGATCAAAAGGAAGAGAGTAGGCGAGCCCGTACACAGTCAGGATTAATTTCATACCTCCCCACCTCCAGGCACCACGACAGCCTACAAATGTTTGATTTCAGATCCTTTCCTGAGAGCTAAGGGAACACACGGAGTAGGTGGGAGAAATGGGCAGGGACAAGAAGATGTCATCTACAGTCAGCTTTGCCAAGTTAACAACTTTACCTCTCATCTGGGCAGGGGTGGCCACCTCCAAAGGCACGTAGACCCGGAGCTCAAGGGGCCCCGAGGGACCAAGGCAACCAGGAGGTGAAAGGTTGGAAACAAGAAGTGAGAGACCCGGTTGGCAGCGGACTGGTGTTCTGTCAGGGTCCAAGCACTCCTAGTGAGCCGACAGCAGCGACGTGACTCATGCAGCAGGGATGAAAGTAGAGCCCGCAGCTTCCGTAGGACGGAGACCTGGCCAGAGAAAACTCTACATGGGAAGCAGATCATAGCGTTCTGAGCCTCTCTAGGGAGCCACACTCTGTCCTAAGGATCGGGGAAGGGGGTCCAAAGCAAAGTGGGGTGCATGGGGGTGGGAGGACCTCAGAGGTGCTGGAGAGAAGCATCGTAGAGAAATCGGCAACACACAGGACCAGCCAAGGAAACACAGAAGCCAACTCTTGGTGGCCATTATATCCCCGGTTAAGAAGCATGGATGTTGTCCAGTAGGTAATGGCACCCCAAAACAAAGAGGACCCAGATGCCAGTTTGGAGGCAGGGATCCTAAATGGTTGCCTTTCTGTTCATTTTTTTTTCTTTGCTACTGGAAGTCATTTCTAAGATATTATCTTCCAACCCTGGACTTAATACATTGGAAATCTCTCTCAGAAGGCTGTGACTCAGAGGTTTTTCTTAAAAAGTTCCCTGAACTCAGGTGGAAGAGGCAGGTGGATCCCTTTGAGTTTGAGGCCAACCTGGTCTACATAAAAAGTCCTAGAATAGTCAGGACTACATAGGGAGATCCTGTCTGAAACAAAAAGAAAATATACATAAACAAACAAAACAAAAAATCCTCCCCTGAATGTAATACAGTATTTGGAAAGAAAATGGAGAAAGTCAAAACGCTAGGATTAGGATAACATCTGCAACCACCCTCTGGAGGGAAAGGTGTGAATGGACTCAGGATGACCATGCACCATCTCATTCCTGGTCATGGTCAAACATGCAGCTCTCTTCTGTAGCATCCATGAAGATGGCAGAAGCGATTAAACCCACAGCTGGTTTGATTTTCTATTTCTGAACTATAGCAATATCCTCTTATTTCCTATTCCCTGTCATTTCAGCTTTTGTGAGATTGTTCAGAATATAAGTTTAAGCAGATGTTTCTCACCAGACAAATCAAATTCAAGCTCCCCTGTCTTGACAAATTCAAGCTCCCCTATCTTGACAAGTTCTAGGAGGTTCTGGAAGTAGAGGCGGTTGGCTTTGCTACTTGTGAGGGGCGCTTGTTTATCCAGTGCAGGCGTGAGGACATTGTCAGGCATGAAGTCTGCAGCTGCTCCCGTGAGCTGACTTCACCTTTTGTGCCGATTCCATTTTGAAACAGAAGTTTTGTTGACGTGTTATATGGAACCAAGATGTCAGGGTTAGGTTCAGCTGTCAATTTGACACAACCCAGTCACTTGGGAAGAGGAAACCTCAGCTGAAAAACGGCCTCCATGAGGTTGTGGGGCAAAGGGAACACTCCTGCATTGCTGGTGGGAGTGCAAGCTGGTACAGCCCCTTTGGATGTCAGTGTGGCGACTTCTCAGAAAATTAGAAAACAACCTTCCTCAAGACCCATTAACACCACTTATGGGTATGTACCCAAAGGATACTCAGTCGTGCCACAAGGACATGTGCTCAACTATGTTCATAGCAGCTTTGTTTGTCATAGCCAAAACCTGGAAATAACCTAAATGCCCTTCGACCGAAGAATAGATAAGGAAAATGTGGTATATTTACACAATGGAGTACTACACAGCAGAAAAAAATAACGACATCTTGAATTTTGCAAGAAAATGGATGGAGCTAGAAAACATCATTTTGAGTGAAGTAACCCAGACCCAGAAAGACAATTATCACATGTACTCACTCATAGGTGGTTTTTAAACATAAAGCAAAGAAAACCAGCCCACAAATCACAATCCCAGAGAACCTAGACAACAATGAGGACCCTAAGAGAAACATACATAGATTTAATCTACATGGGAAGTAGAAAAAGACAAGATTTCCTGAGTAAATTGGGAGCATAGGGACCTTGGGAGAGGGTTGAAGGGGAGAGGCAGGGGGGAGCAGAGATTACAGGTTGGCCACCACACTCCGCCTCTGGCAGTACTGATCCAAAATCTGACCTTCATGCTTTAACCACTGAGCCGTTTCCTCAGTGTGCTCATTCATGTAACCTCTGACCGTGAGACCAGTGATACCCAAAGATATTAGAACTAAACTTGGGAAAGTCCATAAACTTGAAACAGAAACCAAACAGCCTGGCTCAAGGTTACCCACTGCTGTTTCTTCAATCTCCCGGACATTAACTTACAGCCTCCTCAGACATTAAGTTAAATTCCAGAAATGGCTGTTTCAACCCAGTGTGTCTCAGAGGGACAGGGGTAGTGTGTGAGCAGAGAGGCTCATGTTGACAGAGAGCAAGGAGGTGTTGCTTGGGTAAATTGGGTCAAGAATCTCTGAGGAGGCTGCAAAGATTGTCTCTTGAAGAAGAGGCCTTGAGGCAGAGAGGAAACAATCGAAACCGCAGCACAGTGGAGCTCGCTGGCAAGAAGGGAGGACAATGGGAAGTTTTTTAAGTTTTAAAATGGTCATTGTTTGTTTATGTACCTGTGTGTGAGCGTGCGGGGTGTATGCGTGCCACGGCACACATGTAGAGGTCAGAAGACAACTTGCAGGCGTCAGTTTTCTACTTCTCTCTTAAAGGTCCTGGGGATGGAACTCAGGTCGCCGTGTCCTGAGTCTTCTCGACAGCTCGACCTTGGGGATTTGTTGAAGGAACCAGGGTTGTTTGCTTGAACACTCTGATTGGCCTGGTGTGTCGGGGCTTGAGGTGCTGTAGTGTGAAGAGAATTTCTTTGGTGTCAAGGATGAAACCTAGTTCCTTTATTACTTTATCTCGTGACCTGAGGCAAGTTATGTCTCTAGTTTTGATTTCTTCACCTGACAAATTGGACTTGCAACTGAGAGTTGGGGCGTGGCCATCGGTCAAGGAGACCCTATATAAGCTGCCCTGGAACACAATAAAGTTGGCATTCTTGATTCATGGGGGCATTCTTGGCATTCTCGTTTCAAGGATGGCCCTTGTGTCTGTGTGTGTTTCAATCTCCAGCCCTTGCCTGGCTCGCGAACTGCAAACTATCTGGTTGGTATGCTACAGGCGTAGTGCCGCAGTGCACGCGGTAGAACAGGTTGGGCTACACTGGAGCAGCAGCAGCTGGGAGCTTTCATCCACATGCACAAGCAGGCGGCAGAGCTAACTGGAGATCGCAGGGTCCTCTGTACCTCAAAGCTGCAGTGACACGCCTCCTCCAACAAGGCCACACCTCCCAATCTCTCCCAGACAGGTCCACCAATTGTTGATCAAGCATTCAAATATATGAGCATATGGGGGGGGGGGGCATTCTCGTTCAAACCGTCATTTAGGTAAGATAAGACTTGGGAAGATAAGGCCCAGTCTGATCCATTGTCACAGGCCCCACCCGTGTCAACCTCTATGGACCCAGAGAAGCACAGGGAAAGTTTTCCAAATGGCAGGCTGCAGAGATGATTTCCCCCAGGGGTGCATGAGGAAAACCAGATAGTATACTACTTCAGGAGTGTAGAGCCGGGCCACCTCCTTTCTTAGCATGGTGGCCCGGCCTCCTCAACTCCTTCAGAAGGAACCTCCCCATGCATGCCTGTCTTGTCCTGTGTGCTGTATTTAGTTTCCCCAGAACACTGAACTCTAACACAGCCATGTGCTTTTCCACTGCCCTATACTTAGAAGGCAGCATGAGAACAAGGACTTGTGTTTTGCCACTACCCCACAGGGCCCAGAACAGTCCTTGTTACATAATAGTTCCTCCATAAACACTAGTTAATCGCCCCCTCTATGTGAATATGGGTGTAAAATATATTTTAATTTACTGGATGATGAATTCCAAAGGCCTTGAACTCACTGATCGCAGGGTAGAGATTTTGAGGAACGCCATGCATGGCTTTAACTTTGTCCCCTGGGGGTCCACCAACCTTCACCAGTGGCCCTGGCACCATTCCCTTTCTCCTTAGAAGCCCGCTGGGAGGTCCACATGGAGGGATGCTATGCTTCCTGATCCTCTAGAGAGTATCTATGAGAAGCAAGCTGCATGCTGCTGTGTGAGACCATGACGCTTGGACCAGCTGTGTTGATCCTGCTGTTGGCCGAGAGTAGGCCGGTAGGAAGGAGCTGACCCCGGGGTCACCCAACCTCAGCACCATCACGACTCCAGGCTAAATTTTCTCACCATTTAGTTCTATTTTGAACTGAGCTTCTTTCGCCCTCAGTGGGGTGCATCCCAAAAGCAATCTCACCCCCAGCACCACTGAGAAAAGCAACATGGGAAATACCCTCCCTCCCATGGGGGTCTAGTCATTCTATGGGATTGTTTTTCTTTTTATTACTGTCTTTTATATCCAAGAGTTATCCGTGGCCAATGAGTCCTTTCCCCAGTTTTCTGTTAGTGCTGATTTTTTAAAAAATGCTTTCCAATTTAAAGTTCTTAATTTGGAGACCCCACCAGTTTTACCTTCTGACCTCTTTCCTCCTCTGGACTGGCCAGTGTTAAGCCACAGAGTTAGGATGGAGTCGGGGAAAGGCTAAGAAACTGTTGAAAACCTGAGTCCTTGCAGCCCACAGTGTTTGAAGGGATGGGTTACGGAGGAATCCATCCTCTACAAGAGGCTGAGCGTGGCCATGCGTCTGAGCCATTCAGCTCACTACACTTGACCAATAGGCTTAACACTGCAGAAGGTCTCACAGCTTCTAGCCAGCTAGATCCACTGTGCTCTCCCACAAGAGCTTGTGGTTACGGGGCACTGCCCAGGCTTATGTAGTGCAGGCACCTTCCTAATGTGGGATTCCCCCTGAATGCTGTGAATACCATTGGTTAATAAAGAAACTGTCTTGGGCCTGCGCAGGGAATAGAGGTGATTGGGGAATACTAAACTAAATGCTGGAAAGAAGGAAGAAAGAAGGAGGAGTCAGTGAGAAGCCATGTAACCCTGCTGGAGCCAGATGGAACTTTACCGGATAAGCCACAGCCACATGGCAATACACAGATTAATAGAAATGGGTTAAATTAATATGTAAGAGTTAGCCAATAAGAAGCTAGAGCTAATGGGTCAAGCGGTGATTTAATTAATACAGTTTCTGTGTGATTATTTCAGGGTTGGGTGGCCAGGAAATGAACAAGCAGTATCCTCCAACATCTCCTGGCATGAGTCTAGAGAAGTGGTTGGCTGTATCCTCAGGGCCCTTTCAAGCCCAAATGCTAATGAATCACTCTTGCATTTTATATATTTCCATTAATCATTCCCAAATGCATTCATCCAGGCTTTCTCCTGCCCCTTGCCCATACATGCACTTCACGGGATGTGCAGAGAAAGTCAGCTAACTGACTGCACTCCTGCAGCCTGTTCCCAGTCTTCGCTAGAGAGAGAAGGCTGCTTCACGACAGGCTGTGCCATGTAGGAGCAGGACGCGGCGTGGAATTTGCTTTCCAGTCAGATCCCCATGGATCTGCATGGTATAAACTCCTGACACTTCTGTTTATCATTGGCAAACACACGGATGACTTTTATTTCCAGAACATACTGGCCTAGTTTGTTATTGCTTTGGTTTATTTGGGCTTGGGATGTAGATCTGTTGTTCCTCTGTTATTATTGTTTGATCAAAGGGGTTTCCCAAACAACCAAATTGGAACATGTGTATTTATTCTTTGCTATGAAATTTTCATCCCAATGGAGGAGGCCGGAGGAATGGATTCAGAATCCAGTCCCTTTCCAGAGTGTAATGCATTCAGCACCTGGGGGTTGGCTGGTCCCAGAGCTCCCTGTACCCTGCAGATGCCGGAAGCTACTGTGTTCTCTAAGGTTGGGGATGTTGTTCGTTATGAGGATGGGGTCTTTTGCTTTCTCTGTGTGGTGGGATTTGGAGGTGTTTTCTCCAGGACCTCCCAGCTCCTGAGGAGAAGGCAGGGCTGTGGGCAGGGTCACACTCACGCATCCCGTGGCTCTTGCTGGCTGCCGGCAGCACTGCTGCCAGTTACTTAGATTGCAGCTCAATGTTGTCAGGGCTTAAACTGAATAACACTTACTCTAACCCTTTTTAATTTTCTGAGACATGCAATTGCTGAAATCTAGTTAATTTTGAAACATAGAATCGTTGAAATACAGTTAATTAAGCCTGAAATGTGAAGGCTAAATTTATGGTCTTAGTGCTTAGTGTTGACATCAGTTTCATAGAAAAAAAAAAGTACCCTTTGTCAAAAGTCTGCTGCAGGCTGGTTGTTGTTGTTCAATTTGCCTAAAAATGAAGTAGTTAGCAATCTCCTGATGGGGGTAGGACCTTAGGATACATCTTCTGACTGCTTCCATTTGGAATATAATTATACAAACAAATATAAACAAATTTGAACTTATCTAAGTGAACTGAACTTGGAGCTACCCCATGATTTAGTATGCTTGTCTACATCTTTTTAAAGGCTACAACTCCATGAATTGTCTTGATATATGAAGAATGGGGTATATGGGTGAGACCTCTCTGTGTTTTGTGGAACAAAATGACATCTTGGATGACAGCTTCTAAATGGAGCCATCGCCTGTCACGACTGCGCAGGGACTCTGTGCTGGAGACGGTGAGCCCATCAATGGCGTGTGGTGAAGTTGGCAGTGCTGGGCAATCGGGATGATGACTCCTACGATGGTCCTCATCCTCCAAAGCTGGAGACTTGGTAGACAGAGTGAAGTAGAGAAAAGTAATACTTACAATTCAATTTCTATAAAACAAAGGAGTTTGGGTAATCGGTGTCTGAAATGCTGGCTCTTTCTCAGAATGCCACTGGCTTCCTAGTTGTGGGGGGAGGGGCGCACCTGTGGATTGTTTTTGCATTCTGGTTGTCTGTAAGTGGTAAGGAGTGGCCTTGCCAAATTTAACGTGCACAGTTTAAGGTAAGTGGTAGGTTTTTAGAAAGCCCTTCAAGCAACCCTTACATCTGTAAAGCTGGCACCACCAGCTCCACTTCACAGGGAAATCAGTCCAGAAGGTGGAGAAATTTGCCTCAGCTGGTAACGAGTAAGACGGAGCTGCCGTCGCCATGGGATCCTGGTGACCTTTGACTACTTTCTCAGAGCAAGAGATGTTTTTTTGGGTCATTCTGCCAAATTGTAATTTACCCGTAATGATTTTATTAAAAGATCACTTTGCCAGAAATGAATCAAATGCTCTCTTTACTGGGGGAAGTTGGGAATCTGAAATCAAAACAGTGGGGTGAGATGGGGGTCAGCGATCAGTGTCTGAAATACGATCCCATCATTGTTTCCAACTTAGTCTAGAAAGGTTTGCTGGAACTGAAACAGCAGAAGCAAACACAGGCAGGAGCTGGGTTTGGAGCAGGAAGAACAGAGCAAAGGCACAAAGAGGCAACCAGGACTCATGAAGGAGGGCCAACAGGGAGCCTGGCCACACACACTGAAAAGATCCTAGACTTTAAGGAGGGGCGTGCGAATGCTAACCGCCCCGACTTAGCAATTGCCTGCAGTATGCATGTATAGATATTTTACACTGTAACTCATAAATATGTACGCAAACAATGTTAACTTCAAAATAAAGTAAAAACAGCCAGGTGTGGTGGCTTGCATCTTTGATCACAGCACTTGAGAGGTAGAGGCAAGCAGATCTCTGAGAGTTCAAGGCCAGCCTGGCCTACAGAATGAGTTCCAGGGCAACACAGTGAGACCCTATCTCATAAATAAATAAACATGTTTTAAAAGTAAAAACAAAAGTTCCTTCAAATAAAAGAAATGACAAAAAAAAAAAGCAGGTTTGTACTGTTGGCTACACAGCCTCGGCTTGTGAATGTCTTGTTTGTCATTTTTTAAAAATATGGACTAACGATGCCAAAGAAGTTGAGGCAGAAAGAAAAGTCTGGGGGAACTTTGGGTACCCAGGTGCATTCAGGAAGTTGCTAATTTATTCTTTTGGAGAATTAGCATTCTGGCTGACACAGGATCTGCTCATGTCATGGAAACCAGATTTCTGGGTACTTCACCATTAGCGAGCTCTGACGGCGCTCTTCTTGTCTGGGTTCCCTGAGTTCATTCAGGTCCACTTGAACAGAAGAGGTATGCAGAGGTACCAGAGGGGGAGGCCTGTCGGGCAGCCTTTCCTCACTGCTGTCCTTAGCTCACCCCAGTCTCTGCGGAGCCAGCTTTTGTGAATGTGTCCTTTAGAACTGAAGAGTGCCAGCTTCAGGGCAAGTGAATCAGCTGGTGATGGGCAGCCGGATGCGTGCTCCGGCCAGGGTGGGAGAGGAAGCAACACATACAACAGAAGGTCCTTAGAAGAGTTTCCAAAAATCTTTCCAAAATTCCTAAAAGTCCTTCCTTCTAAGGACTTCTAGAAGTAGGTGCCTTTATGCGCAGGCTAAAATCTGCATTGCATGGGATAATCTGAAAAACCAAGTTGTAATTCTGGCAGCCTTTAAGGAAGAGGCAGTTAGAGATCTGTGGGCTCGCAGTGGATGGAGACGCGCTTATTGGTGTCTCCTGCGAAGCGCGTCTCCTGCTTGGGTACTTCTTTTCTGGCTATCCTCTCTCAAACTCAGCTGGCTCTGTCTGGCTTGATCATTTTCAAACAGGTTTTCAAAAAATTTATCCAGAAAATTGAGGTGTGTACAGATGTACGCTACACAACGACAACTTCATTATATTGAAGGAAAACCATATTTGCTTAATAAAACTGCCAGATAATAAATAATATAACATAAATTCCTGTTCTGAAGAAAACCACCTGCCCCTTCTCAAAGTACTTCCATTTTCAAGAACGCCGAAAGTTCTCGAAGTACATCCCTTCTAAGAAAGCTAAAATGTATAACCTGATACCCATCCATATTAGCTTCAAAGGGCTATTATAACAAAGAGCCCCAAACCGGAAGGAGAAAACATAGGCATGACCTAGCGGTTAGCCTCCTTTGCACACTGTGTTCCTAAATAAGAAGCATGGCACACCACACTCCGGAAGCCAGAGCACTGAACTCTGACGTAGCTTAAGTATCTGGCCGGCGGAGGAGTCCGCATTCCCCACGTCTCCTTTCCATGCTTCTCTGGCACAGAGACCCTGGTGGGATAAGCACTCGCTATGCAGTCTGAGGTGGCATGCTAGCCAGTCACGGCTGATAGACTTCCACTATGTGAGTGGTTGCCTACATGCAATACAGCAGACCCTGAAACCATCTCAGCACCCTTTACCCACCCACGGGCATTGCTCTCTTCTCAGGGGACACGGCAGTAGCATCAGCAAATGACCTGATGCAGAATCCCATCATTTCACTGATCTGGAAGTTAGAAGCTGAAGTCACAGTTGTCAGTAGTGGGTCCGTCGTGGAGGTTGTAAAATGGAACCTGATTGGCATCTCTCTCGGCTTCGTGTGTGGTGTGTGTGTGTGTGTGTGTGTGTGTGTGTGTGTGTGTGTGTGTGTGTGTGCAGCCCTTGGTATTCCTGTAATCCCTACCTCCATCTTCAGGTGGCATTTTCCTCTCTGGGCTTGTATCCAATGGCATCCTTTTAATCATGGGATCGGAGTTTACCTTAATCCTTTATGATACAATTTTACTCAATTCTATGAGCAAATTCCCTACAAATAAGGGAATCGGGGCTTGAGCACACCTTTCTTGAACAAATAATTCTACCCATAATACATTCCCATCAAAACTACCAAGAATATTAGACATTTGAAAGCAGGAAAGAGATCAGCAAACACTGACTCCATTAACTGAGTCTAAGCAGAAATAAGGATGCAATATGAGCTATACTTCTGTGTCTGAAACTCGGGAGCTGGGAACACTATATACCCTTGGAAGGAGGAGAAAGGGTTCGCGAGAAAGCTCTTCATAAAGAAACAATTCCGGATTCTTTCCCCAACACAGCAGATGTTAATGGCCGCCCTTACTCCTTCCTGAAAAAAAGTTGTAGTTTTGTTTATTTAAAAGTTTCTGCCCTGAAGGTAACTTAGGGAAACTGAGGTTGAGCTATTTGAAGATGTGACCACTAAGCCACCAGGCTTCCTCTCCTGCTTGGATAGGCACAGTTCCTCCAGGTAGGAAGAGAGCCTGCTCAGTGCAGTTCAGTCACAACTACTCCACCTCCAAAGGCCTAGCAGCCAGGGCTCCTGGGGAGGGGAGGGGATGCCAAAGACACTGTGGCTTTGGACACAGAACTCGGAGGATTTGGGCTGCGCCTAGCTTGAAAGCCTGCTCTCTGAGTACAGGCTTTTTTAGGACCAGAAAGCGATATGTGAGCCGCCAAGGGAGGAAACAGTCAGTAGTCCCGCCCAGATGTAACACAGATGAACTACAGTCATGACCAGCGTGGCAAGATATCCCTAAAGGGGCAATACTGGCACTTAGAACTTGGAAGGAACCAACAGTTGTCTAATTGGACCTAGGGACACTCAACAGGAGGGAAACCCTGCACAGTATTGTAAGCTTACCTAGCCTGTGACAAGTGAGGTCATTCATAGATCTTAGAGGAGAAAGTACCTACTGTCATGTTCCTACACCAGTACAGCTCCCAACCACACTCTAAATATTTATCCTTACACCTACTGATAAGTGCACCTCCCATCCCTCATCAAATGAGTTCCTTTTTGCAGCAGATGCAGCCATCACAGAAAGCCACAAACGGTCACAATGCAGGGAACAAATGCCTTTGGAGTTCCCAACCACAGCTGGTGCATCTACAACACAATCCCTACCCAGGGATCAGAAAGAGCCAGGGGACTAGGAAGTCTGCTGCAGGGTTATGTCTTCTGGATACGACAGGAAAGGTACGACCATGAAATCTCAGTAGTATGGCTGCTTAAGAAGACCAGAACAATGACAACTGCAGTTGACATGCCAGCATGGATAGGGGACATCTCACGTGGTTCCTCGCAGAGATGGAGAACTACAAGCAACTGCTGAGAAAGGGAGAATTAGTCTTCTTCAGGTGTGGCCCCTAAATGGTTAACTGATACCAAGTGGTCAGCCCTAAAAACATAAATCTATAACACTAAATCAGCTCAGAAGGTTGAATCTATGTATTTATCAGAATATATATATGTATATATATATGTATATATATACAATTAAAGAGAAAGGTCGTGAATTTAAGAGGGTGAACTATGGGAGGTCTTGTAGGAAAGAGGGAAGGGGTAAATGGTACAATTATATTTTAATTGCACCATTAATTAAATAAAAATTAATATCTAAGAAGAAATTTCTATGTATTTAATCATGTCAAAATAAAATTTATGCAGCCAGAAGAAAGATGATGTGGCCGGGCGGTGGTGGCGCACACCTTTAATCCTAGCACTTGGGAGGCAGAGGCAGGCGGATCTCTGTGAGTTCGAGACCAGCCTGGTCTACAAGAGCTAGTTCCAGGACAGGCTCCAAAACCACAGAGAAACCCTGTCTCGAAACCCCCCCCCAAAAAAAAGAAAGATGATGTGAACGGGTAATAGAGTCAAATTTAAAATAACTCTTCAAGCAACTAAAATAAAATATTGTCTGAGGAAGGGGAAGGTAATCGTGTCCATTGTAAAGTTTATCTGGGCACAGTTGCTCACAAAATAATACAGAACGAACCGTAAACACTGACCTAACCAAATTTTGTCCCAGAGGTATTGGGAGTGGTGGTGGAACTGCGGAAAAGTAAAATCTCACCTTCTGGGTGAGTGACAAGCAGTTACCGTTGGGCTGGACAGTAGAGTAAGGCTTGAATGTTATTTAAAGACTTGGAAATAAATACTGCCAGAGTTAGCATACGCTATTGAATGTCCTTACTGCTACAAAATTGAAACTGGAAGGTGTCATGACTCGATGTCACAACAAACCTTGAAGAACTATAAACTTGGTGTATTTATAATCTCAAAAACCATTTTCTTTCAGGTTTTCAACTAGAATTGGGTCAGAGTAACTTTCTACCCAAATTACTTCTGAGGTTCTCCTGGTCACTAGGATTGAATACACCTCAGATCCATCACAGCCCAAAGCATCTTTTGTGAGCCAGCTCTGCTTTGTCCCCATCCTTCCCTCCCTGCTGCAGAAAGCTCCCAGCACAATAGCTACCCTACTATCTGGAGAGCACCAGGTACGAGGAACCTGTACATATTTCTGCTTTTGCTAAAGTGGCCTAGAACTACCAGGGACCCGTCTGGCTCTGCCTCCTGAGAGTGAGGGCTGAGGGTGTGCCATCCAGAGTCTACCTAGATTTAAAGTCACCCTTGATGGAAGACAAGTCACTCTGGGCACTGTAAACCAGAAACCCATTTCAGACGCTGAGCTTAGACAGTCACTCTGGGCACTGTAGACCAGAAACCCATTTCAGACGCTGAGCTTAGCATCATGCACACGAGAAGAGACCCAGTAAGTATGATTTGTTTTTAAGAAAATTATTGCCAGACTTTAAAAGAAGTGTGTGCACCTTATTAATGGCTCATGGGTTTATTGGATTTGAGCAAATTCAACAACCCAGAGGTACATTCAAGTAAATATGAACATTCTGGAGACTTTTAATAAAATAAAACCAGGCCTTTGTGGACAACAAGAAAATCAGTCTCTGGCCTCCATGCGCTAGCCCCAGGAGAAGCCCCACTCTTCCTCCTCCTCCACACACCCCCACTTTCTATCCTGACTTGAGGAATCTCCTGGAAAGAAGGAAAACATTCTAGAAGGACTTCAAATCAAAGCCTAGCTTGCTCTGCTCCTTGCCAAAGGTGAATATTTATCTTCAGTACCCCCCACCCCTCCACACACACTACACACACTTACACACACTTCTCTCAGTCTCTGTAACAAGCAAAGATCAGCTCTGAGGTAGAGAGGTTACAGCAGCAAGTGCACTTTGAGAGTCCAGCAGGACGGGGTGGGGGTGGGGGCAGAAGGCTGTGTTCTGTGTCCTTAAAGACACTGGACCAAGATGAACTCCTCTCCTCAAGGCATCCCTCTTCTAGCGCTGAGGGTGTGTGGTCTTTACCAGACCTTGGAGAGTCCCCTCAGGGCGCAGAGGACAATTGAGGATCAACTTCTATGGCAGATGCAAGGCAGCACGTTGGGAGGGACACTGGAGTCCCAGAGAGAGGAGAGAGAGAATGAAAACATAAGCAACATTTTAAAATTCAGAACAAAAGTAGACATTGGAACACAGACAGGTTTGTGCCTGAGTTGTCTGTGGCTGAATTGGCACTGAAAACTGAGAGGTTGAGAAACTTCAAAAGAAATCGTGTGGCCCCTGCAGCCTAGAATATTAGCTATCCAGCCTTTACAGACATTTGCTGACCTTGACCTACAGCCTCTGTCTCTGTGAGTTTACAGCCAGCAGCATCGGCATCCATCAGCTTGTGACTGAGCTGTGGGGCAGGCATGGAAGGTGGCTGCAGCATAGGTCATGGGACAAAGAGCCTAAGAGTGTCCTAGTCAAGCTGAGTGGAGGACCCTGTGGGGAAGCTCTGGGATGACAGAGCTGGAGAGAAAGCCTTCAGAGGCAGGCTGGCGTCTGCCTCCACAGTTAGTGGGCAGCAGGAAGTCATGATCCTCTGAGAATAACATGACAATGATCCCAGCCCTGCCAAAACATTTCCCCAGCAAGAGCAAAAAGCTCTGGAACGGAGCTGTGAGGGGCCAGTCCAAAAGCTGCCACAGATATCAGGCAAACAGCAATGAGAAGCAGGGTTAGCAGCCTGACCAAGGGGCTGCCACTTAGGAAAGACCACCGGGTACAAAGTGAGACAGGCTAGGTCCTCAGCCACACCCACCTCTTACAACCTGCGTGCGTTTAGACAGGCAACGTTACCTGTTACCTCTTAACTGGGTTAGATAATAACTGTGGGATGCTTGGCCCTGGAGAGGTATTCAATGAATGCAAACAATGCTCGTGAGACAATGACTGCATTCACGTGTGCGCGCACGCGCACGCTCGTCCCTTATCAACCCCACCAACGAGCCTGAGCCTCCTGCAACACCCCGACTGTCTGAAAGGCGGTTCTTAGAGAAAATAATTAAACGGGGGGGCCTTGGTTTCAGACACGCCTATTGTTTACTGAGGTCCTGAAGCCTGCACCCCTCCTCTTAGGAAGTGTGCATAGGCCATCGCAGCGTCTTTGTAACCAATGTCATGCCCTGTCGTTATGGCAACCAGTTTTCCCAACAGCCCTGCTATTTTCTACAACCCTCTGGTTTCCTCCTGTGCTAAAGCCCACAAGCACAGAATTCTCATTATTTATTTATTTGTTTGGAACTTCCACAGGGAATGCAGTCAGCTCTTAGTTTGCAAACTGGCTGTCTGAAACGTCCCCGACAGAAGCCCCCAGGTTAAGCATGAACATCGCCTTGCACGAGAAACATCCACATGTCAGGCATGGCGTAGGAATGGGAGTGCTCACTGTTAATCCCAGCACTTTGGAGGCAGGAAAGGGAGGCAGAAAGAAACAGCAGAGAATTCCATGGCAGAGGACCATTCTACAAGATTTAAGGTTAGGATAGCACTGCCTTATTTTTAAATTATTTCCAGGGGTGAGAAGGTAGCCCAATGGTACACGACTTGCCTAGTATGTAAAAGGCCCTGGATTTTAAATCCTGAAACCACAAAATAAAAGTTATGTATTTCAATATTAACACTTGTAGCTCAGACTCACGCTTGCTGTGTAGAAGATAACCTTGAACTTCCGACCTTCCTATCTTTACCTCCATGTTGGGGCTGCAGGTATGTCACCACATGTGGTTTTATGAGGCGCTTGGGTTCAAACCCAGGATATTGTTTATGCTAGAAAAGCACGCTACCATCTAAGCCGTGTCTTCCATGTGGCCGCGTGTCGTTTTAACAAACGTTCATCTTATGTACTCCTTTGACACATGAGAATGTTTAAAATGTTATTATAGCAAAATATTGATCCTAACAGCCACGTCACCTTAGTTCCTGGGGATGGTCTGTGTCTCCCTCTTGCCAATTCTTCCTTTCGTCTCTTGCCCTTGCTACTTGCACCTGCTCTCCAACCATCCCCTTAGGCTGAGAACTAGAGCCGTCTTGCTAGCCACCTTCTTCCTTACTCCTTTGCCAGAGGAGCCGTGCAGCTTTGCAGATAACACGTTCTCGGCTGCAAGCATTGGTTTCCCGCCCTTCTCCTCCTAGGAGTACCCGACACAGCACCCTTCTCCTCTAGGAGTACCCGACACAGCACCCTTCTCCTCTAGGAGTACCCGACACAGCACCCTTCTCCTCTAGGAGTACCAGATGCAGCACCCTTCTCCTCTAGGAGTACCCGACACAGCACCCTTCTCCTCCTAGGAGTACCCGACACAGCACCCTTCTCCTCTAGGAGTACCCGACACAGCACCCTTCTCCTCTAGGAGTACCCGACACAGCACCCTTCTCCTCCTAGGAGTACCCGACACAGCACCCTTCTCCTCTAGGAGTACCCGACACAGCACCCTTCTCCTCCTAGGAGTACCCGACACAGCACCCTTCTCCTCCTAGGAGTACCCGACACAGCACCCTTCTCCTCCTAGGAGTACCCGACACAGCACCCTTCTCCTCCTAGGAGTACCCGACACAGCACCCTTCTCCTCCTAGGAGTACCCGACACAGCACCCTTCTCCTCCTAGGAGTACCCGACACAGCACCCTTCTCCTCCTAGGAGTACCCGACACAGCACCCTTCTCCTCCTAGGAGTACCCGACACAGCACCCTTCTCCTCCTAGGAGTACCCGACACAGCACCCTTCTCCTCCTAGGAGTACCAGACGCAGCACCCTTCTCCTCTAGGAGTACCCGACACAGCACCCTTCTCCTCCTAGGAGTACCCGACACAGCACCCTTCTCCTCCTAGGAGTACCCGACACAGCACCCTTCTCCTCCTAGGAGTACCCGACACAGCACCCTTCTCCTCTAGGAGTACCCGACACAGCACCCTTCTCCTCTAGGAGTACCCGACACAGCACCCTTCTCCTCCTAGGAGTACCCGACACAGCACCCTTCTCCTCCTAGGAGTACCCGACACAGCACCCTTCTCCTCCTAGGAGTACCCGACACAGCACCCTTCTCCTCCTAGGAGTACCCGACACAGCACCCTTCTCCTCCTAGGAGTACCAGACGCAGCACCCTTCTCCTCTAGGAGTACCCGACACAGCACCCTTCTCCTCCTAGGAGTACCCGACACAGCACCCTTCTCCTCCTAGGAGTACCCGACACAGCACCCTTCTCCTCCTAGGAGTACCCGACACAGCACCCTTCTCCTCTAGGAGTACCCGACACAGCACCCTTCTCCTCCTAGGAGTACCCGATGATGTGGTTCTGCCACCGCAACCTGAGCAAAGATGTTGTCTTCCACCTAACTGGACACTCAGGAAGAGTGTTCCTTCCTGCTCTCCCCTTACTTCCCATGGAAACAAGACAGTGTCAGGGCTGAGGAGGTGGCTCAGTGGTGAAGAACGGTTACTGCTCTGGCAGAGGACAAAAGTTTGGTGCCCAGCACCCATGCCAGGTGGCTCACGATGGCCTGTGTCTCTAACTCCAACTTGAGCCTTTGTCTGTGGCCTCTGAGGCTGGCTGCACTCATGCGCACACACCCGCACAAAGACCCACACATACATATAAAATAATTTTTTAAGAAAATAGATAAGGTGGGGGCTGGAGAGATGGCTCAGAGGTTAAGAGCACTGGCTGCTCTTCCAGAGGTCCTGAGTTCAATTCCCAGCAACCACATGGTGGCTCACAACCATCTGTACTGAGATCTGGCGCCCTCCTCTGGCGTGTGGGCGTACATTGAGGCAGAATGTTGTATACATAATAAATAAATCTAAAAAAAAAAAAAAGAAAAAAAAGAAAATAGATAAGGTGATGTAGCATCTTGCAGTTATGAATGAGATCCGGCACTAAGGATGGCAGAGCAGGGCATTCAAACGAACCCAGGTCCTTGAGAGCATCCTAGAACAGTTGTTAGTGCTCACCTCCAGACTTGCACTGTAGACCCTGGCTTACTACTCATGCAACCAGACACAATGCCTAGATAGTACAAAGACTGACAGGGGTCCCCTTCGTTCAGTAAATATCCACTCTGCTGAGCACTATGCGTGTGAGTCAGTGAGGCCCTTGGCCTTGTGGGAGCAGGAAACAGACAAAGACTAGTGTTAAGAAGAAAGTAACTAGCAAGACAGTCACTGGGGAGAGCTGGCTTTCCTGAGGAAGTGACATCTGAAGTCAGAGCTGAAGAAAGAAAAGGGTGGGGTTAAACACTCAGATGGCTGTGATGTGCTCGGAGGAAGCCCATTCTAACCAGTATCAAAGCCTGGTAAGAGGAAAAGGTTCCCTGTATTCAAAGAACAAAGAACGGGTCAAGTTGGGCCACTCTGAATGAGAACCGGATAAACAGTACTGGAGATGCAGCAGAGAATGAGTCAGGCAATGGATTCTTATTCTACACAGAGGAGGAAAAGGGGGAGGGCTAGGGAGATGGCTCAGTGGTTAAGAACACTGGCTGCTCTTCCAAAGGACCTGTTCCCAGAAACAACATGGAGGCTCACAACCATCTGTTCCAGGGGTATCTTCTGCCCCCCTCTGACCTTCATAGGCACTACATGTATGTGTGTACAGACATGTAGGCAAAACACTCATGCACAAAAATTAAAAACACAAGAAAGGGAGAGAAGGAAGCTATTAGAAAATATTGACCAAGAATAGCAGGGCTTGGCAAGCCTTTAAAAGACTGTTCCCTCCGTCTACACAGCGGACCTGGTCTCAAAGAGAGAGAGGAAGGCAGGAGGAAGGAGAGAGGAAAATATTGCTCTCCCTATGACGTGAAAACGAATGTCAAGGGTCACAGTGGGAGCAGGTTTTGCAGAGGTCACATGGGCAATGGTGATGATGTGGGCTCCTTGAGGACCAATGGGGTGCAGAGGAGACTGTCACACAAATAGACATGGGTCCTCCCATGTTTTGTTACAACAAGGAACAGCATCACCTGTGAACTTTGCAGACTGGAAGATTAAATGTCTTTAAAAATATGATGTTTTTAAAACTCTGACATAGCTAAAAGATCGCATGATAGGTGTGGGGAACAAAGACCCTCACTTCATAATAAGAGTCCTGGAGACTCAGAGTAGCAAAAGTAAGACTCGTCATGATAGACACAAACAGGTTTGAGAAGGTGAAGTGAAGAGGTCCTGGGTGACGGACCTGTTGAGACTCCGAGTATCCTCATGACTGTGTTAATTCTTCAGAGACTTCCATCCCATCGGAGAAGAACGGAAGCCCGGGATGGATGAACATAAGGCTCAATGTCACACAGCTAATGTCACACAGCTAACACCTGTAGTAAAATTCAAATTCATTAACCATGTAACTGTGCTGTCTTCCAGCAAAGCAGCAAGGGAGGGGCTGGATGGAGGAGAGCTGGGGGCCTCAGGGTCACGGCACACAGGAGGTGCTGACTTGGTAACAAAGGGAGGAAGTGCGGGATGCTGGAACAGAAAAGCTTCATCTGTCTGTGTGGTCCCCCTGAGTGTGGCTGCCTCCAAGCACAGGGCAGTGGTTTGGAGATCAGTAAGTTCTTGGTTGGGTCCCAGACACAGGCATCTGGCTAACAGCACTGACTCA
This sequence comes from Chionomys nivalis, assembly GCF_950005125.1. Classification (NCBI taxonomy): domain Eukaryota; kingdom Metazoa; phylum Chordata; class Mammalia; order Rodentia; family Cricetidae; genus Chionomys; species Chionomys nivalis. The sequence continues at coordinate 4,900,411 of NC_080102.1, read as the reverse complement.
GCTGAGTTTAACTACTGAAGCAGACATCAAGAAAAACCAAACAGTGCTGCATCGCCATGAAGGAGGGCCAACTAGATCCGGAGTCTGGGGGACTTTGCACCATTTGTACAGAAAATGTGGCTTCCGGCTTTGCTTCCTTACACAAACACCCCCACGAGCAGACATGGCATTCCACACCTGCCCTGTGGGACCCAGCGGAGTTGGAAATGGATGGAGTTCTAAACGACAGTCTAGAGAATGGCCAGCCTGCCTGACCTCGTGGATATTTAAGACTCAGACATGGAGCTGGTGCCTCCAACTACACCCCACGCCCACACAGAGGCTGCGCTGGACAGTTTAAGTCAACTTGGCACAAGGTAAAGTCATCCGAGAGGAGGGAACCTTAATTAAGAAAATGCCTTCATAATATCAGGCTGTAGGGAAGCTAGCAGAGGGAGAAAGAAGGGAGATGCCCAGAGCCAGCCAGCCAGGCAGCCACCAGCCAAGCAAACACAGAAGCAGCAGGAAAGTAGGATGCATAGAATGAAGGAAAGGTAAAAAGTCCTGAGACAAAACGTAGATGAAGAGGAAAAGGCCAGGTTCCTGCCCTGTTTGAGTCCCTGCCCTGATGTCCTTCAGTGATGAGCAGTGATGTGGAAAAGTCAGCCAAATAACCCTTTCCTCCCCAGGCTGCCGTGCGGGGTGTTCATCACAGCAGTGATAACGCTAACTAGAACAGAGTCCTCGCGGTTCCATATCATAGACTGTAACTCCCAGTTACAGCTGGGGGAAAATGTGAGACAGCATGTCCCCCACTGCAAAGCATGGAGTGGCTACCTACACAGGATGTTTTTACCACAGGTGTGTTTGCCCTGCATGTGATTTTCCTGCCCTCAACCACCTTGGCTTCATATTGAAAGAAAAAGAAGGAAGTTCTTTCACTCATCAGGGTTTTCCTCCCTTGATTCCTGCTGTCAGCTAGACTCTCATTCCCAACAGTTCCACACACTTCAAAGTGTGTGTGTCCATGTGTGTCTGTGTATATCCATGTACATCTGTGTATGTCCGTGTGTGTCTGTGTGTGTCCGTGTGCATCTGTGTGTGTCCGTGTGCATGTGTGTGTATCCGTGTGTGTCTGTGTGTGTCCGTGTGCATCTGTGTGTGTCCGTGTGCATCTGTGAATGTCCGTGTGTGTCTGTGTATGTCCATGTGCATCTGTGTGTGTCCATGTGCATCTGTGTATGTCCGTGTGTGTCTGTGTATGTCTGTGTGCATCTGTGTATGTCTGCGTGTATCTGTGGGGTGAGTGTATGTGAATCTTTCTGTCTCTGTGTGTGCCTGTATGTGCGTGTGTGTGTGTGTGTGTGTGTGTGTATGTGCTGGGAGGTGTGTGTACGTGAGTCTTTCTGTCTCTGTGTGTGTGTTCATGCACTTGCCACACATGAGTGCAGATGCCTTTAAGAACCATAGATATTTGTTCCCTCTGCAGCTGGAGTTAGAGTTTGTGAGCAGCCTGACGTTGGTGCTGGGAGTCAAAATGGGACCCCGGGAGAGCTGCACTGTGCTCCACTCTCACCATCCAAAGCCATCTGCCCAGCCCCCACTTTCTCAGTTTTTATTAAGAATGAAAGTTTCATCTGAAATCAGATAACTGTCATTCTTCCCAGAGACGTTCATCTTGAATGGGACTGGACAGTTCCTGAAGCACCCTCTGCAGTGCTCCTCTGTAGAGATGGACACACACGGGCCACCAGAGCATGGGGAGGGGCGCGCTCAGTGCGGCCGGGCTACAGGAGCCCAGCCCTTAGTCACGTAAATCCTGGTGCAAAAGGGTTCATAATATAAAAGAACACCAAGCAGATGCGGGGGCGGGGGGGCTTGGAATCCCTGCTGAGAAGTCACAGTAGTGTAGACACTGCCCAGGGTTTAGAAAAAAGAGAGCTGAGTTCCCGTCAGGCTGTTCGGCTTTCCCGCTGTGTGACCTTGCTCAGTAGTTCACCTTGCCTAACCTCAGTTTCTTCCTCCAAAAAACAGCTACTCAGATCTAAACAGCAGAGCAATCGACACGATCTTGGGAGGAAGCAGACAGAAAAACACTGGAAATCCTCTTGCCGTTCCCAGCGTCCAGGGTCTGTGTTCACTCAGCAGTAGGTGTCTACTTATGCTACTATAACACAGTAGCACAAACCGCTCAGACATCAGAAATGGTTGTCTCAGCTCTGGAGACAAGAAGCTCTGGGCCACACACAGAAAGCCACTGGGCAGACTCAGCCAAGAACAACCAAGTTTACTAATGAGGGCTCAGATACTAGAGTAAGGCATCCTGAAGGAGGCTCCTGAGGGCATCCAAGCTTGAGAAAGATCTGAGAAGCCAGGCAAAGCACCTTGATGGTGGAGAGAAAGATATCCTGTCCTCCCCAGGCCCTGCAAAGCCAGGAGGCAACAATGGAGTCACTTCAAATACGCAACAGGTCAAATCGGAATTATTTGACTTTAGTGTTCAACTAAATGTCAGGAGTCTAGCTCAGGTTTGTTTTCTCTGCCAGTCAAAAAACTCGAAGGTGGATAGCAGCAAGGGAAACCTCAGACACAGCAAACAGGATCGGCCTGTAAAGAAAGGCTTTTAGGGGTAAGGAAACCACACAAGCAAGGTACTCAAAGAAAAGACCCTTTGCTTTGCAAAGGCGGCCTCAGGAAGCTGAAGCCCTGTCTCCTTGATGGCTGGGTTTTTTGTGTTTGTTTGTTTGCTTGCTTTAGGGCTTTTTGGGGGGAATCTTCCTCCCCCAATATAGGGTTGGTCAGTTTAAATAATGACAAAGGCTTTTACAGGTCCACAAAATTTAGGCGGACATGTTCTGGTCTGGCCTTGAACTTGATGGGCAGGTTCATAGGCAGGTGTGTTATGGGGTACCTGAAGACAAAACCGCCCAAGAGGCCTAAATAAGTCAAGTGGAGTCTTTATAAACTGCCAGCACGGCCTATCCCAAGCAGATTAGCAGGAAGCGGCCTCAGGCCCCAGGTGGTTGAGTTTTTAGGGGCAAAATGGGCAGCTGTGACCTCTAGCTAAAGGTAGCTCTGACTATCTGCAGCAAGCACTGTTTCCAGAAGCAGGAAGATAGCACAGTTCAGTGGTCAGGCAGTTAACCATGCTCAGAGTCACATCAAACAGAAATGTATGGCCAGTCCAGAGACCAGTTTACCCAAGGTAATTTTATACTGAAGTATTCCTTAGAATACTTTCATGAGATGGTGTAACTAAAGGTCAGTAGCCTGCTACAGGGGAACCCCACTGCACTGGCAGAGGTGAAGAGGGGGGAACCTGCCAAGCCATTGTCTTAAGCTACCAGGGTTTTGTCTCAGGAGAATAAGAAGCCAGCCATTTTGAAAGATGGCCATCTTTATCTAGTAGAGGTCCCTCCCCCATCCGGCTGCCTATTGAGAACTCTGGAGGGCAGGACAGTGCCTTGTTGCCATGCTGACATTGGACTGTCCCAGCAGGAACGATAATGAGGGGAACTTGGGGCTTCCTAGAAATGTATAAATTGCTTGGGGTTTGTTATCACCTGTTTCCTGTAGGAACATTTACAAAACAAACAAATCCCTTATAACTGAAAGGTTTGCCTGGAGAGATAGATGGTCCAGTGGGTAAGGCACTTGCCATGATCTTAGGCTAGATCAACCCTGGGAGCTCACAGAAAGGGGGACAGAGAGATCTGACATTTGCAGGGTACTGTGGCATGCATGCCCATACACACCATCCTCAGAGTACTGTGGCATGCGTGCCCATACACACCCTCTGCAGGGTACTGTGGCATGCGTGCCCATACACAGCACCTGCAGGGTACTGTGGCATGCGTGCCCATACACACCCTCCGCAGGGTACTGTGGCATGCGTGCCCATACACACTCTCCACGGGGTACTGTGGCATGCGTGCCCATACACACTCTCCGCAGGGTACTGTGGCATGCATGCCCATACACACCCTCCGCAGGGTACTGTGGCGTGCGTGCCCATACACACCCTCCGCAGGGTACTGTGTGGCATGTGTGCCCATACACACCCTCTGCAGGGTACTGTGGCGTGCGTGCCTATACACATCATGCACACTGTCACTCACACAACAATAGTAAGAAAAATAAAAGCTATGCATTTCGCAGAAAGAAATGTTTTCTCACCATAGAACCAAGCGTAGGCAAGAACCAAAAAAGCTGAGTAGATGGAACTGATGAGGAGAGGGGACATCTTCTCGGGTGTGTGGAGGGGAAGGGAACACACAGACTTCCTAGTCTATTCATCCAGAGGGCTCCCTCACCAGCATGGTTCATCCAGGCATTCCCTGCCTACCCTAACCAGCACCCCTGAAGGTGGCAGACGTGAGTCAATCACTGTCTTAAGACAGAAGCACCAACTGTAACCCATGTCTAAAGAGTGGGACTGGAGTGGGGGTTCATGCACAGAAAGAGCTACATTGAAGGTTCTCCCCAGGACTGTCCTTCTCGGAACACATCTCGGGGAAGTCAGGCCGCCTTCCTCCACTTTTCCCTCTCGGAAGGAACGATGCAGACACGTGCTTCCTTGGCTCTTCTGTGATCCGTGTACACAGCAATTCCCCAGGCTGAATGAAATGCTCGGCCCTTTCCCTGCAGCCTGGCCCACACTGACCTGGTTGGTGTTTCTGTGTTGGTCTCTTGTTTATGATTCGCTTCTTGAAACAAAGAACCATGACCTACTCATCTCTGCACTAAATGACTACTGAGCAAACAGAACAACAAATGGTCTTCCATCTTCAGTCTGTGAACATGAGAGAAGAAGACCTAGAAGGTTCTCTTCATGGCATTATCAAAGTGAATAAAAGCCAATAAACTTTTTTTAAAAAGTGATTTGGGAACCACTAAGATGAATTTTTAGAACAAATGCAAACGTCCAAAATAGGATCACTTAGCATGGAGTGTTGATGCAGATCCACGGGGTTGGGAAGGATGGCACCCACTCAATTTTTACTGGGTGCCATCTATATTCAATTATGGTCCCAAGTGGTGGGTCTATCTATAGCAGAGAAAGCTCAATATTCCTGATGTCACAGAACTTCAATTTAATTACAAAGGAAGATCTAAGAGTTTCAAGCAATCATGAGTGTTTGTGAGTCATCAAGGTGATATGCCAACAAGAGCAGACAAACAAACTCTCACCTGATGTTTCCCTGTGCCAAGAGAGGGGCACTCAGGGGCCACTTCAGGATGTCCCTTGTGTTGTCCTATGCAGCTAAGCAAACATCAGGAGCCTAGCTCTAACCCAAGGTGGCTAGTGTCAAGGAAAGACTTGGATGGAGTGAGCAGCGCATTTAGAGAATGAAGTCAAGCCCCAAGAGAGGAGAAGATTACGGGGTTGTACATTTGACCTGGAAGAACCATAGGAGGAGACTGAACCTCCCAGGACTGAGAGGGCTGTTTGTAAACCCACAGGGCTGGGGCTCATCAGGGGCACAGGAAGTAGGAAGAGTCTTCGAGGAAGGTGCTCTGCAGAGGTGGAAGAAGCATCCTACACGAAGGAGGCTAAGCCAGAGGACTGGTGCTGCCAGACATCAGACGGGATCATCAAGAGATTAGGCAGACCTTGCATTCCACTAAATGAAAATCAAAGATCCTAAAGCCAACCCTCATTAACTGGGGGTCGATTAAGAGTGGGGGTGTCTTAATTGGGTTTTTATTGCTTGAAGAGACACCATGACCACAGCAACTCTTACAAGAAAGCATTTAATTGAGGTGGTGGCTTATAGTTTCAGAGGTTCAGTCCATCATGACAGGAAGCATGGCAGTGTGCAGGCAGCCATGGTGCTGGCTACATCTTGACCAGAAGGCAGCAGAAAGCTGACTGACTGTCACACCAAGTGAAGCTTGAGAAGAGACCTCAAAGCCCGCCCCCACAGTGACACACTTCCTCCAACAAGGCCACACCTCCTAATAGTGCCACTCCTTTTGGGAGCCATTTTCTTTCAAACCACCACAGTGGAGTTTGCCATCAGGGAAAGCTGGATCCCAGTTCTGGGATAGAGAAGTTGTTGGTGACAGTCTAAGCCTCTTTCCTTGGGTTATAAACACAGGAAGCAATGGTTCCTATTTCATCCTTGTACACATTAAGTGGGGTGGTTTATATTAAATGTCAAGGACAGTGCCTGACCCTTCAGAAGCCGTCATCAAATGGTAGCTAAAGATAATACTAAATATCTTCACTGTCTTACAGCTCATTTAGGGAAATCATGGCCCAAACTCTCCAAAGTGCCATCTATATACCAACACAATTATTTAGAACTATAAAGAACTACTTGAGAAAAACTTGAGGTGTTTTACTCACTAAATAGATTAGAAAAATGTATGGGCAACACTTGAAATTTTCAGGAGAGACTGGCAATGAAATGGCAAAGGGACTAAGGGGGCATCAGTGGATGGACAGCTGCACTGGGCGGGTTGTGGCGGCCTCAGACTCTCCTGGGAGAGCCCCCCTCCCACAACAGAAGTACAACAAAACAACCAGTCCAGTCCAGCAGACAGAGCTTAGGAGACTCAATCCATGCCAGACCAGTTCCATTTTCTTCTGCAATAAGTTTGGAAATACGGGCCAGGGAAGGGCACCACCAGCTGCTACAGCTTTAGCTAGGTCTTTGATCCCAACCTCCTGACAGGGGGATCTGAAAACTTGATTGCATTCTGCTGGCTGCTGGAAACAACCTCCAAAAGCAGGAAACAGAGCCTCAGGGTCGGTTGTACGTGAGAGGAATGGGGGGGCGGGCAAGAAACTCAGTTGTGGAACTGGCAGAAAAATAAGCCTCCCACCACCCACAGGAAACAGCAGAACCCTTGCAGAAATCCGCAGAACGCTTGTCAGATGACACGCCCTCAGTCTGGGAGGCAGGTGGGAGCTGAGTGAGAGTCTAAGGCCCCTATGCGAAATGGAGCTGCTCAGCAGACAGGGTTGTGGAATCAGCATGCGGGGAATCTGTGGAATCTTTAGGCTGGGCCAGAAGTTTCCATGGAAGGGTTAAAGTTGGGGGGAGAGACTTTCTTAACAGAAGCTGTGGGGTCAGAAAGACACCCAGGAGAACTTACGTAAGCTGACTCAGGTTGGGGGTGTCCAGCTGCAAGAACTACAAGGAAGAGAGAAAAAGAAAATGCAGGGCAGCTGCAGCAACTGAGGGGCAGGGTGGACCGCGTGCTGCTCATTCAGAGAAAACCTTTATCCGTTGGTTCTCAGCCTTCTGGAGAGAACCTTCATGGAGTCTAGCCTTGTGTCACATATCCCCTAAACACGGAAGACAGAGAGGGATTAAGGTCACCAAGAGAAAGGTGGCACCCATTGGACACTAAGGAAAAGGAACCAGGACCCCAGCAAGAGAGGTTTCTGGAAAACTGAGGAACTGAAGGTACACCAGCAGATCTGTAACTTTCTCAGATGACCCAAGCTGACTCAAGATGATTGTTTCCAGGCTGCGAAACCACAGCAAACAAGCCCCCCTTCAGTCCCCACCAGTACCAGCGCACCCCATAAAAGTTAGGCCCGCACAACCTCTGGCCTACAATTTTCTCTGCCTACAAGATAAGCCAGGACAAAGGCAGCCCAGAAATTAGGGAAGTGGCCAACCAACAACTGGTCCAGCTTCAGACCCATCTGTGCGAGGGAACCCATCTCTGACACTGCCTGGAGGGCCAGGACCTAGAGACTGGACACATCCTAGAGACCCAGGATAGAACCAAACATGACTGGCAATAAAAAAGAGAAAAAGTCAATGAAATGTTTCCCAGTGGTGTTCTGCTATACTCATAGATCCCTTGCCATCAGAGGCTTCACCCAGCAACTGATGAAAACAGATGCAGAGACCCACAGCCAAACATTAGGGGGAGCCTGGGGAAGCCTGCAGAAGAGGGGAGAAAGGATTATAGGAGCCAAAGGGGTTAAGGATACCACAAGAAAACCCACAGAACCAACTAACCTGGGTTCATAGGAGCTCACAGAGACTGAACCAACAACCAGGAACCCTGCATGGGACTGACCTTGGCCCTCTGTATATATGCTACAGTTGTGTAGCTTGGTCCTCTTGGGGGACTCCTAACAGTGGCAGCAGGGGCTGTCTCTGACTCTGTCACCTACTTTTGGGACCCTTTCCTCCTCCTCCTTGTTGCCTCAACCAGCCTTAGTAGGAGAGGAGAAACCTAGTGTCGCTGCAACTTCCCATACCATGGTTGACCATAGACATGGGAGGCCTGTCCTTTTCAAAGAGAAAGGAGGAGCCCATGGGAAGGGGACTGGGAGGAGGGGAAACCGTGATTGGGCTGGGAAAATAAATCAATTAATTAACAATAAAAAAGGAGCACAGCCTGACGCTACCTTGTCTGAAGTCTCGGGACCCTAAGCAGAGATCTAGCCAAGGACGGCCTGTTCCAACCACGGGGACGACGTCAGCAACGTGGGCTGCTCTGAGCTGCTCCAGTGCAATTCCACATGCGGAGGTAGAACACTAAGATATGTACTCACCGTATTGGTTCAGCTCTGCACTTGCTAAGTCCAGAGACTAACAGAATGTGCAACACACAGTAGTTACTAAGTAAATAGACGGCACGTGGTGGGGGGAGGAACTTAGGCCCACGGTTGAGGGGGGGACTTAGGCCCACGGGGGGGGGGACTTAGGCCCACGGGGGGGGGACTTAGGCCCACGGTAGGGGGGGGACTTAGGCCCATGCAAGCCTTGTTCGTTGATCCTCAGAAGTATCCCCCACTCTGACACTGATTGACACTCCTAGGGAATCAAAGTGCTGCTGCCCATCTCGGACACTGTCCCTAGACTGGAAACGAGGCCCTTCTCTGAATGGCACTGTCTTCAGGACCTCGTAAGGCTGTTCCTGTTTGGAAAGGTTCTGTCTATGAGTGTGCCTGTCCCACGCCTTGCAGCAACCAGTTTTCATGATATATAAACAGAAAATAATGAATAAATGCTGGAAAGATATGAGGAACATGTGTGTGCTTATTCAGTCAATCCATAGCAACTTTTGTACCCACACAACAAACACATGCATACACGCGTGCACTGAGCGAGGGCCGGCCAAACAGTTGCTCCTTGAAGCTGCACTTCCTTCTTTTCCAGGCCCAATCTTTCTGACGATGTTTGCTGGCGGGGCTTCCCTGGCCTTGGACAGGGAAGGGTGACCCTTTCTTGGGAAAATGCTGTCACCACTAACATTTACAAAACCTTCAGAGGCCCTTCTCATTCTCCTTCTGACACCGAATTCAGCCGGAACATCCTTTGGGAACCTGCTGGATACAGCAGCAGCAGCAACTAGCCACCATGGTCGCTGGGACTCAAGCAGTTTTAAGATGAATCCAGTGTGACCGCGGTTTCCCCAGGCAAGCCGAGGAGGCTCATGCCTGGCTCCCAACTATGGAGGACGGGGACTGGGGGAGGAAGAACTCAGAGTCAGTCTGGACAATATAGCCAGATCTGGTGTCCTTAAGAAAATAAAAGGAGCAATTGCTGGGACTAAAGGGAATATTGATTCCCAAGATTATAAAGTAATGCAGTGCAACGGGATCAGGCAACAGAACTTTAAAAACCCAAATATTGATCTATGTAACAAGAGGTGAGGTTTCATTGGTTTCTCCTTGTGACGTCACCAACACATTTAGGGTCAAAGGTCCGTCTACCTCAACAGTCTCTACCTCGGCAATGTGTGTGTCTGCTTTAAACTCAAATCCTGACTCGTGGCTGGGCCAGAAACTTCTCTGCATACCCTCATGGGATTTCTGCTGTCCGAGGAATGACCTAGGTGAGAGTTTGTATAGTCAAAACCGTTTATGCCTTGCTTCACAGAGAGCGTTCAAGCATCTTGGGATGGAAGTCCTTCACTATGACATAACTACTTGGCAAGTGAGCTGGAGAGCGACGCCGGTGGTGGGCAGGCATGAATGGTGCCCTGAACTAGGTTAGGATTTTGAAGCCCAGCCACAGGCTCATTCCCAACAGGGGGGATGGAGGAGGAGACAGGAAGGCTCCACCCCGACCATTCTGCTCAAGATTCTTGTCCATACATCAAAGATGTGAGGGCCAAATGACCCAGGGCATGGAGAATTACCCAATTGAGTACAGAAATGGCCAGAAGGGAAGCTGGATGAAGCCTGGGTAAAGGCCCACCGGCTCAGGTGGGAAACGAGGGGTGAGCTGAGGGTTAGGTTTGTGGGTGAAGTGGGCTGTCCTCCTACCCTACCCTCCCACGCCCGGGCCAATGTATATGCACTGGCTGGCTGAGGCCAAGAAGCGCTGGATCAAAAGGATGTAGAGAGGTGGTAGGTAGCTCAGTCCACTGGGAAGCTGTTCTTGACCTGCTCCCTGGGCTCCATTCTGGCAGCTGGTCAGCCAGTAGGTCCTATTCTGTCCCTCTGTCACCCCACCCGCAAGCACGCCGCGGGATTCCTGGCTGCCCTGGGCTCCCCTGCGGCTCTAGCTGATTGCGGGCAGCCGGGCCTCGCGGGCGCGGGGCTCACTCACCCGCGTGCAGGCCGCCCGCCTCGGGACCGCTGTCCGGGGCGGCGGCGCTGGGCAGCGCATCCGAGTCGGTGTAGGTGAGCCAGGTGGACTCAGTCTCCCGGGTCCAGCTCTCGTAGTAGCGGGGCTCGATGGCATCCGCCCGGCTCCCGCCGCAGCCCATTCTCCCGTGTTGCGGGCGAGCCCGGCGGCCGCTCGGCTTGCGGTTTGCAGCTGCGGCTCAGCCCGGGCGACGCAGCTCCGGCCCGCGAGGAGGCGGCCGCAGCGGCAGCGACATCGGTCCCCTAACCGCCAGAGCCGCTACCAGCACCAGGCTCCCCGGGCGCCCGCCGCCCCTCCTCTCCGCCTCCAAGGCCCTCCTCCTCCTCTACACTCTCCTTACCCAGCTCCCCCCAACCTCGCCTCTCCCACCGCCCCGCTGCAAGTCCCTCCTTCAGTGCTCCGCAAGAGAACACGCTAAGGAGAAGCAGACAGGTGGTGGGAAGAGGGGAAGGGGTCCCTCTTCGGTCTTCAGTCCACCTCCTAGATTCCCAACCAGTCAGCCATCATGGGTCCACCCATGCACCCGCCTGCTGACAGTCAACCATCTACCCATCCATCCTATCATACCATCTCGCTCTGGATAGCTCTGACAGCTCACTGAAAACCACCCAAGTTTTTGAGCCACTTGTTCTCAAAGCAATGGATAAACAGCACTAGAAAATTGGGAAGATAATGTTGTCCCCGAAAGTTAAGTTACAGTAGGTGCCTATTTACAGGGTGGGTAGGAAGCAGGGCCCATGATTTCAGGGCATGTCACTAACGCCCCTGCCAGGTCTGCAACTTCCTGATCTTCTGAATTTTGTTCCCAAGAAAGCAAAAGACCGCCAGGACCATCAACCAGTGAGAACACCAATGAGTGCTCACTGAATAGTAATAAAACAGCCTCTTGGAGAGACTAGGTTCAAGCTAGAGAGAGTCCAGTCTCTGGTGGAGGTCCCTGTGGCGGACCCTGACCAGTCTGTGAGGCAGAAAAGAGACTTGGATCCTCCAGACAAGGCCCAGGCTTATCTTCCCTCTAGGTTGCCCTAACAGGCCTCTGCAACCTCAGGCAGAGGGTAAGCAGGCAAACTAGGCCAGGTCCTCTGACACCTTTTGCTTCGTCCCCTGGATATTCGGGTATAAAAACAATTGGGTCTTTGTGAGGTGCTGTGCTCAATCTCCAGTATCTCACTGATGGTGATGATGACAATGATGTCAAAAGGCACCTGCTCCCAAAGAGAACTCTCAACATCTCTAACAGAGACTGTGTTTTCTTCATTTCGGCAGCAAAGAACTATTTTATACCCAGGTGTTTTGCCATGACAATGCCTGAAGAGCGGCTGGAACAGAGGTGATTGGGTTGGAAGGGGCCTGGAGAGCTTTCAAAAATCAAAGCAAGCTCTGCACCTGGGACCTGCTGAGCAAAGGAAACTACATGAGCATGGGATGAGGTGGAGTAGGCTGGAGAAGACCAAAGGAAGGGGTGTAGGCTTTGCTGAAAAAATAGAGGGAGGGGGGTAGAAGGTTTGAAGTTACATTTCACCAGCACCACCAGATCTGCTCTAGGAAACTGTTACTCAAAAACCAGGGGAGAATGAATGGACAGAGGGACCAGCGTAGATTCTGGTGAGCCTTTGGAGATGAAAGGATGGACCAGTTGCTGAGGAGGAAAGTACGAGAGATGCCTGCTAGGTGCAGGGGTCTAGAAATGATGGGCAAGTCAAGACTTAGTTGTCCTCCCTTACTATCACATGCAATAAACAATTCATGGTGATCACACGCCCTTCTAAAGAGCGTCCAAAACTATCACATGCAATAAACAATTCATGGTGATCACACGCCCTTCTAAAGAGTGTCCAAAACTATCACATGCAATAAACAATTCATGGTGATCACACGCCCTTCTAAAGAGCGTGATGAACTCTTACACCGTCACAATCTGTTCTGCATGAGTACAAACCACTCCTTTATCCGGTGTGCCCATGCTCTCTCTGCACCTGCCCAGCCAGAAAGTGGGTCAGCAATGCCCCTCCAAGGCCCATGGGGTAAGGCTTAGTCCTCAGATGGGTTCTGGTGAGGCTGAAGAAGCTTTACGCTGTAGGGAGCATTGGGAAGTCTTCCAGTCAACAGTTGTACGCGTGTGTGTAAAGGACACAGACGAGTGTCCATCACGTGGAGAGCTCTGTGCTGCTGTCGTTGCTCTGGTGGGACAAGACACGCAACATCAGCATCTCTGAAGGAGTCATCCTCACAAGACAACGGTTGTGGATTCCCTGGCGTCGTGCTTAAGTCTGGTAAAGGGAGTCATCTTTACTCCAGTTTCCTTTACCTTCCCTTCTGATGCTACTACTGGTGGGCTTCCTGCAGATAACATTTCCTCCTATCATTCCTACAGAATCATCTACCGGGCAAACTTCTGTTTTTCCAAGGACTCCCTTCTTGTTAGGATTTAATACCAAAGATTCAGAGAGCCTTGGTCCTGTGAAACCTAGGGAAGAGCCAATCTTGTGTTCACCAAGTAGCTGGGAAACATGGAGCTGTGCACCTGTAAGTCTGCTTGTACGAAGCTAAAGGAGGAGGATGGGGGATCCCAGGCTAGCCAGAACTGTGTGCTGTGGTCCAGGGCTCCGAATCAACCCCAGCAGACACAGAGGTTACCACAGGCACGATTTAATGAAGGGCAGAAGAAAAGAAGGGAGAAAGAGAAGAGGCTGATCGATCAGGGCCACAGAACACCCTCGGGAGTTAAATTGTGACCCGAATGTCAGTTGAAGCCAGTATTTAAGCACAAAAATCATAAACATTTGTTGCCAAGTTACACTTACAATTTTCACCAATCAGGATTTAGAGATTAATGTTACTTGAATGTTCCACCATCATAAATGGACATACAATGCCAGGTTTTCAGTCCAACCAATCAGATTCATTTGTTCTTTCTGTTGTTAGGTACAGCCATGACGTTTCTAGAGAATTAAAGATGCGTAAGGACTGTTTCTATGTTTAGGGAGGAGGTGGGTCAGCTTTTGGAAGGTCTCCAGCTCCCCTAAGGTTTGGGAACCTGAACTTTGTTTCACCCTACAGGTACAATGGGATCTGAAGTCAAAATGGCAGCGCTTAGGACAAGGTGCCTTTTCCCTGTTCCCAATATATACAGTTAGGACTTGTCTGAAGACAAATGAGGGAGCCTGGGTTTGTATCTCAGCTGCTAAAGCCCCAAGTGGGTCCCTGACACCACACAGACTCAAGTATCTGGTCTATGCCTATGATCCAAGGATTTGGAAGGAGAAGCAGGATAGCAGTTCAAGGTCACCTGTAGGTACACGGGGAGTTCAAGGTCAGCCTGGGCCACGTGGGACTCTGTTGAAAGAAAGAAAAAAAAAAGAGAGGGGAGATCTAGGCAGCTCTGTGGAGGGGTCTGAAGTCAGAGCACACGCTTTCTCCACGGAACTGGAGTCTCGATCAGATGGCCAAGCCTCTGCTTACCTCTGCCCTTTTAATTACAATTACATTACAATTAATTAATTACAATTCTTTAGTTGGGAACAGAATTTCCTTCCAAGCCTTCAGAAATAAACTTTAATAAATTAGACATAACTGTGTAAAAATCTAGTAAATGTCATAAATATATAGTATCTGTTCTTAACTGACTGCCATGAACATTTTCCACAAAGCTGGAAAGTCATGAGAGGGAGGGAGGGAGGGAGGGAGGGAAGAAGAAAGGAAAGAAGGAAGAGAGGGAGGCTAAGAAGAAAGGGAGAAAGAAAGAACCAAGGAAGGGGAAACAGAGCAGAGGGTTGGAGGGAGAGAATTCTGTGGCTAGATTAACTCAGATTGGTAGCATGAATGAAGGCCTTGTTCCATCCCCAGCACCAGGGATGGTGACTCAGGTAGTCCCAGTACACAGGATGTGGAGGTGGAAGGCACAAGTGTTCAAGGTCATTCTCTACATTCTCAGATACAAGACCGAGTGGAGGCCAGCCTGGTGCCCATTAGGATACTATTCCAAGAGAAGACAACAGAAGAAGAGGAGGAAGAATTCTGAAGAATGGGAGCTGCAACTTGGAATCAACAAACCTTGGTCAAAATCCTCAGAGCAATGAAGTAAATTCTGTGTTAAAAAATTATTGCTGGGGGACTGGAGAGATGGCTCAGTGGTTAAGAGCACTGGCTGCCCTTCCAAAGGTCCTGAGTTCAATTCCCAGCAACCACATGGTGGCTCACAGCCTCTCTATAATGAGATTTGGTGCTCTCTTCTGGCAAGCAGGTGTACATGCAGGCAGAACACTGCATACACAATAAATAAATCTTTAAAAAAATTATTGAAACAACTGGAGAGATTTCTCTGTGCTTAAGAGCACTGACTGCTCTTCCAGAGGACCTAGGTTCAATTCTCAGTTCTCACATGGCAACTCCAGCCCCAGGAATCTGCATTCTTCTGGCCTCCTCAGGCACCAGGCACACCAATAGTACACAGACATACATGCAGGCATAAAAAAATAAATATAATTTTATATTTTATTTGCTGAAGGGTATTTGTTATGTGATGGGATTCTCTAGATAAGATAGATATCTGTAGCTTTAAGACCCCAACTGGTGAGTACCACATCCGACTTGTTTCCATGGAAACCAAAATGAGCCTTGAAGGCACAGAGCCCTTCTTCCATTAAGGTCTCATTTCTCTGGCCCAGTGCAACTGGGCTCTGTCCAACTGTCGTGACTAGAAAGGAGACCTTTGGTGTGGCAGACAGTCAGCCAGAAGAGAGGGCTCAGCAGGAACTTAGCCTCTCTCTCAGGATCTGTCTTCAAAGGGGTAAAGATAGGATGCACTACCTTACAGTGGTCCAAGTGGGGGCAATAGCAGCAGGCATGCTGGGCCAGTGAGTAGACATCTTCTCTCTATATATATACACCCAGCAGTGCCTTTACCCTGAATTCCCAGCCTCTGAGAGTCTTGCTCTCCCTGCTCCAGACTCAAGGAGCTACTGGAACTGCAGCCCCCAGTCCTGACTCCACTCCACCCACTGAGAGCCCTTTCTATCGAACACCCCTTCCAGGTCCTCAGTCTCGGATAGCAGATGGCTTCCTGTTGATCTACAAATTATAATTTAGTTATGAAGGAAGGGAAGCCAAAATTAGCATCCCAAAGCAGAAAACTGATTCCGTTCCTACTTCTGGAGAAAAAGCATCCGGCCTTTAAAGAACAATTGTATCTCCCAGGAAGTGAGCGATACACCTGGGGTGCAGGTGGTGCCGATGGATGGGGAACATTCCGTGACAGTCCCAAAAGAAGGGAGGCTAAAATAAGAAAATTGCAAGAGGAAAAGGAGTTTTTTTTTATTTGGTATAAAAGGCTAGAAAAGATGGAAATGGAGGAAAGGGAGGAGGAGAAAGAAGGAAAGGGGAGGTGATGGGGGAGGGAAGGTGGAGGAGAAGGAAGGAAAGGGGGAGGTAATGGGGGAGGGAAGGTGGAGGGGAACAAAGAAAGCTGGAGGGAGGAGTGTGGGGACAGATTGCATGATGGGAGGGAAGAAGAAAGAGTGAAGAAAGGAGGGGAGAAGTGAGGGAGGAAGGAGCTTCATGTGCCACAGAACATTTGCCCATTTAAGTGAAATTTGAAAGTTAAATTGAATACGACGTGGTTAATTTTTCCTCCGCCTGGTAATCTTTAAACTGAACAGTTCTCACTGGAAGAGTGACTGCCTCCTTTAAATTGACTCCAGGCATTCAGCAGGTTCTTTCAATGAAGATAAAGGTCTTCAGGATCTCTCCGTGCCCAGATTGTTATCGGTAACACTTTGTCATGCACCCACAATTAGAACACAGGGAAAAGGGGGAACACCGTTCCCCGTATTTCTGAGCATCTGCTCTCATTGTTTCCCCTTTGGTTGTAGTGCTGCTATGCCCCATGTTGGTGAGATGCAAAGAAATCCAGTTCGTTCTCTTAAAAGAAAGTGTGGGTCACAGAAGGGAAGTGGGGAGGGAAATGGAGGATGGTAATTTCTTAAAACTTTATGAAAAACTTCAGTTTGTAGGTTGAATAGTTAGAGGGAAAGGCTGCTAAATTGAAAATAGGTTCAAAAATACAAGTCCCCAGTTGTTCAGAAGTGAATTCTGAGAGTGTCAATTAGGGTGTGTGTGTGTATGTGTGTGTGTGTGTGTGCGTGCACAGGTGTGCGTGCGTGCATGTCTGTGTCTGTGTGTGCACAGGTGTGTGTGTGTTGTGTAAGTTTCTGTCTGTCTACGTACGTGTGCCTGTGTGTGTATGTGTGTGTGTGCGTGTGTTGTGTAAGTCTCTGTCTGCCTGTGTACGTGTGCCTGTGTGGCATACACACATGGATAGTGGGTGTAGACCCCTGAAAGCACCCAGCTCTGTCACTCCCCTTACTCCTCGGAGACAGGGTTTCTCTCACTGAACCAAAACCTAGACTATCAGCCAGAAGTCCCAGAAATCCTCCAGTCTCCACCCCTCCCCCCACATACTTGGGGTTACATGTCATTGCATGGCCACGCCTGCTTTTTAGGTGGGCACTGAGGGTTTGAATTCAGGTTCTCATGAAAGATCAGCAATGCTTTTACTGGCCAAGCCATCTCCCCATCCCTGAGGAGCTGTTGAGCCAGTGACTCCTCCCACTCCATCACCCAGGCTGTCTTGAAATTATTATCTTCCAGCCTGAGTTCCCCCAAGTGCTGGGGTTACAGGCACACCCCACGATGCCTGGCTGGCATTACCTTTAGAGTCCTCACTGTTTCTTCTAACAGAACACTGAGTGAGTTCATAATACTGTTCTCTGCATCTCTTCTAATAGAACAAAGAAAATTTGAGTAATTTGCCAAAGAATTAAATGTCAAGTAGAGAGTAATTAGAAGCTAGATCTCAGTCAATAAACATAGAATCTTGCTTCTCTTTAGGAAAAAGGAAGAACAGACTTCCTGGTTATGACATCTTCCACACAGGGAGCACTCTCTAAGCCTACGCCTTGCTCGCTCTAAGCCTTGCACACACTAAGCCTTGCACACTCTAAGCTTTGCACTCTCTAAGCCTTGCACTCTCTAAGCTTTGCACTCTCTAAGCCTTGTACTCTCTAAGCTTTGCACTCTGTACTTTACTCTCTCTAAGCCTTGCACACACTAAGCCATACATTCTCTATGCCTTGCACTAAGCCTTACATGCGTTAAGCCTTGCACGCTCTAAGCTTTGCACTCTGTACTCTGCTCTCTCTATACCTTGCGCCACTCAGCACCGCCATCGTGCCTTCCTCCATAACTGATGAAGATGTCCACAGTACATGTCTTTGTCTACTTCTGCTGTGGCAACAAAATGCAACAGCTCTGGAGGTTGGGAGTCCAAGGTCAGGGTCCCAGCAGATTCGGTGTCTGCTGAAGCTGCCTTCTGCTTGTGATGTCCTCCCAGGGTGGAAGAGATGAAGCTAGCACTTGTCAATCTTTTATAAGGTCTCTAATCCCTTTTGTAGAACTGAAATTAATTTCCCATGACTTGGTCACTTCCCCCAAAGGTTTCACATTGCAACACACACACACACACACACACACACACACAGATCATAGCCATCCAGAATGTTCCTCTTAAGATGGGTGTGAGGGAAGGCTAGAGAGATGATAGTTAAGAACACAGGCTGCTCTTCCGAAGGACCCAGGTTCGGTTCTCTTCACCTCTGCCCACCGCTGGAGCATGAGGCAAACTGTTTCCTGGAGCTCCTGAAGGCACTCGGAAATCTCCATGTAGTATGCAGCAGGCCACATAATTGAGATTCTTTCTCTGTACAAAATAAAGCACTTTTAGGACACACATTCCATTGCTTCTTAGGATGGGTGGGATGTTCACTAGATTTATGACTCAAGTCAGACCACCCGGAACAAAGCTTGGACAAGCGCATGGCCGCTCCTCAGGCATCATTTCCCACCAGTACCATTCATTGCTGCTATTGTGATGAATGCGGAAGAACGGTGAGACCCTGGGAAGCCTTAGCCACCCCCCCCATCCTGACCCCCACCCCTGTAACAGTGTGAAGCCACCTCTCCATCCTGATCCCCACCCCTGTAACAGTGTGAAGCCACCTCTCCATCCTGATCCCCACCCCTGTAACAGTGTGAAGCCACCTCTCCATCCTGATCCCCACCCCTGTAACAGTGTGAAGCCACCTCTCCATCCTGACCCCCACCCCTGTAACAGTGTGAAGCCACCTCTCCATCCTGACCCCCACCTGTGTAAGTATGAAGCTACCTCCCCATCCTGACCCCCACCCGTGTAAGTGTGAAGTCACCTCTCCATCCTGTCCCCACCCTATAACAGTGTGAAGCCCCCTCTCTGCCCTGCTCCTCACCCCTGTAACAGGGTGAAGCCCCCTCTCTGCAGGCAGATCAACATGAATTCCAGGACAACCTGGTCTAAACAGCAAGTTCCAAGTCAGCCAGGACTACACAGTGAGACCTGGTATTTAAAAAGGTGAAGGGCCTGGAAGAGAGTTCATCAGATTGGGAAGGCCTGACCCATGTGGTAGAGGGAGAACACATGATCCGGCCAATGGTCTTCTGACCTCTGTGTGTTTGTGTGTGCAAATACAGAAATTAAGAAATAAAATAGCGATGCTCTAGGTTTGATCCCCAGTAATGCAAAGTAAATAAATGAGAAGCAATGAGGATGACATCCAATGTGGACTTCTGGCATGCACACACACACACACAAACACACAGGCACACATACACACACATAAACCATGAATAAATAAACAGAAGTAGAAATTACAGTGCATGTTCTCCTGAAGGGTTCTCAAACAAGGATATGAAGAAACAGTGCACCGTGGGCTTGATGGAGGACCTGGCGGCTAAAAACACTTGCTGCTCTTCAAGAAGACTTGAGTTCAGTTCAACAACCGAGTCAGGCGGCCCACAGCCACCCATAACCACAGCTCTGGGATATCCAATGCCTCTGGCATCCACTGGCATCTGCACTCACATGTACATACCTACATACAGACACACACACCTACACTTGTACACATAATTAAAAATAATAAAAAATAAATCTTAAAAAATAAAAAACCAGCTTGTGCTTATGTAGGGCCAGAATGTTTGTGGCCCTAAACCCAGTAAAGTTCCTCATGAAGCCACCTTACAGCTTCCTCTACAAATGGAAATTCTTGGAGCAGGAGTCCAGGGCACATTGTGTTTGCAGCCTGAGGGACCCGCAGGGCTGGTGCTGAGGCAAGCAGCCTGGAGCTCATGCAAGTCCTGCTCCCAGACACACCGCCAAACCACATAATCGCCCTGCCTCCAAGCAATAACAAAACAGGCAAGATGAAGAATGGTCCATTTTCTGGTTTAAGTCCCATCAAACTGCCGGGCGGTGATGGTGTGCTCCTTGAATCCCAGAACTCAGGAGGCAGAGGTAGGCAGATCTCTGCAAGTTTAAGGCCAGACTGCTCTACAGAGCGAGTTCCAGGACAGCTAGGGCTACACAAAGAAACCCTGTCTCAAAAAACAAGCAAAAACCACCATCACAACAAAAAAGACTTCCATGATCTGTGCAGCCACCAGAAAATATGCTGATGTCCGTGATCTGCGCTGCTAGTGGCTGCTATAGGCAGGGAGGCATCTTTTGCAGTGATATTGATGACTGCAGACTCATGACTGAGAGTGAGAGACATTGAAGGCTTCTGTGCCAACCTCCCTCAACCCCCATAAAAAAGAAACAGCCCAGACATGGAGCTATTGAAGAGAGTCCTTGAATAAAGATGCTGACGTGTAGCTCATCACAACTGATGACTTCTGGCAGTGGGGTGAGGAAAGACTCAGTTCTCTTTAAGGGGCTGGTCTCTGGGAGTCTGACCATGCTCCATTGAGCATATGGGCACACAAATTGGACTGCGTGAGTTTTAGTTCTTTTTTTTTTTTTTGAAGGGGGCACAAGGATGTTCCTAGGGGGACTGGGATACGAGTGTGATGGGGTACATTGTATGAAATTCCTAAATAATTAACAAAAACATTGTGTGTGAGAGGGAATAAAAAGGAAATTCTTTAAGATGAGGATGATAAACCCTTTTTTTTTTTTTTTTGCTTAATTTTTAAACTTCGTTTAATCTTTAAACCTTGTTGTAATTACATCCATTGAGAATGCAGTTTAGACACACAGGTTTTTATGTCGAGCTATTCCAAAGACATCGATGGGTGGCGGACTCTCCCTGGAGAAGCCTGCACCATGTGTTGTAGGTGTCCGTTGCCTCTTTCCTGGGCATCCTGCAGGCACCCCTAAAGCCTACACTTGAATCGGAAGCATATAGATGGTTTACCTTGACTCACTAACCTTGCTTCAGTTCTGACCTGCCCTGAAATTCTCTTCCAAAACGAGTAGAGCATCTAGATTTGCTGGAGTGGAGGTCCCTAGAGGATAGAGCTCCTCAAACTACTGGTGTTAGTGCGGGCCTTTGTCCCCACCACCACCGTGTTGCTGGGAAGAGATGCCATGACACGGCAAACTCTTAGAAAACACCTCGCTTACAGTTCAGAGAATCAGTCCATTATCATCACGGTGGGACAGGGCCATATGCAGGCAGACACAGTGCTGGAGAAGTACCTGAGAGTCCTACGTCTTGCAGGCAACAGGAAGCAGTCTGTCTCATTGGGCGTGGCTTGAGCATATATGAGACCTTAAATCCTGCCTCCCCGTGACTCACTTCCTCCAACAAGGCTACACCTACTCCAACAAAACCACACCTCCCAATAGTGCTGCTCCCTTTGGGGGCTATTTTCTTTCAAACCAGCGTAACCACCGACAGGATAAGACGCTGTGAGAGTCCAGCGATGCGTTATTGATTTTTTGCTTCTATACACGTGACCACTAATCACGCACCATCACAAGTACCCTACTTTCAGAGACGAAAGCGTTCGAGGGCCCATTCCATCCCCACTTTGTCCTCTGGCGGCAGGCCTTTGCTGTGGTGTGAGGTCCTGCCGTTCTCTTCGTTGGGCCGGTCACCAGCCATTAACTGCAATCCCATTCTTAGAGCAAACTGCGCTCCATCCTGGGCTCTTAAGACTCCCATGAGTCAGGCTCTTTGACTATGAGAAACGGCCACGCCCTTGGCCTCTGTAGCATCAGGTGTTTATAGAGAAGAAGGACAAGTCAGACAAGGGAAGGAGCCAAAACAGAGCTTGGGGGTGGGTGGGGGGAGGAGGCAGCGCAACTGGGCTCCAGGCATCCATCATGTGGGTGCTGGCTATTTGGGAAGAGCAGCCAGTGCTCTTAACCTCTAAAACATTTCTTTAGCTTTGGCATTTTTTTTAATGATTTTTCTCTGTGTGTATGATACATGCGTGCGTGTGCGCGTGTGTGTGTTTTCTCTATTTCCACCATGTGCTCTAGGGGGTCAAACTCAGGTCATCAAGTTTCTGCAAAAAATTGTTACCTAGCCGGGCAGTGGTGGCGCACGCCTTTAATCCCAGCACTCGGGAGGCAGAGGCAGGAGGATCTCTGTGAGTTCGAGACCAGCCTGGTCTACAAGAGCTAGTTCCAGGACAGGCTCCAAAACCACAGAGAAACCCTGTCTCGAAAAACCAAAAAAAAAAAAAAAAAAATTGTTACCTACTGACCTCCTCACTTCACCATAACAGATATTTTAAACACAGGTTTTCTTTTTTTTTCTTTTCTTTCTTTTTTTTTTTTTTTTAAACACAGGTTTTAAATATGCAAGTTAGAAGAGATTCACTCAGGAAAGAACAAGACATGCCCTAGACCCTGGGTGTGGGCTTCTCCAGAGGAGCCCAAAGTAAGTCTTTTCTTTTTCTTTTCTCTTTTTTTATTTTTTTTTTATTTTTTTTATTTTTATTTTTATTTTTTTTAAGTTTTTCGAGACAGGGTTTCTCTGTGGTTTTGGAGCCTGTCCTGGAACTAGCTCTTGTAGACCAGGCTGGTCTCGAACTCACAGAGATCCACCTGCCTCTGCCTCCCGAGTGCTGGGATTAAAGGCGTGCACCACCACCGCCTGGCTCTTTTCTCTTTTTTTAATCATGGGGTGTTCATGACATGCTTGGTGTGGGCTCTCAGCTGATAAAGTTAAACCCTAGGACACAGCTGGTGGGGACCTTAGGATGTGTTTACTGTAAACAAAGGTTTAGTCTTCCTCTGAGATTCCCAGAAACTATCTGGGAGAGGAGGAAGGTCACATTCAACAGTCACACAGGCCTAGTCTTACGCATGCTTACATATGCTCGTTATTTTAATGTGTTTATTTGAGGATATCTCTATATGAAAGCAATCTTGTCTCTACGTGGCCCTCACAGCTGCAGTTCTTGACTCTCAGCTGGTGAAAGTCTGCACTGGGTTCACTGGGTTCACTGGGTTCCTTTCTCCTTCCCATGGCTGTTCAGTTTTCCTGTCTTCCTGCCTTCCCGCCTCAGCAGCACAGTTAACACCGGGCTTCCCACTAACCAAGCCAGTGTGTGTTCACTGCCATCCGTCATTGTGCTGAACCAGAAGTGGGTGCTGAACTCCAGGGGACAGACCATGCCACAAGCTACTCACCTGTAGCAAGGAGAAAGGCTGTGAGGAAGTGTTGGGACCATTTGGAGTCCTGGCCTCCAGCTGCTCTTCCCTGCTAGAGATCTTTACTTTCCTTCTGATTTGAGTTACTGAAAACTGTGTCAAAGTTGTTTACCAGCTCTGCTTCACGAGCATGCGTTGCCTTGGCCTTGAGGATCTGAGGATAAGGTTTTCACCTGTTGGCCCACCTGACTGTGTTGGGTATATAAGCCTCCGTGGTGCTATTGAAGAAAGGGCTTCTTACTACTGACTAGAGGTCTCTGTCTCTGTGTGTTTCAACCTCCAGCCCCTTGCCTGAAGCTCGGGAACTGTGTGGTAGCGCATAGAGCGCAGACAGGCATTGTGCGCTGCAAGGAAGGAACTATAAGCAAGTCCACAGCATCCACCAGTGTTCACACAATGGATTGTTGGAAATGCCTCTGGACCCTGTAATTGGTTCTGAGGACAGTGCGGGATGGGAGGGTTCCTCACTCCACAACCCACTGAAGAGTGCAGTTAATAAACTTAGCAGAACTTCCACAGAGAGTAGAATTCAAGCTCTGTTGTTAACAGCACATTAACATATGAAAGGCTCCCAGAAAATGAACAGGACAAACTAGCTTGACTGCTCTCTGGAGCCGGCTTTCTGTCTATTAACACCTTCTGAAGGACTTTTTTCCTCAAGAGAAGTTTGGGTGCAGAGGCCCTGGAGGCTTCTGGACTGACATCTCATGTTAGGAGGCAAGTGCAGACACGCTGCTTCAGAACCTTCCAGAAACATTTTGCACCAGCTCCTGCTGATCTTTAAAGACTGAGCTCAGGTTTATAGCCTACACACACCTCACACAGACACATACACAAACACACACCTACAAACACAAATGTACACACACAAAGACACACACAGAGACACATATAAAGACACATACAGGGAGAAACAGACACAAATACAAGCATGGGCATACATAGATACACAGAGAGACACAGAAACAGAGACACACACACATAAGAACACATACATGTGAGACTTGTGTTTGTATCGAATCCTTAATTTCTCTCTTATGTTGATCTGAGGCAGGATGGAGAATCAGGGGTAAGTTAAGGAAAGAGAAGGTACACCCCAGGCCAGAGTCTGGCTGAAGCTCTCACCAGAGGAGAGTCAAGAATTTCAGCACAATTAATAAAACTTGCTGTGAAGGTTGTCTACATAGAAATAGTCTTCTTTTATGTAGAATTACTTCAAATGGGAATTAACACAGGGATGAAGGCTTGGCCCAGGGGTTAAGAGCATTTGCTGCTCTTGCCCAAGACCTGAGTTCAGTTCCCAGCACCTATGCCAGGCAGCTTACAATCACCTGTGCTTCCAGCTCCAGGGGATCCCACGTCCTCTTCTAGCCCCTGGGAGCACTCACACACACTGCGTATATTCATAGACACCTACACAGAAATAAGAATAAATAATAAAATAGTTGAAATAGCAAAGCTTCATGTTGACAGCCAAAGCACAAGTTACCTCTGGATTTAACTCTGTTCCCTTCCTAAAAGCTGAAAGTCTTTCTGGCACAGCTGTGACAAACATGATCTCACAGAAGCAACAGTGACCTGCCCTGGGTCCATACAAGACTGGGTGAGTCCACAGCCAATCATGAATCCGAATCCGGGAGGGGCTCATAGGGCTCTACCCTTCCCCACGGAACGATCGACCGCTGATGTCACGGGGACCAGACGGTCATCGTCTTTAGTTGTCTGCCCAAGAGAGAGCCCACCTGGCTCCAATGAGCAGTTCTAAACTAGGAAAAAGGCCCTAGTGGAAATCAGCAACAAAACAAAATAATACGAATATGGCGAAGGGACTCATGGGAAGGGGAGGGAACAGAGGTGGGAGGGAAATAAGAGAGGGTAGGAGGTTATTGGAATGCAGTGTGTGTGTGTGTGTGTGTGAAATTATCAAAGAACAAACTTAATA
Source organism: Chionomys nivalis (assembly GCF_950005125.1). Taxonomy (NCBI): domain Eukaryota; kingdom Metazoa; phylum Chordata; class Mammalia; order Rodentia; family Cricetidae; genus Chionomys; species Chionomys nivalis. The sequence continues at coordinate 4,875,381 of NC_080102.1, read as the reverse complement.
GTATCACAGACAAACACATATGCCGTATAGTAATGTATAGTAATGTAGTCGTTTATTCTCGAGCACCGTGTATCTGCTGTACTTACGCTCATATAACTGGCCTCTCAGTAGGCTTGTTTACGTTGGCATCAGCACACACAAGAGAGCAATGTGTCACACTGGGACACTGATGGCGTGAGGACCTCACTAGGAAAGAGGGGCCTTTTTCAGCCTCATGGAGGTCTTCAGGGCTCACATGGCATGGGCGGTCTGTTATTAAGTCACTATGTGGAGTGTGTCTGTCCCTCCCCCAACTCTCTGCAGACTGAGCACACTGAGGGTGGACCAGCAAGTCTTATCTCCACCTCCGGTCCCGGGCACCCTACCCAGCAGACCTCACTTAGCACAATAGAGAAAAAGAGATGAAAATGTTCATTCCAAGATTCCTACTTTGGACGGGCGGTGGTGGTCATGCCTTTAATACCCCCCTCGCGAGGCAGAGGCAGATGGATCCCTGAGTTCGAGGCCAACCTGGTCTACAGACTGAGTTCCACGACAGAGAAACCCTGTTTGGAAAAAAACAACAACAATAACAACAAAAAGAAAAAAAAAGATTCCTACTTTGAAGAAATGTGTGGCCTAGCTTCAGGATTGGTGCTGACCACAGAAACCCTGTTATCCTACCAGGTAAGAGAAGTGACAAAGGGCGGAGGACTTGTCACCCAGGAGACAGCGTCAAACTGTCAGCTCCCAGGGTCCTCTGCCACCTCCAGGCCAGGCTCACCCTCGGTACTCTAACCAGCCCTCTGCCCTCCAGCGCTAAACACTCCAGGCTTTTATGAGTTGGCCTGGGGGCTGTTAGAGGCTTCACCTCCTGCTGGCCTGGTTCACCATAGTCGTTTAAGTCACAACTCTGCTGTTGCTTCCTCAGGAAGTGTCCTCCGATATCCCAGCCTGTGGAGGAGTACCTGCCTCCAACCGGTACTCTATACAGCTCCACTCACCTGGAACGGATGACGGAAATGCCATGCCCGTATTCAGTGAAGGGCCTGCCTTGTTGCAGCCTGCCAGTGTGACTTTTGGGGTGCAGCAGGGTAGAGAGCACGTGCCCCAATGCGTCCAGAGGTCAGAGAACAACACAGGAGTTGTCTCTCTCCTTCCATCACGTGGGTCCTGGGGAATCAAATTCAGGCTTCCGGCTTGGCAGCCTCTACCTACTGAGCCATCCTGCCTGCCCCTCCTCCAATGCGGATCTTCAATGGTAGGGATGAAGGCTGGCCTCTGTCCTCCAATCTCAGCAACACAGTGTTCCTCCTGAGCGTCTGGTCCTGTTTGCACGGCTCCTCTCCTCACCTGCTCTGCTTTCTTCCTCTCCCTGCCTCAGCTGTCATGAAAACCTTCCAGCAAAGGGGAGAGACGGACAGGAGGCAGCGGTATGGATGAAGAACAAAGTATAAAGACGCATGTGCGTGAAAACCCCAGAGTGAAACCCTTTTCTTTATTTGCTAGCTAACAGCAACACAAAAAGTCTTCCAAGAGGAAAGCTTCCTAGTTCCCTCTAAACTCATCCTCAGCAATCACGTATGAGCACACATGATGACTAATATGAGATAACATGCTTCCACCCACACCCACTGCCTGTGCGGAACTTTTATGAGTAAACTAAAGGGATAGGCTTCAATATTGGGGTTCAGGCATGGGTTAGAGAGGCATGAGGGCTCGCTGGATCCTCCTCTGCTCACTCTCTGTGCTTTTCTGCTGCTGGGAGACAGAGCAATAAAAATGTGACTCAGAGAACATGCTGTGACCCGGCAGAAGACAGGGATGCTGTGGGAGCTGGGCTAGGTGGTTGAGCCTTTGGGTGTTAGAGAGCTTGTCTGATCTGAAATCTCAGGTTCACAGACATATGACCTTGGAGAGATTACTTCTCTTATACTGAGTACAAATGCTTATGAGGTAATCAAAATTAAATGAGGCAATCTCCACAAAGCATTTAAGTGTACTGTGTATACATAAGCATACACACGCACACACACATACATCATCCTCACTGTTATTGCATAGCAAGTTGGTTCCAAACTTGGTGGTCTCAAATAATAATAGCAATGCACTATTGCCTAGTGCTATGTCGCTCTCTCTCTCTCTCTCTCTCTCTCTCTCTCTCTCTCAATACCTCCTTCCCTCTCCCCTCCCCCTCTCAAAGTTGTACTCACATGATGACCAGAGAAAGAGCTACCCGAAAGTTCATAGCTGGGACTCACACTCAGCCTGGAAAGCTGCTGCTGACTGATGGTAGGGCTGCCAGGAATCCTGCTCTCTCTCTCTCTCTTTCTCTCTCTCTCTCTCTCTCTCTCTCTCTCTCTGTGTGTGTGTTACACTCAAGCCAGAGGTGTACTTGTGGAGGTCAAAGGGCAATCTGTGGTCCCATAGTGCCAGCCACAGTGTTTCTAGAAGAACAGAAGTGCTTCTCCTCGGGGGACGCCTCAGACACCAGGCCCACTGAAGAGAAGGCTGGGACACCTCCCTCTCTTATGCTCTAGTGCCTTCCTCAGAATAGGTGGTGACCACTTCCCTCACAGAGGGCTGGGAAGGCATGAAGACCAACCCCATTGCCTCTGAAAATGTTGACTGACATTTCTGTTCTGCCCATCCGACAGCCACTCAGTCCCAAAGAAACACAAAGAGGTCTACATTAATCATAAACTGGTAGGCCTAGTAGCTCAGGCTTCTTATTAACCCTTACATCCTACATTAACCCACAATTCTTGTTTGTTTTAGTCACATGATTTGGTACCTTTTATCAGTGAGGCATTCTCATCTTGCATTCTACTGCATCTGGGTGAAGACTGAACACTGAACCTTTTCCCAGAATTCTCCACTTCGGGAGTCACAGGCAGACATCCTAAGCCTTCTGGCAGGCAGGATTTCTGGGCTGACCACACCAGGCTCCCCTCTCCCCTTCGAGGGAATGGATATCTGACCAACGTGCACAACCCTCTTTCAATACCTCTCTTAGATCCCATCCTGATATCTACCAACTTTGGTCTCCGTAATTACATGAACAATAATTCAGGTTCTTTAGCCCTGCCTGTCCTATGGTGGAGGTGAGTGAACTAGTCTCTGCCCAGCTGGTCGTAAATACAACCCTGCCACTAACCTTAGAAGCAAGAACCGGGGCTCTTGCGCCAAAAAAGAAGCAGGTTTTTCTCTGCATTTCACAAACACTGACAAGAATCTGCTGCTTTTCCTAAGCCCTTTACTGTCTTTGCCAAGAAGAATTTTTTTGTCCTTAACTAAATACAAAACCCTGACAAGCATTTCTTCTAAGCGAATCAACGCTTCCACAGTGAGCTGACATGGCATCTCTTCAAAGAAGCGACATATTTAAAGGCAGGGTTTTCTATTTTCCCCCTGAGGAAGAGACCCCTTAATATTTCCATCAGCTTTGACATGAGTGAATCACAGAGTTTCCGCCCTGTAGACAGATGATCGTGACTCACGCAAGCCCGTGACTGTGGGCTGCACAAGACTCTGAGAGTGAAGGCTTTCCCCGGGGAGCTGCATGAAGCCAGCGAACCAACCTCTGCCTGCATCTTCACAAAGACCAGGGATGGACTAGGGTTGACCCTGGGGCAAGCTCTGCTCTGGGTATACTCCACACACGCTGGAGCATCTGTCCTGATGCCACCATGTGAACCAGACCTCACCTCGGAGAACAAAGAAATTACATTTTTTTTCAAGATTTGTTAAAGGAAAATGTGTTATTACTCCTTAGAATAAACTTTACTTAAGTCTACTTCATAGTCAATCGGTTATACCCACTGCTGGAGAATGAGTATTTCGGTGTCCCACTAAAACCTAAGCCCCATGGTGACGGTATCAGTAAGCGGGGTCACTGGACGTGCTTAGGTCACTCGGCAGAGTCCTCGTAAATAGTGTCCACACCTTGAAAAAAGAGCCTGCCTTCATCAGTAAGGATACAGAGGTAAGCTGTCAGAAGAGCCTTCGCCGGGCCCTGGCATGCTGGCACCTGGTTGGGCTCCAGACTCCAGAACTCCAAGAACGGAATGCCCATCGTTGACAAGGTACCTGGCCCACGGTCTTCCAGCATGGCACTACGGATGGACAAAGATGTCCAGCTCTGTGCACAGTTCAAGTTTAACTACGCTCTACACGGCTAATACCTTCCAATCACTCTCCATACATGCAATGCGCTCTCCACTCTACCAATCAAGACAGGCCATAAAGATGGGGGCAGGGCTAGTTCAGTCAATGAACTGCCTGCCTGCACACCCGAGGACCCGAGTTTGGTCCCCAGAACCCACACTAAAAAGCTGGGTCTGGTGGCCGTGCTTATAACACCAGCGTGGGGAGGCCAATTAGCCCAGCATATGCTATGACCTTCAGGCTTTGTCTCAAGAAATAAACAATAGGAGCTGGAGAGATGGCTCAGTGGTGTAAAGCAATGGTTGCTCTTGCAGAGGGTGCAGCCTCAATGCCCAGCACCCACATGGTGGCTCACAGTCACCTGCAACTCCAGTTGGATGGGATTTGACACTCTTTTTTGAGCTCTTTGGGCCCCCGTTATTCACATACGTCCATGTAGGCAAAACATCCACACACATAAAATAAATTTGTTAAAACATTAAACAAACAAAACAAGGTAGGTACTGACTGAGGCACAACACTCTGGGTTGACCTCTGGCCTCTGCACACATGTGCACCCACGGTGCAACACAGACATAGAGCGTGCCTTCATCTCGCAAAGGCCCCTCCCTGTTCCCGTTGCAGGCAGCGGCCATCAAGCACTTCCTCTACTGGAGATTAATTTGCCATTATAGATCACAGCGTGCAGTCTTTGTGTCTGGCTTCTTTAGAGCAACACACTGTTTTTGAGAGTTACTAATGCGATCTCACATGTTGCTGACTTGTTTCAATGACGGAGCAGTATTCTGTTATGTGGATGTACAATCCATCCACTCATCCAGTCTCCTCTCAGTGAGCGTGCTGGGGTTGTTTCCAGGTTTGCGCTACCAGGAACGAACTGCTGTGAGCATGATCTCAATGTCCTTCTGCGAACACATGAGCGCAACCTCCTGCTGCACACACATACCCAAGAGTGGAGCAGACTGGACTTTTAAGAACATAGCAAGTGTGGAGTACGGTGGCGCACACCTCTAATCCCAGCACTCAGAAGGCAGAGGCAGGAAGATCTCTGTGAGTGTGAGGCCAGCTTGGTTTACGAAGGAGTTTCAGCCAGTAATACATAGTGAGACACTGTCTAGAAAAAAAAAATTAAGGTAGGCATGGTGACATGTAGCTATAAAATGGAAGCAGAGGCAGAAGGACCACGAGGGCAAGACCAGCCTGGGATGCATAGTGAGCAAAAGCCATCTGGGAAGACAGACAGACAGACAGATTCTTTTACATAATTACTAAAAGAATGTGGGACAACAGAGGTGCTCAGCAGTTAAGAGCACTGGCTGCTCTTCCAGAGGACCTAGTTTTGATTCCCAACACCCATGTTGGGCAGCTCACAATTGTGTGTAACTCCAGTCCCAAGGGACCTGACACCCTTTCCTGGCCTCTGCCAGCTTGAGAGACATTTCCAGGTCACAGCCAACAATGGCAGTGGACTCTCCAAAAGGATTTGTGTACGTTGCTAAGAAGGAAGAATTTACAGCTCCGGGTTTCCTAAAGTGAGTGCTCAGAGAGACAGAAGGGAAAGCAAAAGGGGAGAGAAGTCTGGCTCTCTGGCCTGGACCTTGGGGGCCCTTGCCAGCCTCCCATATGCCGGTGTCACAGATCTGGGCCACTATACCCAGGGCTAGTTTTCAGCAAGAACCAGACCTTATTTGATCCGTATGTGTCCTTACAGTCGACAGCGGTTTGTTCGTTTACTGTGTGGTGGTTCTGGGGATAGAATCCAAGGCCTAAAGCACACCGAGCCATGCCCCCAGTGGATGAATGCTGCCCAATACAATACTCATAAAGCAAACCTCCAGGGCTCAGCCCTGCACTGGGAGCCCCAGACTTTGACACGGGTGGGGTGTGGAGCTAAAGCCTCTGACCATGGCAGCTTCCGGTTCATAAGGTGCACCGTAGCCGTGCTTGGCATCTCTATTCTACCTCAAACTCATGTTTATCCATGAGGAGGCAGCTCCTAGGAAACCACCCTTCACTTCCCCCCACGCTAGTTGTTGCTGGGGTCACTGCAATCCTTCACAGGCCCCAGCAGAGTCCTCAACTGACCCCTTACCTCTGAAGGCACCGGGGTCAGGGAGGACACAAGACTGCCTTGGTGACAGGCACTGTTTTGGTCATTCATTAGCTCCAAGCAGGGCGGTGACCTGCACTCCTTAGCTGAACTGATTCTTCCGTTGTTCCGTCGGAACAGACGTCTGTAAATGGCTCTATTCAGCCACTGCAGCTTCTTGCTCTCAAAAATGCTACCAATTTCTACATGTTTTTAACTGCAATTGGGTGGCTTCCCTTTCTAATTAACTCAAGTGGCCTCTTCCTGATAATGGTGGCTTTAATTACACTGCACTTAACTCTTAGGGGGCTGCTTTAAAACTGGAGGATAGATGGACAAGGTGACCTTTTCCATCCTTGTTTTTCTGTGCTTGTTTCTGAGGATGAGAAAAACATTGCTCCCCACGTGCAAAACGGTTTGCGTGGTTTAGAGGCACAGCCTGTGACCCACCTGTGCTCCCTGTATCCTCTTCAACACCGTGCAGACTCGCTGAGTCAGTGGTCCTGGGCCCATGAGCATGCATTCGGTGATGTGTGACATTGTGGGAGGAGGGAGATGCTGATCCCATCATTATTAAATCACTTCCACCCACGGGCTGAGTCACCGCAACGTCACTGCTGAGGATTCTGCATCAGTCTCAAAAATATCCCCGTGCAGAGCCGCCCTCCCTGGGTGGCACGCCAAGCTTCTCTCAGAGGGAAATGCTGACATCCTCCACAGAAAACCTTCCCTCTGCAATGCCCAGACCATATGCTGCTGTCCACCTGTGCAACATTTGATCCATCCAACCTGAGTTCTGGGGAGGCTTCACAAATATCTCTACTTCCCAAGAGATTCTAGAAGGCTAAAGATTTGACCCTCAGCTAAGCAAAGAATCTAAATTTCCTTCTGCCTGGCCTTGCCCTGAACTGACAAAGAGAGAATAAGGCTCTCAAGCCTGAAAGTAAGAACATCTCTCCAAAATGCCATCCATGGTAAAACAGCTGTGGCTGAAATGGCTTGGTGGCCTTGCATTCAACTGCAGACTTCGGAACAAGCTACAGTGCTCCTGCAGACTTCAGCACAAGCTAGAGTGCTCCCTCAGACTTCACAACAATCTAGTGTGCTCGTTGCAGACTTAAACACAAGCTAGAGTGCTCCCCAAGACTTCAACACAAGCTAGAGTGCTCCCCCAGACTTCATGACAATCTAGTGTGCTCCCCCAGTCTTCAGAACAAGCTAGAGTGTTCCCCCACACTTCAGCACAAACTATAGTGCTCCCCCAGACTTCAGAACAAGCTAGAATGCTCCCCCAGACTTCAGAACAAGCTAGAGTGCTCCCCCAGACTTCAGAACAAGCTAGAGTGCTCCCTCCTGCCCCCAACTTTTTTTCAGATCACGAGTAATCATCGCTCCCTACTCTTCCAAGTTCTAAATGAGAGCTTCCCCAGGAAGGCTTGGCTGCTTTCCAGGCCACCATTGAGCGTCCAGAAGGAAAAGTAATTTGCCACACGGTGGGGGTGGTAGGGCCGGTGGTTAAGGTCTCAACTTTGGAGCCAGGCAGACAGCGGAGGACTGGTGTGACTGCGGGTGGTGACTGACTCCGTCCTTAATTTCCTGCCACCTCGATCACCACAGGGCTGCTCTGAAGATTGAATGAGACGGTGAGGAAGCTCAGGGTGACACTTAGCAAACCATCTGCAAATGATAATTACCCCGGCCACGTGGCTGGCGTGGGTCAGACACTGCAAGCGGCGGATTTGATCTCACGTTTTAAGAATTTTCTGTAATGGCTTTTGTGCAGGGGAGTTCTGGGTCTGAAGCCAGAGCCTCTTGAATGTATGTATGCACTACCAACCTTAGGTAGTTTTATTTTTCAAAGCATAATTTAAAGTTTAGTAATTACTTAAATATCTGTCAAATTTAATATGTGCTATTCTATCTTTAAGCAATTTTAAAAATCAAGGTTCCATAGAAAGTCTGTAGTGGAAAAAAAATTCCCCTTTATTATATGGGTAAACAGAGCCCCCTACCGTTCAAAAACCTGACCTATGGGTTTTGATGTTTTTAGTTTGGTGTGGTGGAGTCTGGGTGCTTAATTCATTCCATCTGCAAACTCCTGAGCCCCTTCTAGAAGGATCCCTGACGAGGCTCAGGTGGGTTGGTTACTGCATCCACTAAGCACACCAGCACTAGGAACATGAGAACACCTGCCTCTCCAGGGCTAAGAGCCTGTGGAGAATACGACGTGCCTTTGGAGGAAGCTCTCCTCCCACAGGGGGATGACCTCTGTGCTGGGAGTGTCAGAGGACTTGTGGCATCTGGGTAAAAACAGTTATCCATGACAGAGAGCCCTTTCCTCTCCACCCTCTCTGAGGAAGTGCATGCCTGGGAACCATGCCCAGCCTCCACCCTTCAAAGTCAAGTCTACTTACAAACAGCAAAGGGATTGGACCTAGGCCCAGGGTGTTGGCAAGGGTGGGGCAGAGATGGGTCTGCTCAAATGGGTTTGCAGAGCTCAGACCTGCACTCCTACACAGAGGAGGTGGAAGGGCGGAGCTTCCTCCCCTCGACATCTGTGACCTGGGACCCCCTCCTGTCCTCTCTGAGATGTTGTCTAGATGATCACCAGTATCCCTAACCTGAGCGTCCACCTTCCCTCTCCTCTGGATGGACCAGGACACAGACATTTTACATGTACAAGGAAAGGCTCCACAGGGCTGAGCTGAAGGAAGAGCCATATTTTTGAACCTTCTTATATTGCTAAAGAAAAGGGCGGGAATGTCTCCAAAGTCAGAATTGCTTTTATCTTGTGTCTCCTGTAGTTGACAAGGGCCAACAGAGAGTGGGCACCCAGAAGATAGTGGGCACCCAGCACAGTGGGCACCCAGAACACAGTGGGCACTCAGCACACAGTGGGCACCTCTAACCAGAACACCACACCACAGGCAGTGAAAGACAGACTGACATGGTACAATTACCAACTCTATGGCCACTGGCTGAAGACAGGGTGAGGATGGGTGTCTCTGACTCCTATCAGCCCAGAATTTTAGAGGCTAGATCAGGTGACAAATGAAATGTAGCTCTGGTTCTATGAGTTTGCGTAAAACACATGCACATGTGCGCGCACACACACACACACACACACACACACCACTCCCACCCCAGCACCCACCACACCAAACAAGCATTCACCACATGACAGCTCTCAATTTTTGAAATAGTCTCATGCTGTAGTCCAAGCTGACCTCAAACAAAATCCTTCTGCCTTAGTCCCCCAAGGGATTACAGATGTGCACCACAGTGTCTGGATTTACTATTAATATTTTAATGCCAATTAATGCAATTTTGACAAGGTTTAGTGCCCCTTTTGATTTCCTTCTATCTGCAGTGGCTGAGTGTGTGCATACGGTTTATTCAGCCCTTACTCAACACTGCTGCATTTAAGGGAAAATACTAGGGACTGGAAACAAATGAGGAAGATCCCAGTTTCAAACAAGGTTTAAAAATTATGGGAGAAATTTTGTAATTATAATCTCAAAAATTAAAAAGTATTCTAAAAACATGAGTCTAGATTTTTTTTTTAAAAAAAATCCTATTTCCTAAAATGCAAATCCTACTGACTAAAAATTAAAATTTAAATGAAGTAAAAAGAATTTTTAAAAACCATTTTGCTAGCTGGGCGGTGATGGCTGTCTTTTTTCTTTTCTTTTCTATTCTGTTCTTTTCTTTTTCAAGACAGGGTCTGATCTCTCTTTGTAGCCCTGGCTGTCTGGAATTCACTCTGATGAAACAAGCAAACAGAAAGCCGCCCGTGGTCCTATGCTGGCTGTTATTGAGAGTACTGTATGACTACGGGGCTACAGAGCCAATGATTACTTGAAATGACTGATCAGTTACTAAACACTGGTAATAAAGTGTGCTGGTTTGCATGAGATGCTCCTGCCCCCTATTCTTAGGCATTTGAATACTTGGTTCCCAGATGGTGGCCCTGTCTGGGCAGGCAGGCCGAGGAGGTGTGGCCTTGCTGGAGGACATATGTGGGGTGAGTTTTGAGAGCTTGAAGATTTGCACTTGTTGCCAAGCCTGATGACTGAGTTGATCCCTGGGACCCACATGGTTGAAGGACAGAATGGACTCCCCGAAGTTCTCTCTCTCTCTCTCTCTCTCTCTCTCTCTCTCTCTCACACACACACACACACACACACACACACACACTTTTTTTAAAACAGGGTCTATCAAACTATTGTGAGTCTCAGAGACTTTGGCCATCCAAACAATGCCGGGACTACAGAACTCTCCAGTTCTGAAGTCACACTGAACGCATTTTGCACCATGACCCTACGATGTCAGAGGTGGAAAACTACAGTCTGAACGTGAAATGCCCCACATTGGCCCATGGGCCACCACTGGTTTGAAGATGTAGGCCCCAGCTGCTGGGACTGTTTGGGACATCTTGTGGGATGTTTTGGAAGTAGAACCCAGCAGGAGGAAGTGGTCACTTGGGGGTCAGAGCCCAGCACCATCCCTTCTGTTTGTGGACTACTGCCAGCAGCAGCAGGAGCAGACCCCCACCACGCGCCCACCCCCCATGGTGAACCTCACCCCCAACCTTGAGCCAGGACACTTCCTCCCTTGCTGCTTCTCTCAGGCATTCTATCACGTGATACTACAGTTCCCAAAAGCCCTCCAGTGAGGTCAAGGGCTGCCTGTGCTGCGTAGCTAAATGGGTTTTTTAAACAAGCAAGCAAAGGCTGAGAGTGGTGGCAATTTAACCCCAAGCACTTAGAGACAGAGTGAAATGGATCTTTGAGACCAGCCGGGTCTACATCCTAAGTTCCAGGCCAGTTGGGGTTACACAGAGAAACCCTCCTAAGAACAAACAAAGGGTGCCGAGTAAGGATTCCACCCTCAGTAAACAACTGCTGAAAGAATGCCCAAGGCACAGCGACTGGGCATGGCAGGAACTAGAGCAACAAAGAGATCATCATTTCGTCAAGTCCCAGACAGGAGCTCCTCAGCCAGGCAGCTTCAGGGTGCTAAGAATAAATGATTCTGGGGACGCTGTGACCAAGGAAGGGAACTCCCTGGAACAGCAAGCGGGGAAGCAGAGGAAGGTTTGCAGGAGGCTGGTGTATGGAACAAATGAAACAGGGAATACACACGCACACACACGCACACACACCAGGAAGTGAAACCTTAAGGCTCCAGACCCGTATCCTTCATGGGGATGTGGGGGAGTGTGTCAAATGTCTTCTGACTGGGTAGCCACAGACGGTGAGCAGACCACACTGGGAGTCTGGACGCCCCCGGGTAGGCTGTTTAAGCTGAGTTCCATAGAATACAATTTATCTTCTCAAAGTTCTGTCATTTGGGGCTGGAGAAGTGGCCGCTCTTCCAGAGGCTCCTGGCTCGGTTTCCAATGACCATGTGACAGTTCACACCAACTCTGACACCAGTTCCTGGGGATCCAACACCCCCCCCTCTGCCGTCTGAGGACACCATACTCACACCCTCATACACATAAAATAAAAAACTAAAAACTGTTCACAAAGTGCGGCCATTACCAACACCATCTAATCTTTACCGTTTTCTTAAAAACCCTCTACCAATGTCACAATCTGGCACTCTCTGGTGCCTGCTAACACTGAGCTTTCTGAATTCACGGATCTGCCTACATTTCACATAATAAAATCGTGTGATTTTGTGTGTGTGTGTGTGTGTGTGTGTGTGGCTTCTTAGCATGTTTTTAAAGATCATCCACATGCTTAGCTGCTTTGAACTTCCTACGTTTTTGTGTGCTTCCAATTTTCTTAGGTGTGGGAGACGCTCAGCGCTGAAGAGCCGCTCTTCTGGAGGATCCGTGTTTAATTCCCGGCACCCGTGCCTGTGACCCCAGGTCCAGACGATCTGATGCCCTCTTCTGCTCTCTGCGGACACTGCACCATGTGGTGCAGACGCACATACAGGCAAAACATTCACATACATAAAATAAAGAAAAAACGTTCCCATCAAGTTAAAAAACAAACATTAAAGATTCTGCTTCCAGGAAGCCGAAAGAGGCCAGGTTTAAAGGTGAGAAGATCCAGTTTGAACAAGAGCCCTTTGTGGGAGATGAGCTCATGATTCAGAACAGTGGCCAGCTGTTCCTGCCTCGGAGCTAAGAGGACCAACTGAAGGTGAGCAGAGATGGGGACAAAGTGGCCACTAAGGATCTGTCAAATACGCTGGAGAAGGGACACAGACGGCAGAGACGGCAGAGGAAGAGCTAGGGGAGGGACAGGGATATGTCCCTAATGTCCACATAGCAGGTACAAAGGGCCAGACGGCAGCCCCAGGTGGCATACGCATGGTGACTCTTAGCGCCTCAGCCCCAACCTGCTGCTGGGCACGGCAGTTCCTCTGTTGAGGAAGTGACAAGGCCCTCACCTGCACACCACTCATGAAACAAGACCCCTGTCCTAGACAGATGCCTCTTCCTGAGGGCCTCTGTGCTTCTCACAAGAGGCCAGCCACACCTGTTCAGCATTCTGGAAACTGCAAATCCTCAGTGTAGACAAATAATGCAGTTCAGGGACCCATGCAGAGCAAGCATCCCGAGAGCCGGTGCAGGGCCCTCCCTGCACAAAACAACCGCTAAGTAGGCACTGCCTAACAGGAAATGATGCTCCCATCAGAAGCACACAGCTGTGTTTTCAATTCTGCTGATTCAATATTTACCACCAGAAACAGCTTTTGGTCTTTCAGTGCTGCAACCATTATCCTCATGCACAGGGAGGCTCAGAATGCATGCGGTGCTTTTTGTGATAAAGGGAGTGCTGTCGGGAGCAATTCAAGGCACGTCAGTGACTCAGAGAGCCACTCTTTCCTCTCTGTTTCTTAGTGTTGGGAAATCCCATCTGGTAATCAAGGCACAGAGAGGCTGGTTCTTCTAGTTACAGGGACATCAAGAAGGAAGAAGGGCAACGGGCATAGGCCATGTGGCAGCACTAGATAAAGGGCTCAGTACCAGGCACGGCCACCATATGACCACGAGCCACGGGTGTGTGAGAACACACAGGATAAAGGGCTCGGTACCAGACACGGCCACCATATGACCACGAGCCACGGGTGTGAGAACACACAGGATAAAGGGCTCAGTACCAGGCACGGCCACCATATGACCACGAGCCACGGGTGTGTGAGAACACACAGGATAAAGGGCTCGGTACCAGACACGGCCACCACGAACCACGGGTAACTAACTATATTAAAAGTCAAACATCTGTTCCTGACACGTTAGCTGTATTTCGGGTGATCAACAGCTATGGGCAACCGCAACTGGCAACAAACCCAGCCCATCTACAGCATCATTGCAGACAATTATTTTGGACAATGTTATGTTCAGCTAGCTGTGTGGCTGGATCTGAAAAAGTCTGGGTCTATGGGCTGGATTTCCTGGACAGGCACGAGACACCATATTAGGTACGTTTCTTCTTGTGACCAAACACCTGACAACAGCAACTCAAGGGAAGGAGGCTCACATGGGCTCAGCGTTTAAAAGGGGATGGCTCACCATGGTGGGAAGGCGTGGTGGCAGGAACATGAAGTGGTCAGTGGCATTCCCTGACCGTAGGAGGCACATAATACTGGTACACCCTCAGCTTTTTCCTTCCACTCAGCCTGGAACTCTAGACCAGGAGCCCAAAGTAATGCATGGCTCATGGTACAAGCTCAGTAACAACAGCCAATGGCGATAGATAGATGATAGATAGATAGATAGATAGATAGATGATAGATAGATAGATAGATAGATAGAGCAAGAGATTTAAGACACAGAATGAATTGGTGTTTTTTGGAATTTTTCTGTTAATATGATTTAATAAAATACCCCCAATCAGAATGCTGCTGAGTGTGGGCAGAGGACAAGCGAAGCCTTTACTTTCCAGCAGCACTAGAGTGCCCTCTTGTGGCAACACACAAGCCCTGCATGGCCATGATTTTTACAGGAAGCAAAAGTACTTTCATTATATTTCTTAAGTGCCCCATGGACAGGCCGGCTGATCTTAGCACACAGTAACTGGCAGGAAATCTCTCGTTTATTGCTGCCTTCTACTTCAAAATGCTTTATCCCGACTACCCTGGCTCTCTTCTGCAGAGCTATCTAACAGTAAAAGGCTGCTCTGACTGATCGCAACTATTTTGCTCCAAGCCCTTCCCTCTCGGATAATGAACTTGGACTTAACCACACTATGAAAGGCAGGTTTTCTGGGAAATGAAATGGTTCCAATGTGATACAGTCTTTCTTATTACCTACCAAGCCATCTCTCAAGCCTCCACAGCCAAATGTTTATAAAGGACCTAACATTATAAAAATATAAACTATGAATAAGTTTATATATCAAAATGATAATTTAAAATATTTTAAAGTCTTTGGGTTTTTTTGGGCGGGGGCGGTGGGGTCTTCCGGCTATACAGTCCTGGGTTTCCTGGAGATCTCTATGCAGACCAGGTCAGAGGTGCAGACTGGTCAGAGATCCACCTGCCTCCTGAGTAATTTTTAACTGAGTGCTGGTCTCTAAACTAGTGTTTAACTAGTGTTTAACTGAGTGCTGGTCTTTAAAACTAGTGTTTAACTAGTGTTTAACCGAGTGCTGGTCTCTAAACTAGTGTTTAACTGAGTGCTGGTCTCTAGTGTTTTCCACAGAACACAATACTGTCAGACTTTCCACAACAAACTGTCTTTCACTAATTTACTACATTTGATTTTAATCAAGAAATGAAGAAGTGATTTCTTTCACTGATGTTAATAAAACCATATATTTTTCAAAAGGCATTAAATGTTTTCACTGTAAGCAGTCTGTAATATTTCTGCATATGGCTTTTAACCTTATGTACATTTTCTTAAATGAAAAAGAAGCTGATAGTAAACTCTCATATCTATGTCAATTTCTACTTTATTTCCAACACCTGAGTATAATTTAGAGAGCAGGTAGGCTAGGTGGTGATGGTGCACACCTTTAATCCCAGCACTTTAAAGGCAGAGGCAGGAAGATCTGCCTGGTCTACAAAGCCAATTCCAGGACAGCCTGTCTCACAAAACAAAAAAGAAAACAAAACAAGAAAGAAAGAGGTAGGGAGGGAGGGAGAGAGGGGGGGAGGGAGAGAGAGAGGGGAGAAGGGAGAGAGGGAGAGCAGACAGATACGTTCACACTACTGAATCAATGTCCACAAAGTATATCCCTAAAGACACTACTTGATGTATGCTCATTCCCAAATCCACTCAGGACATGTTCCACAGAGGGCTGGTTTAAGAGCAGCTTCAGCAGGCTTGCTTTGGCAAAACCAATGAATGCTGGGAGAAAGAAGGTGGAGTCAAGGAGAAGCCATGGAGCTGCAGCAAGAGACAGACATGCCAAAACTTTGCTGGCGATACACAGATTAATGGTGATGGGTTAGTTTAAGATATGAGTTAGTCAGAAATACGCTTAAGCTATTGGCCAAACAGTATTGCAAATAATACAGTTTCTGTGTGGTTATTTCGGGAGTCTGGGCAGCCAGAACACACAAGCGGTCTCTACAACAGACTAGTATGTAGGTGTCCATCTTCCAAACTCATTTCTACCACTGTCTGTCTTAGACAGAGAGATGGGAAGATCTCAGCAATCAGAAACGTTAGGTTCAAATATGGCTGATTCAAGTTTGGGAGCCGGAGTTGTCAGGGCTAGGGAATGATTGCCTAGCATGTGTCAGGCCCTGGGAGCTATCCTCAGCACCACACGTTCAGTCAGTCAACCAATAAACATATGCACACACACGCGCATGTGCCTACACACATAAACACATGCATACTTGTGGCTTTTCGTTTCTTTGTGGAACAGGGCCAACCAGTCTTCCCATCACCACAGAGAAAGGCTAAGCAACAGGTAAACACGGCCTCCATGTGTTTCGGGCATCTCACAACTACCCAGGTTTCACACAGGAGGGGACCAGGAGACTCCCTGGGAAGACAAGTGGGCAGGAGCAGTCCTTTCCCACAATGTAAATACTTCAACACAGCTGAACTCAATGACACTGAAGTGGCTTTAAGACTGTGTTTAAGACACAAACTCAAACCCTACTTGTAAGCATTTCTAACCTTTAGACTCCCCTAACAGTGTGTGTGCCTGAAGTTCCTGTATCAATCACCGGGAAGCGGCTCCCAGCCATAGGTAAAGGCATGCATGTGTTAAGCTCACTTCAGGCAACACTCGGCACCCTCTTGCAGTGTGGGTCAGTTATTCATCATGACAGCCTTTACCACCTCTGATGGGGCTGGGCCTAGGGCCGAGAGCCCATCAGGAGCAGAGTGGTCTGGCTTCAGGACCACCTCTCAGCCCTCTATTGTACTACACCGGACAGAAGGGACAGCAAAGTCCCAGAGCTGAAAACACACACGAATTAACACCAGACACTTGCAAAATAAGCAAGAAAGAAACACCCCACACATTTCTGACACCAAATAGAACAGTTCTCAGCTTTCTCTTATCTACAGGAAACAAACAAACAGACAAAAAAAACCAAAGCTGCACCTGTGCCAGGTGTCGTGGATACCTTTGATCCCAGCACGAGGCTGAAGCAGGCAGCTCTCAGTTCAAGACCAGCCTGGTCTGCACAGTGAGTTCCAGGCCTCCTAGAGCTACAGAGAGACTCTGCCTCAACAACAACCACACCCTGTCTCCTAACTCATCTGGAATTTAGAACCCTGACAATAATTTGACAGCACGTGTCCAAACTGAACTATGTGCACATGTAGAATCCTGTACAGGGTGCCAGTCAAAGTGCCCGGATGTACACAGGCTGTGTCAAGAGTAGAATGAACACCCTGACGGCCTGAACACCCATCACTGGCTCTGTGGCAGACTCGGTAGACCTGCAGGATCAGGAGGGGACGATCCCGCTCTCATCTCAGCAGTGTGGACCTCGGAGTGACGGGAGTGGGAGCATGAACCTCGCCTACTCAAACAAGCTCTAGGTGAGGGAAAGGGATCAGGAGGGGACGATCCCGCTCTCATCTCAGCAGTGTGGACCTCGGAGTGACGGGAGTGGGAGCATGAACCTCGCCTACTCAAACAAGCTCTAGGTGAGGGAAAGAGAAGAGAGGAAAGGAGGGAGGAAAAGTGGGGCGATAGACAGACAGATGCTGGACACGGACTTCCTCTGAAGGTGGAAATCAGAGGGACGGGGCATCTCTCGCATGTTCTACCTTGCAGACATCTCTAAGTTTGGAGTCAGTAACTAGTTATGAAACAAAAATACAAAATCCCAAGTAGCAAAGACCTTGCAGGCTAACTTTTGAAGAGGGAAGAACAGTGCAGACGAGCTCTCCCACACAGTGAGGACAGGCCCACACAGGCCCCACTCTCAGAACTCTTTCTAGATTTTGAGCCAAGCCACTCATTTCGGGGATGTTAAAGGCCAGTACACAGCAGAACGACCAGGTCAGAGCGCGGTCTTTATGAGTATGAATGCTAGGGAACAAAGATTAGACAAACAACGACTGCTGCTGAGTGGTTTTGCTGCACTTTATTCAAAACTGGCCCCACTTCTTATTTAAGAGAACTAGGCATCCGGTGTCCAAATATAAATATCACCATGTGTTGGAAAAATAACCTTCAGATTTGTGCTCTGGCTCAAATTTGGCACAATTAAATCATATGCAAGTCAGACACAAATGCTCACAGCTCGGCAGCAGGGAAACCCTGAAAGCAGTCCTCTGAAAGGGTCGACTGTGCCTTCCCTGAGCCCGCACCACAGTGACACCCTCTCAAGTCACACAGCACACTGCGCACAGGCTCTTTATTCTGTCCTGTGGGGTCAACAGTGCTGACAGAGTGTTGGGAAAATACAGCACACACCCAAATGTTGTCACATTGCTCTACATCACAACCTAGTAACTACTGAACAGTTATGTCTACTAAATACAGTGAACAAAACGGTATGTTTACACCATTCTCCTGTAAACAAGGCTGTGCACAACAGTAACACACAGAATTATGCATACCATGATATCAAGGAGGAAAATACCTCTTTAAATAAGCTATTCTATTGATAAATAAACTCTGATTTTTTTCAGTACACATTTACAGACCTGATCAATAAAAAGAAAGAATATATATATATTTCTTTTCCTTTAAAAAGCAAATGTTGAGATATGGACCACATAAGAAAATTCACCTAGGGAAAAGGGAAGGAGCAAGCAGAGGACATGAGGTTACGAGACTTAATTCTGTGAGCACACACCAACACAAGAACAGGACTGTCTAGGAGCTCATTTTTACTTGAATTCCAGCAAGTTGCAATCAATCTTGTAATATACATAGGGGTAGTATTCTTGCTGACTCAGGTTTAGGCCGGGAATATCCATAGGAGCCTAAGGAGAAATCACAAAGGCCAGTTAGCCACTGACAGAACCTTGCATGAACCCCTCATCTGGGCTGAGTTAGGCATTCTCTTTGCTTTAAGCATGGGTAGAGTCTGAGGCGCGCAGGAAGGTCAGATTGAGCTGAGCGCCAACACTGAAAGCTGTGACTGAACCGGGACTGTCCCGTGTTTTAGTAAACTGTAAAGTTAACTTTCCCGTGTTTTACTGTGTAAACTGTAAAGTTAACTTTCCCGTGTTTTACTGTGTAAACTGTAAAAGTTAACTTTCCCGTGTTTTACTGTGTAAACTGTAAAAGTTAACTGCACCGTGTTTTACTGTGTAAACTGTAAAAGTTAACTTTTCAAATCTTGGGTTTAGCGGATAAGGCTTACAAAATGTAGTATCCAAATAAATCAAGTGTGTTTTTAAAGATTTCAGGTCTATTTGTACCTTGTAAGAATTTACTGAGAACAAAGTTTGTACCAAAAATTTACAATTCTTATTTTCTCCAAGATTTTATGAAAAGACAGCAAGTCATTTCCTGCATTTTCTCTTACCAAAACCACTAATTTCTCATTATTCCAATACATACACGAGATACTACCTAAAATGAAAAACAGCAAGGTATGTGTAATTTAAACTGTAAATAAAAGCCTGCTAACATGGTGAAACAACACACACAAACACACACACTGTTGTCATGTTTAGAGCGGCTGGGGCAGTGACTCAGCATGAACACTGGCTCTTTCTCCAAAGGATCTGGGTGCCGCCCGCAGGGCTGCTCACAGCTCAGAGGATCTGCCTCCCTGTTCTGGCCTCTTTAGAATTAAGCACTAAGTGACGTTTAGACACGCATGCAGGCCAAACACACTTAAACATAAAACTTTAAACCATTTCAGAGAAATGACATCCCCTTCAAAATGGTCATCTGAGCCAAAGACATGACTCAGTGGGCAAGGGTGCTCACTGCCAAGCCTCCCAATGACCTAAGTTTGAACCCTGGGTCCCACATGGTAGAAGGAAAAGTAACACACACACACACACACACACACATACACATGGCATATGTGTATCCTCCCAAAACAAATAAAAATGTAAATTGCTAATCTATTGACTTCATTATTTCTACCAAACAAAATTAAAATAATTTCTTATTTTCTTTCTCTTTGCAATCTATAGTTTTTAAGAACTAAACGCAAAGATTGTTTCTGAACTTCTGCAGCTGTAAACATCTGACACATAGTAAGATAACGATGGGCTTCTAGAAACAAGAACAGCTGCACCTAGTAAATAAAAAGAAAGCACTTGCTGCGTCTCCCCAAGGGAGGCACTCGGGGAACAGAAGCGGGCTGGGTCACGCACACACTGGCCGCCCTCTTCAGCGCACACTCGTTCAGCAGTGCCTGCCTTATGTCTGCTGAGCTGCCGTGTACTTACATCGATGATAGCGGCTGCGCTGCTGTCGAGGTGCTTGTACAGTTCATGTAAAACTTCTCTTAGTTTCTTCACCGTTTTCTTGTTAGGCTGCAGGAGCATCGCCTGGAAGTTCACCGGCAAACCATACCTAAAGCAGCACAGTGGTGTGTAGTGTAAATGCACACAGGTATTTTCTTTTCAGAGCAAACATCCTTCTGCTTCTCCGCAAGGCTCTCTACGCACACAGCGCACATCATGTTAGCAATCCCTTTACAGGTCCGCCCACTAGCGTAAGCCAGCCTCTGCGTCCACTAGAAGTCTGTCAGTAAAAAACTGAGCCACGCTGGGGGTGCAGCTCACGTCTGTGATCTTGGTGCTGAGGAGGCTAAGACAAGGGCTTGGGTACATTTGAGGCCAGCCTGGGCTTTAGCAGAGGGAAAATAGGCAAACCAATCATGTAATTAATTTTCAACCTCACAGTAAACTATGAATATGCCCAGTACATAAAAATAACACAGGGCTAGAAGATATGTTTATAAAAATTGGGACTTCCTATACCTACTTTAAACATTTTAAAAAATTTAAAGAAGAGAAGCATGGTTTCGGGTAAGTTTTTAAATAATTTCTAATAGGAGCAGCATGTACAGAGGCTCAAAAGACACTTAGTTATTGTAAATTCTATACTACATCTTAAAATAAAACTACATGCAAAATATCTGAGAAATCTTCATTTAAACAAACATTGGCTTAAAAAAAAAAGATAAGGTCTCACTAACTGTGTAAACCAGAGGCTGGCCTTGAATCCAGGTATCTGCCTGCCTCTGCGTCCTGCCTGCAGGGATTAAAAGTGTGAAGCACCACACCAAACTTGGTTAATACCTTATAATTCACTGTGCACTTAATTACAAGTCATGTCCACATGAGATGTACTTAGCGAACTGAGTTCTAGTGGATGTGATGCCCACTCTTTGGGACTTCATGGGCACTGTGATACACAGACATGCATAAAGGCAAAATACCCACACAAATGACTTTTAATGGCAGTGCACACTAATTCTAATGGAGCTGGAGCTAAGGGTTTCTTTGGAGTAGCGCGGTCCCGTGGGTTTCCGGCAGAGCTGGGGCAATCCAGCCTTATAAACGTATGACACACACAGTCACTCTCAGTGATTATCATGGAAATGACTGTTACTGGTGCAGTATTCACCACACTGCACTTTGTATTAGCGGAGTCCAGGCCCTTCTAATTACAGGTTTAAGCTCTTACTCTACAAGGCTGTGCTGCATCACCGCCCAGACTGCATCAAAAGGCCACGTGGAGCAAGCACAGCAGTGATGGCGCACTCAGGAGGCCTACGCTAAAAATGAGTTTGAAATCAGCCAGGAAGAGACTGTATCAAACAAAACAAGTGACCACGTTGAGTAACTGATACCATAGCAACCAGACAAGCACATAGCACATCTGTGTACCCCACAATGAAATCACTAACTGCCCAAACCTCGTCTCACCCAACAGTACTTGACCACACATTAGAGACAGAGTGCAGCAGTGTGGCTCTCTTGTCCTGAGCCTGGTGTTAAAGGACAATATGCACCTGACAGGCTGTGTGACCCTGACGGTCACTGCCCCATAACTGTCTCTGTGGCTGCTCCAAATCACCTTCACATAGCTGCAGTCATGAGAAAGAAGTACACTCAACTCCGCAGTTCCAACTTTCTTACCTTAAAACAGACTCAACAAAAACCCTTAGTGCTTTTATATGAATCCACGCAATAAATGCCTCACTGAAATTCACTTTAAGCCACCGCACAAGTGGTCCCTTTAAAAAGAAAAACACAAAATTACCACAAATTTGGTTTGCAAATAGCAATTAGAAAAGTCAAACCTTTTAAAGAAGTAACTAGCCACATTATGAAAGTTTCAGATGTTATGCTGGACACCCTATTACCTTCCTTCATGCTCTTAAATGAAAGGGTAAGCCACCACTCTGTACCCTCAGCAGATGCACGTGTGAGCAGGGCTTACCAACACCTGGACTGGACCTGGGTGTGACCTGAGTGTGCTTCCCACAGGCATCTTGGGCACACAGCCCGAGCTCTGGGAATTCATACACATGTACATCAACACATATGGTTTCTCTTTTTTTTTTTTTTTTTTTGAGACAAGTTCTCATATAGCCAAGGATGACCTAGAATTTCCCGATACTCCTGCTTCTTCCTCCAATGCTGGGATTACAGGTATATGCCACCACAACCAGTTTCTGTCAATGTGGCACGGGGCCTTTGTCTGTTAGTTAAGCACTCTACTGAGCGGTACCTTCATGCAATACTTTCATTTTTCTAGTACCAAATTATAAACTGCTTTTCATGGTGTTTCTCTCTGAGACTCTGAGGCTTTCGGTATCTCTAGAATGCATTTTTCCAGTTTCCTAAGACTCAGAAGCAAAATAAGCTCTAAAAGTTCCAATGAAGACTGCAACAGGAGCGCAATGGCTCTGGGTAAAGGACATTTGCTGTGCACATAAAAAGACCTGAGGTCAGATCCCTGAACCCAGGTTAAAAAAAAAAAAAAAAAAAAAGCCAGGCATGGTCACACAAGTTTGTAACCCCGGTGCTGTGGGAACTGGTGACAGGTGGGACCTGATGTTTGTGGGCTGCCTATAATCCCAATACTCTAAAGCTGAGTCAGGAGAATCACCCGGAGCTTAAGACAGCCCTGGGCCACACAGTGAGTTCTGCCTGGCCTCTGGGATGAAACCTGTCTCAAAAAAAGAGTAAAGTAACCAAAATCAACTATCTTAAAAAGAAAGACCAGAGAACTTTTCCCCTTTTCCAAGTCAAAGACAGGCTGAGCACATATGGTCTGCTGAGCACTGGCCATGCTAAGGAAGACCACATACAAACTGCTTCTTCTTGTCTGTAGACAACCTGTTCATTTCTTCTTTATCTGCTTTCATCTCCTCCTCGTTATACTGGAAGTCACGAACTATGAACCTGAATTTGGAGGAAAAAAAAACAAATTTGTCCACACCACATACAGCCAATCCAACAGATTAAAATCATGTGCATACATTTATGAGAAGCACAGTCAGACTTACTTGTTTTCTCTGGCTTTGTGTCGGAAATCATCAACTGCTTTTCTAAACAAGGTGACATTACACAGATAACTGTCTTGGTCCTCTGAAAGAACACTAAAGGGGGAAAGTCACTGTGAGTTCTTACATTATTGTGAAATTCAGAAACAGGGAAGAACTCGAAGCAGTGCCTCCCTCTTCATCTGCACTGCCTCCCACAGGGAAGATGTCCTGTCTGGGATGCGCTCTCGTTAGGACACCTTCACACCCTCCCTTACACTTACTAGCTAACAAACACTCTCTTCTAAGAAAAGCCACACTACAGAGCACGCTGTTCAGTTTCTAGCACCAGGCTGGCTGCTCAAATGGTCTGTTCTTGTCTCATGGGCTATTTCTTCCTCTTTCCAGGCCAATCCAGCAAGCCCACCAGGTCTGGCTCAGCTGCTCCACCACCATCACCTCACAGCCCAGATGTTCAAAGACTCACCCAGGTCACACAGCAAGTCGAGAAGAACTATCAATAGGGTCCATGATTCCTATTACACTAAGCTAACTCCCAATGAACTGGAAAAGAAAGTACTCCATGGCTTGACCTTACTAACTTCACTTCCTCCCTGTCTTCCACGCCTTCTTTTACGAGAACATCTGTGGCAGCAATAGCGGGCATGGGCTGATGACATGGGTCATGAGCTACAATGGCACTGCCTTGCCCCTGGGCACTGAAAGTCATGTGCCTTAAATACGGCTTCCTACCTATGAGGAAATTAGTGAGGAAATTAGCACCTGAACTGCTTCACAACACTGCTTTAGGTGACAAATGACAATACACATTAACCCGCAACTCCATGTGTTTAACTAAAAAGGCAAATATTCCGTTGCTTTTGAAAGATGTACATATCTAGTCTCCTATATCTTCTCAAAGTGATAATGAAATCTGGAGATCAGTACAGCATCCAGGAGATGCCTGGTGCAATTCCTTTGGGAGGCAAATGCACCTCGTTCCCAGTGGGCAGAGTGCACAGTGGACAAGGCTTCAAAGGCAGCAAGATGGAGCTGGCTCTGGTCCTCATCCTGCCATTAGCTAGAAGTGAGACTGGGCAACCAACTTCATCTCATTCTCCTCAAACGTCTCCATCTACAGAAATGAGGGGTCAAACTGGCTGTGCCAAGTCCCTTCTAGATATAAAATGATAACTAGAGTTGACAACTTATGAAGTAAAAATGATGGTTCTAAAATTACAGATTCACTGAAAGAAAACACAGACCATGAAGCTATTTCCTAATCCCACGAGCTGTAGGAAGACTTAAAAGCACTGCTGCCAGACAGCCACTTACTTGCTCGACCTCGGGACTACCATCTCCGCGAGTGTTTCATACTGTTTAATCCAGTCGTTGTGGTTCAGTCTGCAGAAAACATGGGCACAGTAAACATGGGAGGGGAAACAAGTCCTACTTCCGCCATGCCCAGGAGAGAAAACATGGGGCAGTTAGGAAGTGTGGCCAATAATGCACCATATATATGTAGCAAAACTACTGAGAACATGCCTCAAACCCATGGAGTGAAGCAGGAAGTACTCATCGCCTGCCTCCCTGGGAGCTAGAAACTGTTGCAACAGAGGCGCAGCCGAGAGACTGGTTTGTTAAGGTGGAAAAGCACAGTCTAGATTCTATGTTATTCTTAAACTACATGGTTGGAAAACATACCTCATTCTAAAAACAGAAGAAACCTTAGGGAATCACTACCATTTAGTGGTCATTGTAACGGATTGAATAAAACTCTATTTATGGAAAACAGGGTGCACCCCAGGAAGCAGCAAGGAAGCCAGTGGCAGTAGATGATGCTGCCTCAGAATACTGTGCAACAGTTTTCTGGAAAGGTCACTGGCTTCGGGGCTGGAGGGACAGCTATGTGTGACTTACAGTGCAGTATTGGAGGCACGGGGGATGCATTATGTAGAGTGACCTGCAGGGCTCCTGGTTCCACTTTAAGGTACAAAAGCTGACATTTTCAAATCATAAATTTTAAAGAAAGCCAAATAAAAAAACATGGGCAAGTTATTTTCCTGTGACTGCTCTTCCAAAGGTCCTGAGTTCAATTCCCAGCAACCACATGGTGGTTCACAACCATCTGTAATGAGGTCTAGTGCCCTCTTCTGGCCTGTAGGCATACACACAGACAGAATATTGTATACATAATAAATAAATATTAAAAAAAGCAAAGATAAATAGAATAAATAAAGATAAATTTTGAATAAATAATGTGCTCTAATGTTCTCGATGTTCTATGGAAGAGCTGTGTAAGGAAAACAAGAAACAAAGCTTTCCATACTGGGCACAGCGGGCATGCCTATGAGGCCAGCTACACACGCCCGTGACCCCAGTGCCCAGATGTGAAGGCAAGAGCAGCAGAAGCTCCAGGCCAGCCAGACCAAAGTGCCAGTTCAAGGACAACCCTTCAGAGCCTCGCTCTTCTCCACATATGCAGAAAAGTCCAAAAGCCTGTGTACTCAATTAGAGGAGGCGTGCACCAACTCCAAAAACCTAGTCCCCTGCTATTCCTCTCTCTCCAGGAACAGTGATTTCTCTTATTCCCGGTCACCCAGCCAGATAAAAATACTCAACAAAGGTAGCTTCATGCAAAGTCTACCATGGCAGCTCAGATTCCCCCAGAGATGTCAACAAGACCTTGGCCATTAAGAGTGCCTCTCTTACACACAGGCTTTTGCTGCTGCTGTTGCTCTGAGACAGGGTCTTTTATATATCTGCTGGCCGGATATCTGCTAGGTAGACCATGTTGGTCTCGGCTTACAGAGGTATGTCTGCCTCTGTCTGCCGGGTGCTGGAAATAAAGACACGTTCCACCACCATACGAGCCATACAATTCAGTTCTGCTCTTACCAGGCCTCTCCAAAACTACACATGCTCAAATAGTCATATAGAAGGCAGGGTTATTAAATATAAAGGTCAGTAAACAAAACTGTACTTCTTTGCATACCTCTGCGGCTGCTTCAGCTCTCTAACCAAGTGACACGGGAGAGCTGAGACTATGCAGCCTTTCATAGAATTCCTTTTGATTTTTCAAGACAAGGTTTCTCTGTGTAGCTCTGGTTGTCCTGAGACTCACTCTGTAGCAGGCTGGTCTTGAACTCAGGGAGATTTGCCTGCCTCTGCCTCCCGAGTGTGGATTAAGGGTGTATACCACCACCGCCCGGCTCACATTCTTCATTCTTACGGGGTTCAAGTTCACCTCAACTAATCATAAATATTTTTCAGAATAACAATTCAGTGGCCTGATTTTGAAACATGTATGTTTAAACTTTTAATAATAAAATTACTTAGTTTATTAGTTAGCCAAGCCAACTGATTCATAACTGAGCCTCCACACTGTGAACCGAATTTTGCCGCATGTGCCACGTGAACAAACGTTTCCAAAGAGCTGGACTCATGTTGTACTTGAGTTTTAGAGACTCTGGTAACAGACATACTTGGGGACTACCACCAGTAGCGTGACAAGGTACTCTGAGTCAAGAACAAAGTCATCTTTCTTCACGATTTCTGCCAGGCTCCGAGTCAGCAAACTTCCCCTAAAGAATGAGAGGAGATTCATTGGTGGGTAAGTGTGCGCTTCCATGACACAAGAAAAGAAAGAAGCTAAACACACATCATAAACGCTCAGTGCTTAAGAGTACTTGTGCCTGCAGAGGACCCAGGTCCAATTCCCAATACCCACACAGCGGCTCAGTTGCAAGGAACCTAACACCATCTCCTGACCTCCAAGGACAACAGGTGTACACCTGGTGCACGCACACACATGCAGGCACAACAGTCACACACAGATTTTATTTAGGAAGTCGAGAGTAGCCAGAGAAGTGTCAATGTCTGTCAAAACTGGCCTCTCATGTCTGTCTCTGGGTGTTTAATCATGGCAGCCCAGCGTCTCTAATTACAACCTCGGCTGGGAGAGCTGCAGTCACCAGACACCAGAGCACCTCATCCTGATTATGAAATTACATCACCTAAGCACACCTCTGTGTTCTCTCCCTTTCCCTCATATCGCCTACCAGACAGTTCTGGTTAACTAGCACAATAATCAACTTTCCAATCAGCCCTCATTTGGTCTTCCAGGAATGAGAATGCCCTGTCTCGTCTGTGCCAGAGCCCACCTCCAGGCAGCTTTTTCCCTGGGCTATCTATAGCTATGTACTTGAAACTATCCTTGGTGGTTAAGAGCACTTGCTATACAACATGTGGACTTGAATCCAGACACCAGCATCCATGTAACAAGCTGTGCACAGTCACACACATACCTATAACCCAAGAACTATGGAGCATGGAGACAGGATGGTCCCTGAGGCTTGCAAAGAGTGACAGAGGGGTGACCTCCTCTGTGCATCACAGGTACACACAAAAGATGTGCACCACCCACTTAAACACCACACTCTCACACATTTAACATTTAAAATAAAACAAAAACAAAACACTTGACTCATATGGGTTCCCCCCACCACAGAAACCAACAAGAAAACAGCCTGAACTACACTTGCAGTGACATTACAACAACCAAATATGGTTACAAGCAAATGTTTCAAAATCCTAAACCTGGAAAACAGAGAAAGTAGAAAATAATCATTACAGCATAAACAGGTTATTATGTAAAAATTTTTAAATGGTACGTAATTGCTATGTAATAATTGATTCGATTTAAAATAACTAACCTTACAAAATTTTCAGTGAAATATCAAATGGATAAGGAAATAAGCCAGCATCCAGGTGACAAGTAAATTTGAGTTTAATTTACGAGTTTATGAGTTTTTAAATTTATGAGTTTATCCATTTAAGTTTAATGAATCAGCTTCACATCTGTTCTGAATTGCTCAAATTCTGTAAAATTACTTAACTTTCCCATGAAAATTTAACAAACTATTAAGAAGTATTTTTGTGCACGCCTTGTGTAGAGGAGCCTGCAGACAGAAGAGGGTACCAGAAGTGCGGTTACAGGCGAGTACTGGGACTACCGCAGGTCCTCTGCAAGAGCAGCCAGCACTCTGACTGCTGAGCCATCCGTCTAGCTCCCCACGAATCACTGACTACAGAAACAGCACAAACTGGCCCCACACTCCCTCACTTAGCATCCACAACACTTGAGAGCTTACGCATTCTTTCGCTCCAAATTCTGAAGATTCCCCTTCAGATTATTATATGCGGACGCTCGAGACTTCAGGTCATTATCAATCTGAGTTACTCCCTTCAAAAGAAGAAAAACAGGCACGCGTTTCCAAGGTTTCCTCTACCAGCACAATTCCAATAGCTCTGACCAGGAGTGTGGCTACAGCCAAAGGACGACTTTAAAAGCACATTTGAAAAAATAAGAAACTTTGTTTTTAACAAAATTTCATAGGGATCTTTTACACCGTATTAGTCCATGTACTCAACTGCTTCTGTCACATCAATTCTCCAGCCAAGTTCAAGACCCGGCCCACAAGGTCTGGAGATCACTAATTAAAAGGCCTCAAGGCCAGATGTGGTGGCGCACACCCCAGCTCTCAAGAGGCAGAGGCAGGAGGATCTCTGTGAGCTGGAGGCCAGCCTGGTCTACACAATGAGTTCTAGGACAGTCAGGACTACATAGAGAGACCTTGTCTCAAAAAACAGAGGAAAATCCTAAAAAGCATTTCATAGCTATAACATACAAACACACACACACACACACACTTCACATACACACCACATACATACAATATATAATTTAAACAAATTTTCTATAAATCAGTGTGTCCTACCTGCCTCAATTTTTGTCTTACCTTGGCAATTATTTCAGAAATGTTTTTCAGAGATTGCTTGATTGGATATTTGGCCATATCCCACTGGAACCTTGTTATATAAGTAACCAAGTCAACTGAAATAAGGTAATAAATTAATTACTGAAGAGAAGTTGTAGTATTTTTTTTGTCCTGGAACTTACTCTATAGACCAGGCTGGCCTCAAACTTAGAGATCCATCTGCCTCTAACTCCTGAGTGCCGAGACTAAAGGTGCAAGTCATACATCTGTCTGTTTTGTTGCTGGTCTTTTAAAAAGATTTATTTATTTATTATGCTAACAGTTTTCTGCCTGCATGTATGCCCACACACCAGAAGAGGACACCAGATCTCATTACAGATGGTTGAGAGCCACCATGTGGTTGCTGGGAACTGAACTCAGGACTCTGGAAGAGCAGCCAGCGGTCTTTACCTGAACCATCTCTCCAGCACCAAGGCTGTCTTTTAACATAGGCAAAGATAAATGTGAATGAGACTAGAAGAACAATGAAAT
Source organism: Chionomys nivalis (assembly GCF_950005125.1). Lineage (NCBI taxonomy): Eukaryota > Metazoa > Chordata > Mammalia > Rodentia > Cricetidae > Chionomys > Chionomys nivalis. Next base: position 4,845,984 of record NC_080102.1, on the reverse strand, counting down.
TAAGACTTATTTTATGTTTTAGTCACGTATCTGAGGTGGAGGGGCAGGTATGTATAGATGAGCGTACATGCCTGCAGAGGCCAGACAAGATTCCTGAAGTTACAAGTTGTTGTGAGTCATCCACTGTGTCTGCAAAGAACTGAACTCAGGTCCTCTAGAAGAGCAGTATGTGCTCTTAACCTCTGACCCATCTGTCCAGCCCCAGAACACTAGATTTTTTTTTTTTTAAGTAGTATTATTGGTTGTGGTGGTACACACCTTTAATCCTAGGTAGAGGCAGGAGAACCTCTGTGAGTTCAAGTCCAACCAAGTCTACTTAACAAATTCTAGACCAGCCAGGGCTACACAGTGAGACCCTGTCTCAAAATTAATTAAATAAATAAAATCAACAATAATGAGATCAAAGCATTCTTTATAAAGCTATCATTACAGAAGAGGCTCAGTATAAATTATTAACTTAGAGCTACAGACACACACATTAGTAGTCTATTTTATGGGCACTAAGAAAAGCAGCATTTTGAGGGGAAAGAGGCATTACCCTGTAATAAGTCAATCATTCTAAGTAGAAAACAGGAGCATCTAACTGCAATGATGCTGAGATGCTCAGCTTTAAGTCTGTAAGTCGTTTCAGACAGGAGAGCAAAGCCTGCACCTTACCCTACATTCTGTGTCACCTAAGAGTGACATGAGATTACATCCAGGGGACAGATGTGATTGGTAACATCGCCAGCAGCAGCCTCACAGCCTCACCTATGGGCTTCTAATCCTCTCTGCTTATGTTTCTAAGCCACTCACGTTATACACTAACAATTGTAGGTCATAAAAGATCAGCTCACCTCCACTGGCCAGTAAGTTCTCCTGAACTTTATCTTTACTGTCCTCCAACACGTCAGCCATGTACTGAGCCACTTTCTTGACCACTCTGGAAAGTTTTAAAAAAAAAATCATTTTTAGAAAAAAAAAGCTATAAAATAACTGTCACACTAGGACATATTATATAATGAATCCTACCTTATATAAAACATGACATATAATAGAGTATTTGATAACAATGAATATAAGGGAATATCGTCTGCTAATAAGAAGAAAGGAGCTGAGCATGGTGGTACATGCTTGCAGTCCCAGTGTAGGGAGAGCAGACAGGAGGATCTTAGGGCTTGCTGGTCAGTGGCTTACCTGAGTCTGCAAACCTCACAGGCTCCACTGAGAGACTGTTTCCTGACTGCCATGGGCACCTGCACACATGTGTGCCTCCATGAACATGCTCTCACACCCCAGGTACACACAGATACACATGTGCACACGCACAAATATACACAAAACATTGACATATAAAAAAAGAATCCAGTCATTTCCCAAAATCATCCACCTAGCACAGAGTACTCTGGAAGACTCTCCAGAGACCCAGACGCTGACAACAGAATCTCACTTCGTCCAATCCCACACATGCAGATACATTACCCTTCTACAAATGCATCCAGTTTAGCCAGTTCATCCGACAAGCCAACCAAGACATCCAACGTGCCAACCTAGAAGGGAAATTCAACTTAGTATTCAGCTTCCATCGCTTTTAACTGAAGGTCTTATTATGTAACCAAGGTGAACCTCAGGCTCCCATCCCCAATCTCCCCAGTGCTGGGACTATAGGCTCACAGCACCACATCTGGCTCCCACCCCTTAAGAGGGAAGGGGCTGTTTTTATTTTGCTTTGAGGCAGGATCCCTCCTAGTCCCTGTGGCCAAGGCTGGCCTTGAACTCGAGCTCTCCCTGCCTCTGCTGACTGAGTGCTGGGATCAGGCTTGCACTAGTCCTCCCAGTTCCACATCCCTTTACCTTTAAAAACAAACAAAAACTAGATGATATATCTTTATTTGAAAGGGCCACAAACCTTACATTCTCCAGTTTTATTTCATAAAAAACAGCAAAAAAAAAAAGAAAGAAAACAAAAGAAAAGGTTGTGGGACATTTAAGTGCATTTTTATGTATGAGGGAATTCTCCAAGGAGAAAGCACCACTCATGAAAACTTGGCACTTCATGAGCAGCCCTGCGCTTGCTTTAAACAGGCCAGGGACAATGGCAATGTGAAGTCCTGCTGTACGACCCCAGGACGGGTCTGGGGCTGTCCATCAGGGCCTGCTGTTGACTCTGTATGCAGAACTGTGTGCCAGAGATCATGCTTTAGAAGTAAAATGCTGTTAGCCTGGCTGGGGGTGCACACCTTTAATACCAGCACTTAGGAGGCAGAGGCAGGTGAGTCTCGGTGAATTCGAGGCCAGTCAGATCTACAAAGCGAGTTTCCGCACAGCTAAGGCTACACAGAGAAACCCTACCTCAAAAAAACAAAAAGAAGTAAAGTGCTGCCTTCGCAAAAGTTCAGGTAACATTCTGGAGCCTGCCTCATAACTGCTAGACCATGGGTCTTCAATAAATGTTAAAAATATTCACCTGGGGGGTAGTGGCGCATGCCTTTAATCCCAGTACTTAGGAGGCAGAGGCAGCCAAATTGCCGTGAGTTTGAGGCCAGCCTGGTCTGAAAGAGCTAGTTCCAGGGCAGGCTCCAAAAGTTACAGAGAAACCCTGTCTCAAAAAAACAATAAAAAAAAAAAAATTCAATTGAGTAAATAATGTCTAACTAGGCACTGTGGTAACAGACTATAAACAATAACAGAAATATTCCTGCGATATTTAAAAATAAATACTAAGACTCTTCTCTCCTGAAAATCCCATGTGATGTAGTACCAAGGCCTCCTATAACTCAGAGAAACATGGGAATGAGACGTGACTTCAGTGACTTCCTTGTGACATCCAGAGACCAGGAGCCGCTCTAAATCACGTCAACAGCCAGGGAGGAATGACTTGACTTCTCAAGGAACCTAGAAATTCACTTCCGACAGAACAAAGCGTGCCCTCCCCGGGCTCCCCAACTGCAGTTTTCTGCGCAGTGCAGTTGCACCTTCAAGTCAGGAATGTTGAACTTGGAAGAAACCGCCAGGTTGTTGTTCTTCGTAGTTGCTGCGTGGAGTTTCTCCCATGTTTGTTGACAGGTTTTCTCCCCAGGAGCAGATATGAGCCAGAACTCAGTCATGTTGGTTATCTCTTTGGAAATCAACGGAGAAGCTGTAATATTAAAGCAGAACAGTAACACTGAATGTCTAAAGTACAATCCTACATCAGTCAGGATCTAAAATGGCCCCAGCCAGAGGAGCTACTGGGGACTACGAATGGGGAGGGAAGATGGGACATTGGGACCTTGGCCCCTCTTTCCTTCATTCACCTGTTTTGATCTAGGGTCTCAATGTTTTGCCCAAGCTAGCCTCAAACTTGGGTTCCAGCACTCTTCCCACTCTGGCTTCCCAAGGCTGCAATTCCAGGAACATGCCACCAAGCCTGCACCTCTTTTTCCTTTCACTCCCATGAGGAACAAAGGACTTGGCTGTGTGGATGGCGCACGCCTTTAATCCCAGCACTCAGGAAATGAGGCAGAGGATCTCTTGAGTTTGAGGTCAGCCTGGTCTGCATAGTTCCAGGACAGTCAGGGCTACACAGAGAAACCCTGTCTCAAACACCACACACACAAGAAAACAGGACTTTCTGGCTGCGTGGGCAGGCTTGCTGCACTGAGATGCAAAAGCCCCACAGCTGTCAGCCTCTGCATGCTGTCTTGGCCACCGGCCTTGGCTATTTTCCAATCTGGTTTCTTCCACCTAACACTCTACAGTCACCAAACTATTTTACCCCAGATAGCAATCAGGAGACTATCCTGACTGTACTACACTGGTCTATCAGGAATCTACTGGCATCTTTAAGCCTCTGGTTGTTTTGTTTGTTTAGCAATATGGAGACAAAACCCGGGGCCTCAGGCACCTCAGATAAACACCAGGTCCCTTCCCAGTCCTCCAGAAACAGGTTTCACTAAATTGCCTATGTTCGGCTTGGAGTCTCTTGGGTTTCTCCTGCCTAGGCCTCCCAAGTAGATAGGACTACAGGCCTGTGTTAGCCCACTCTGAGCCACCTTTAATAATACCAAGTTCCTTGGGGGCCTCAGTTAGGGGAAATTTGATGTTTTACTGCATGTTTACACCAGAAAATCTGGTGAAGGGTACTTGTGGGTGTATTTTTCTACTTGCTCTCTCCCCAGACAGCAGGTTAAGGAAACCAACTGCTCTAACTCTGTCAAGAGCGTATGGCCTGAGCTCTGCCCCTCTGTCCAGTGGGGGCCAGTACATGTCCATCTCCCTACTCTATACCGTTTTGGCCCGTGATGTCCCAAAGACTCCCAGAAACACTGGAGACCCTATTTTCCATCTATAAATAGCACACGCCTCTCTCCTCCACTGAGCCTTTACCAGGATAAAAGGAAATAATATCACAAATCTATCTCCACACAGCAGAGCAGCGTCTGGGCAAACCAGAAAGCTCTGTAAGTCTCGCTTTGGACCAGAGCCCTTTAGGGAGATGAGAAAAGATGGCAAAGTGGCCTTTGCATTTGGTACTAAAACACACAGGTCTCCAAGCTGCCATGTTCCATTCTCACAATAACCCTGAGAAGCTCACAGCTTAGTCGTGTACCTGAGGGCACAGCGCACAATTGAGATCCGGGTCTAGCCTGGACTCAGAAGGCTGCGTCCTCTAAAGGGCTCTTTCCTGTGCTGGGCCAGAGAGGAACGCTAGCATGTGCATGTGTGCACCCATGTGTGCACTGCACGTGTGTGCAGGTGGGAGAACTGACTGTGGGGTTGTTCACTGGCTGAGGCAGTGTCTCTGGTGTCTGTTGTACTGTGCTCTCTGGAGTGACCTCCATCTCTCTCCCTCACCACAGGAGCAGTGACTCAGGCTGACCTGGCTGGGCCTGGGCTCGCGCAGTTAAGACTCTCACCCACTTCACACCTTCCTGGCCTATATTTCTTCAATATTGTTGAGTGAATAACCTTGAGGATTACATGATAATTTAACAGATAAATTGAATCATAGTTGCTTATCTGCTTTCCCTTTTCCTACTCTTGATCTAATCTATACACAATTAAATATACCCATCTTAAGGCTTCAATCAAATCCTGAGCCATATATGGACCTGTTAAACCACTGCCAAAACCAAAATAAACATTTGTAGTGACTCTTGCTTTTAGCCCCAAACAAGGAAGGCAGAGGCAGGGAGAGCTCTTTGAATTTCAGGCTAGTCAGGACTACAGGTAAGATCCTGTCTCCAAACAAAACAAAACAAAGAAAACCATATTTTTAATTCAGGAGGGGTGATTCACTTGAGAGGCTGAAACGGGATTACCAGGAGTTCAAGGCTGAGCGAGTTACACAGCAAGACCCTGTCCCAGAACTCAAAAACAAAGTCAGGCACACGTGGTGGCACATGCTTACGACCTCAGCACTCGGAACCACCTGAGACCGTCTCCTTAAACCTCGCCGTCCTCAGTCCCACTCCGCTCTCAGCCGGGACACAGAACTCCACTGCCAATGTGCTGGTGGGAGCAGATGCGCGGTGGGCCCGGCTTCTGCGGCTGCAAACGCTCCTGCTCGGAACGTCACTGCGCACCTCCACAGCTCTGCTTACCTGCAGGTGGACACTGCAACTCAAGGCATTTTATGAACAAAGAATTCTGTGAAATGTTTCCATTTATCTTCGGAGAACATTGCAGAAATGAACTTTGGGGGTGGGGGTGTTAATACAGGGTTTCTCTGTATCCCTGGCTGTCCGGAAACTCGCACTATAGACCAGACTGGTCTTCAACTCAGAGATCCGCCTGCCTCTGGTTCCCGAGTTCTGGGTTTAGTCGTGAGCCACCACTGCCAGACAAAAGTGCACTTTCTAAGCAGATCACTGTGGTTTCTTTGACCTCAGAGCAGCTGCCAAACTTTTCCAGCAAGAGAACATCTTCTGTTCTCCATTATTAAAGCGTTCAAGCTCCAGTGGTCCCGCCTGCTCCGTCTTCAGCCGTCAGTGGCCGCAGGTGTGTCCTACATTCCCACAAGGTGTGATGAAATTCAGTATCTTTTCACCTTCTCTTACAGTTCCTTTTTAAATTACTTGCTCACATATATATATACATGTGTGTTTGTGTAGGGGCTAGAGTGCAGTCCTGGGTGTGCTCCTCCAGCATCCACCACCCTTTCTGAGACAGGGTCTCTCACTGGCCTTCAGCTTACCTAGCAGGCTTGGCTGGCTTGCTGGCTGGCCAGTGAGCCCCACGGACCCACCTGTCTCAGCTTCGCTATCGCTGGGATTACAAGCACCAACAGGTACACCTGGTCTTTTTTTATTGTTTTCTTTTTTTTTTATGAGTCCTAAGATTGAATTAAGGCCCTCAATGCTTGCACAACAAACATTTTACTGATGGAGCTATCTCCCCAGTTCCTGTGTACAAATTAAACACACACACACACAATAAAACAATACTGAGACTGAGTTATTACTGAATTCTAGAGTTTTGTACACTGGTAGAATTTGAAACGCAATCAGCTTTGCATGCACGATTAGCCCTGTACCACTATAACCTGAGCTAATTGATTTATAGAGAAAATGTTGACTTGGCTCGATACTATAGAGGTCTAGTCTAGACAGCACTCCACTCAGGCAGGTGGTCAGATAGCATATCACGGCAGAAACACACAGGAGAGAAGAGGAGGGACAGGAGCCCAACAGGTCTCAGAGGCTAAAGACTTCCCACTTAGCCCCTCTGAGAGTATCCACCCACTATCCAGTCCACACAGACGGACATGGACACACGCACACACACACCACGTAAGATCCCCCTACTGGGCTGGTTCAGTGGTAGAGTTCTTGCCTAGCACTGGGTCATGAGGCCGTAGGTCTCATCCCTAGTACCACAAAAATATATCACCCAAGCAATAGCACACAGGTATCTGTGGTTTATTTATACCCATGTGGTTTTTGTTTGTTTTCAGACAGTGTCTTTCTATGTAGCTCTGGTTGTTCTGAACTCTCTATGTCGACCAGACTGGCCTTGAACTCACAAAGATCTGCCTGCTTCTGCCTCCCAAGTGTTGGGATTAAAAGGCCACTATGGCTGGCTGTCTTTTTAAATAATGGCTTCACTGTATTGCTGTACCCTGCTCATATTCCACCCCTCCACCCACCCTCACTACCCTCTAATGTAAGCAGGTAAAATCTATAGAGTCCACAACAGAAAACACCCTGTCTCCTCAGGCTTCTTTCTCCCCAGCAAAAAAATAGTCCCCCTTTCTATGTTCAGTTGTGTGTGTGTGTGTGTGTGTGTGTGCACGCACAAAAGACAAAGACACACACATTTTTTTTTAATTTAGGATTTTCTGTTTGAAAATTTCCATTTTCTTCTCATTTGATACTGTCCGTTAAATCACTGGTCACATTCCTAATCTTCATGTTATCTTCCTTCTGAGAATGCTGGAGGCCCGAACAGCTGGCTCAGGGCGAAAGCACTTAACTCCAAGCTCGATGACCAAGTTCCATGCTTTAGGATTCACATATGGAAGCAGAGCAGTTTCCTGCATGTCTTCTCTGACTTCCACACATGTTCGTGCACACAAATGCACACACACAATGTAATGTCTTAACAAATGTCTTACTACACAGCCCTGACAAATTCTCATTATACTGCCCAGACTAGTTTAAATGCCTGGGCTGACCCACCCTCCTGCCTCAGCTTTCCAAGCAGTGGGGAATAAGGTGTGGGTACCCGTCTGGCTCAGTTTTATCTTTTGTATTTTGTGTTGCTGGAGATCACACCTAGGACCTCACTTGTCAGACGTGCACTCCAGCTCCAAGCTACTTCCCCAGCCTACCAGGTGTCCCTACTTTGTAAGCACAAAACCACGCCCCTATCCCAAGAGCTGAAAAGTTCAGAGACTAGCAAACAGCATCACAACACAGAACACCAGAGTCTGGCAAACGGCCCAATGGGAAAGGCTCTTGCCACCAGGCCTGACTACGTCACTTTGATTCCCAGAACCATGTGAAGATGGAAGGAGAGAAAACAGGCTCCACAAATGCCCTGCGGCAAACACTCCCACAGTTAAAGAAAGGGAGAGTGGGGAGGATAAAACAAAAGAGAAAGACTACTTTACACTATTATAACCATGTGTGAAGCACCAGGATCAAGGCTGGCCAACAGCAATTTCATCTGTGAACTATGGCCAGAGAAAACCCTAATGCCCGCTCCATGCCTGCTCCAGGCAGCGCCACCAAAGGGCCAGAGCCAGCACTGCACTGACAACATAAAGTAGGGGGCTGATTGCAGCTCAGCTTATCACTGCATGCAAAATGAGAGGAGGAGGCCAGGGAGATGACTGAAGCTACCTTTCTGTGGAAGGAGAGAACTGGCCTTCACACGTACACCACAGCATGCATGCATCCAAACTCACATATGCATCACAAACACTGTAACAATAAACTAAATTAAATAATTTTAAAATTATTTTAAAAAACATCCTGCAGGAAAATCAGATTACAAACAGGTTTCAGAAACACTGTATCAAAATAAGGCATTCCCAGCCAGGTGTGGTGGAGCATGCCTTAAACCCAGCACTCAGGTGGCAGAGGCAGGTGGATCAGTGAATTCAAGTCCAGCTTGGTCTACATAGTGAGTTCCAAGACAGAGCTACATAGTGACTCTATATTGGGGGGCGGGGGAGGAAGGTGTGAGTTTAGCGTTGTAAGAGGTGGCAATAGTATGCAACAGAAGATAGCTAGGCATAGTGGAGCACGCCTTTGATCCCAGCACTTGGGGGTCAGAGACAGGCAGATTTCCGAGTTCAAGGCCAACCTTGTCTACAGAGCGTGTTCCAGGACAGTCAGGACCACACAGAGAAAACTTTTTTTGTCTTGAAAAACAAAAACAAAACAAAAAAGGCTAATTGCAGAGTGTTTCCAAAGAACCACACAGCATCACTAGAGTTGTTCACTAAAGTTATTTTAACTACACTGAGTTTAGAATGACACACGTGTGGACATGTCTGAACACATACAGACATATACATCAACCCACTTTCTGCATGCATTTGATGGTAACTAGCACACTTATTAAGCAAACAAAAACAAATGCTAAGAGTACAGAACAAAATAGATAAACTTCCGCTTTGCTCAAGAATGAACACTTGCTAGGTAGACATGGTGGCAAATGCCTTTAATTCCAGTGAGAGCTTGTCTTGAGAGAAAACAGTTTAGCTACAATTCCAGCACTGGGAAGCTGAGGCAGGAGGATATAGAACTCAGGCCAGGCTGGGCAACACAGTGAATTCCTGTCTTGAGTGAGTGAACTTACCAACATCAGAATACAAAGCATTTTGAATGTCACATGGACAAGTGACAGACGGCTTTGTGCCCACGCTGTTTCCTCGTGGATAACAGAAGGTTGAATAACTCATTACACATGTGCACCAAGTTCTGGCTCCCACATGGAATGAAATTTGAATCTGCCCACCAGTTCTTAGATGAGGTTTTCCTGCCATATCCTCAAACCTTGCTGGATCCAATTCCACCTTAACCTCAAGCCTGCCCTTAGCTATTTCCCATGCTGCCTCTCTGTTCAGGTCCACTCGGCACAAATTACCTTCTGTTTATAAAAACCATGCAAGCTCAGCGGTTAAGAGCACTGACTATTCTTCCAAAGGACCGGGGTTCAATTCCCAGCACCCACAAGGTAGCTCACAACTGTCTGTAACTACAGTTCCAGGAAACCCAACAGTCTTACAAAGGCACACACACACACAGGCAAAACATCAATGCATGTAAAATAAATATAAATAAATAAAGTATCTAAGACATTTTCTCAACTAAGTCCAAATCAATCAACATACATTCCACTGCACCACTCTCAACCCAGGTTCATTAAACCCAGGTAAACATTATAACTGCATTAAGACAGATACATATTTTATGTCTCATCTCTTACTTAACTAGTGGCTGTTTTCAATGTAGGATCTTATTCATCTCAAGTTCCAGAACTGGGGTTGCCTCTGGGAAGCAAAACTGCAGTCCCGTTATCAAGTAACTTCCGATGATGGCCACAGATCTGGTAGGCAAAGGTACACAGATAAAGAGAGGGATGAGAGAGAGGCTCATGCAGAGGCCAAGACAGGAAAACAACCTCAGTGCAATACAGGAGCAGCCCAAGGAAAAAAGCACAGTAGGAAGAGAAAGCCTGGGTTCAAAGCCTGGGATTGTTTAACTGTCACGTCTCTTACCTAGGCTGATCTGAAGGCTAGAATTACTCTCATACCACACTAACTTAAATGTAAAATAAAAACAACAATGTAGCAACTTGTACAGGACCACAAAAGGTGGGGGTACTGGGCCTGTACAGATCTGCTAGCATTGCTGCTGTGACTGGAGAGTAGAAGATAACCCCAAAGAGGGACAACCACAGAGAACAGGAACGTGTCCCAGTAAGCACCCCAAGCCTGCACTGATGTTAGTGCTTGAATCCAGCTGCGGTTGCTCATGCCTATAATTAGCCCAGCTGCATGGCTCACACCCATAACCCTAGCACTTGGAAAACTGAGGCAAGTTGGAGGCTAGGCTAAGTGACAACCAGGTTCCAGGTCAACCTGACTATAGCCAGTAAGACCTTGTCTCAGAAGAATGGACAAGCAGACAGGCAGGCGGATTAGCAGTACGCCATTTCTTTTAAATACACTCATCTCTAACAGTAGTTTAAGTTCCACAGGAATTAAGGCTGGAAGATGGTCTAGGTGCAAAATAACTTCCTTTTTGGTCCTTGAAAATATGTTTCCTCTTTGATTACAAAATATTTTACCTTCAAATCAGAGGCCTTTTACTTGTGGTTGTGGGAGGGACTATTCCTAGCCTGTTTAAACATTTCTAGCTCACCTTTCAATATTTCCAGCATTCTTGAGATCTTAGAATTGTTAAGACCATGTATCATCAATAAATACACTATAACTTCTTCAAGTTTATTTTCAAGTGAAAAAATATTAACTACATAAACCTGCTGGGTGGCGGCGGCACACACCTTTAATTCCAGCACTTGGGAGGCAAAGGCAGGTGGATCTCTGTGAGTTCGAGGCCAGCCTGGTCTACAAGAGCTAGTTCCAGAACAGGCTCCAAACAAAATGAGTTCCAGGACAGTCAGAGCAACACACAGAAACCCTGCTTTTGTTTGGGGGAACTACCTAAATGTCTTCAGTGCATTTAAATATGAAAGAAAACAATCTTCAATCACTTTAGTTTATAAACTAGTATCTCGTCATCCCAGCTGTCAAGAAATAGATTTGAGGGCTGGAGAGATGGCTCAGCGGTTAAGAACATCGCCTGCTCTTCCAAAGGTCCTCAGTTCAATTCCCAGCAACCACATGGTGACTCACAACCATCTGTAATGAGGTCTGGTGTCCTCTTCTGGCCTGCAGGCATACAGACAGAATATTGTATACACAATAAATAAATAAATTTATAAAAAAAAGAGAAATAGATTTGAGAAAAGAGAGCCTTGCTTTTATGCAGATGACTATCAAACAAACAGGAAGATCTGAGGCAGGTTAGGACCAGCCCAGCAAATGGCACCCTAGTTACTACTATCCTCTTGTGGTCTACTCAAAACTCATTCTTTGGAGCTGGGGAAGGTAGCTCGGTTGGCACGGTGCTTGCCTAGGAAGGCTGAAGCCCCGCGTTCTATCCCCAACACCACATAAACTGTGTGTGGTTGTACAAACCTGTATTCCTAGCACTAGGGAGGCCGGATCCGAAGTTCAAGGTCATTGCTGACTGTTCAAAAAGAATAAAAGTCAGTCCTGCCAAACAACGTTGGAAAGCACCTAGTCACTTCTGGTAATGCTACTGTAGGTGAACTGGCACACTGACCACATCCACAGTATGTCTATTATTCAGAGTCATTAGGGGGGCTCGTGTATGGAATAGCATCTAGGAGACAGGAAGGTGGAGTTTGAAGCTAGCAGCCTGGACTTTATAGGGAGCGCCAGGCCAGCCTGGGCTAGGGTATGAAACCCCAGCTCATAAAACAAAAGGGCAGAGCCATAAGAGCCCTAGCTGCACCACTTGGTGACCCAAGCTCTATCCAGAACCTGAGTAAAAGATGGCTTGAGGGGCAACTGTGGTGAGCACTCCCACGTGGAGACAGAGGCAAAGACAGGAGAGCCACCCAGAGTTCACAAGTCAGTTCTGGTGTACACAGGATCCTGCACCCACCAGGTGGGCAGGGAAGTGACTGCTCCAAGTTGTCGCCTGACCACCAAAGTAGACCAAGGAACAGCCGAAGTCACCCATACTCCTCAGAATGCCACTTCCCTTTGCTCTTGGTGATCATTGATAATCCTGACTAGACCATGGTGCACTCTGCGCTAAGGTCTGAAATTCAAGTTAAAGGCTTAAAATCGGGGCTAAGTACAAGACTGACTCAATTCCCCAAACCCCACCCTACTTCCCCTCTTAGAATTGCTTCAAGGACAACACACTGAATCGTGAGTACTGAAAAGCACTTCAGTATGTTCCGCAATTTGGTGCTAAATTCCTTCAGAGCAGAGAACAGTTAATGAAGGTATCTGTCCAAAGGCACAGCTAGCAACTGCATAGCTGGTAACTACACAGAGACTGACAGAGAACTCAAGGTTTTCATACAATTAGAAATATTAAAATGTAGTTTCTGCAGTCAATACTAACAGTCATCAAAACAAACTGAGTTTACAGAAATATTACTCTTATTTTCTGAATCTTCATCATGTATTTGCCCAAGACAGTGGGGATACTGCATGCTTATCTGTCTCCGTGAGAAATGCACAGGACTATTTCGAGCTGTCCTGATGTGAGGATCACTAATCATGACGTGGTGGATGGTCTAGACGTAGGACAGCCTAAATGTCTAAACTGTCGTTAGCATTGCAGCTCAGAAGCACCGAGAGAGTACAAGCTAAATGGTGAAGTTAGACGGCTGCAGACGGCTCAGCAGGGAAGAGCACTTGTTGCTATGGCAGAAGACTCAGGTTCAGTTCCCAACACTTACATGGTAGCTCACAACCACCAGTAACTCCAGCTCCAGGGGATCCAATGCCCTCTTCTGGCTTCCACAGAAACAGGGAACATGTGGTACACATAACATACATGCAGACAAAACATTCATACACACAGAACAAAAATAGTTTCTTTTAAAAAGTTAATATACCAGTTAATTGGGTTAACTCATAAAAAAGGTCTTTTTTAGAGAGAGAGAGAGAGAGAGAGAGAGAGAGAGAGAGAGAGAGAGTTAGTTCCAGGACAGCCAGGGCTCCATAGTGAGACACTGTCTCAAAATAAGTAAATAAATAAAAATATCCTGCCTTGTTTTAAATTCGGAATTAGAGTGATCACCCAGCTCTCAACATTCAGGATGCAGAGTACTGTTTCTTGAGATCTAGTATCTGCAAAGGAACCAAAAGGGAAAAGGATCCCGTAGTTCTGAGACTTCAGCACAATGAAGACTCGCTTGTTGCCAAAGAGCTGTGATCCACACCTGGTGCACTTCAGCTCACCCTGTTGCTTCTTATCTCCTCCAGCCACACAGTACACAGAAAAGCAACCCTGGGCTTTCCCAGACAGGGTCTTGCTATGCAGCCCTGGCCGGTCTGCAACTCACTATATATGCCAGGCTGCTCAAACTTGGACAGGACTCCTACCTCCGCCTCCCCAGTGCTGGAATTTAAGTGTGTACCAGGTACCAGGCCCAGTTCACAGAAGCCGTTTCTAAAGCACAAACTCCCTCTGCAGAATCCCTTGTTGCAGCCCTAACCAGGTAAAGTTTCACCAAAAGCTTTGAATCTGAGATGCCATGCACCTTCAAACCTTACCCTTCTTATGTGGATATGGTTACTACATAGGTAATCACCATGAATTGCATCTGAGGTCAGAAACCATGGAAGTTACGTTACACAAGTCACTTGACTTCTCTGCTTCTAGCCCAAGAGTCTAAATGGGTTCCTATCTACACAATGAATCGGGAAAGGGCAACAGATGGCATTACAAAAAGATAAATTTAAACACATTTTGGCAAGAGTCTCCTCCAACAAACGTCAGAAAGATCTGGCCTCCACTGTACACTTCAGGTCAACTTAGAGCACCATAAAAACTACCTCCCGGCAGGGGCAAATGGAACGGAATCTCTTCCTTTCCCTCCCCAATTCCTTACAACCCTTCAGTGGACTGCACTGCCCCTGAGCTAGTCTCGTTGGCTTATACCACCATCCATATCTTCACAAAACTATGTCTTCTAAAGCCACAGCCTAAAAATCCTCTGTGCTGCTAACAGGAAAGCCCTGGAGAGCCTACCCCAGCTCTCGACACAGGCCCGGCATGCATCTCTGCCAGTCTGCCACTCCCCATCCCAAGCGCCCCCTGATTTCTAGAAAGGTATACTCCTCCTCTCATTTAGGGGCCTTGACAGATTCTGTTCCCTCAGCTTGGAATGTTCTTTTCACTCCTGGCTGCTCATTCCCCCTTTGACACCAACCTCTTCTCAGACCTGCCCCCAGGTCAACTCGTCAGCAAGGCCTTCTGTGACTCTCCCGCAGAGGTCCTACTCCTGGAAAACACCTCTGCAGGACGCTATTGCTCCTCCGGAGCACATTCTACCCTTGGATAACAGTCTCCGTGATTCAGACGCGCTCTCACTATCCAGCTCTGGCTGGCTCTGCCTCCAAGTGTGAGGTTTTAAGTAAGGTCTGTGCTACCACACCCAACTCGTACAGTATTATTAAAACCTCCCTCCTGCATAATTGTCTGTAAACTCGGTGAGAACAGAGACCGGGTCAGCTTCCTAAGCCTTGGCGTCCCCATAGTCTCTGGTACTGGGCGTGCACTTAGGTGACAGGTGTCACTCGGCCTCAGAGCTATCCCCATTACTTCACAATGCAGCCGACTTCAAACCTGGCCTTGGCACCCCGAAACATGCCTTCCCTCTCGTCAGGACCTCAAATCCTGGGGCCTTCCCTGAATAGAGTTCTCCTTCGTCCGTTCTCCAACCCCGCTAGCTCACCAAGACCCAAATTCAAGTTTTCTCTCCTCCATACTTTTTTCCTCTCTGTTTTACTAGTTTCATCAGCTCTCCTGTGACCTATCATCTCACCATCACTGCGAACTCCAGGGCCCAGCTAGTCACACCCCAGCACTAACTACTAACTACTGAGCGGCCACCACCACCCCAAACACACACACACAGACACACACACACATTGCATTTTTCCTCTGAAAAAGAGCACTCGCTTCCCTCTTATGCCTCATAGGTGATTCAATTTGCCTTGTGAGAGGCTGCCCGCAAGTTCCTTTTCAAGAGATTTTGCCTACCCACCTCACATTCTGGTGAAATGGTTTTAGCTGCCTCTGTTCCTGTTCCGTCCACTGCCTACAATGACCCTGTGTCCTCAGTGACCGCCCCCTGCCTGCGGTAGACACCTCTTCGGCCCTGAAAACTGACATTTCTTCTCCTCCCGGACAGACGAGAACACCCAGCGGAGACAGCACTCCAGCCCAGATCCTCCTTGGAGAGCCATTCTATTACATTCTAACCCCTCGCGAGTGGCCAGCACTGACTAGGACTCGAACCCAAGAGGGACCCAAACGTACTATACCCTCTCCCTTCTGTCCACTGGGTTCCTGTCAAGGCCCCTTCTTCCGAAGACACCAAACCCTGGGCCCGGAGATGCGGACACCCGGCGCCCAGGCCGGCTGCAGCTCCGACGCCACAGTCTAGGGCCCCGCGCCCGCCCCCATCCTTCCCCGGCGGCCACTGCAGTGCCAGCTCCCGGCAGGGCTGTCGCTCACTGACCCGGGAAGGTGTCTCGGAGGCGGCGGCGGCGGCGGCGGCGGGTGCGGAGGTGGGAAGCCGGGCAGACGTTAACCGCTCAGCGCTCCATCCCTCCCGGACCTAAGCTCCGGCCTCTCGGCTTCCTCGACCCCTGCGCCCAGAGCGAGTCACGTGCCAGCCCGAGCAGTCAGCTGACCGCAGCGCAAGCCGCTCCGCCTACGGCGCGCGATCGTGACGGCCGCCGGAGAGGGCGGGGCTGGGAGGAAGGAGCGCGCGCTTCCGCGTGGGCGGGGCTTCCCGCCCCCGGTGACACTGGACCAGGGTCGCCAGCCACCCGGACGCGTCCCCGCCCGCAGATTCCCGCGATTCAGGCTCCCCAGCCTCCTGCCCCGACTGCAAGTTTTATCGAACAGCCCAGCTTTCGGGGAAATCTCCCTAGAAGTTCTCTTCGGTGTATTGACGTTTTTCATCCAGTCTGGTACCACTTCGTTCCGTGTTCAGCTTTAGCCACTGAGCACCAAGCGTTGTCAACCTGTTTTTTTTTTTTTAAGATTAGCTAGCAAGGGAACTCCGCGTCTGGTTTAGGCGGTAGCAAAATGAATACAGGTGGTCAAGGACGGTTTCAGAATAGAGGCAAGGACGGGGAAACCATCCGCCTTGGGTCCCAAAATAGTAGATATGGAGCCGCTCTCTCAAACCTTGCATATCTATCTGACTGGTTGGGAAGATAGGTGGTACCTATCTCAGAATTTTAGAAACTCTGGATTGAGGGATTTTTCTATTTTAATGTTTTTTAGATTTACAACTTAGCAAACTGGAGGCCCAGAGATCGTGGAGACCGTGCACAAAGGAATGGGCACTCTTGACATTAAGTCCTGGCTGTCCTTACTAGAATATGTGATGATAGACTTTATCAACTTGGAAACAACTCTGGGCGTGTCTTTGCGGGAGTTTCCAGCCAACTTTAACTAAGAACGCTGGCCCTGAATGGGCAGCACCATCTCGTGGGCTGGGAGCGAACACAGGATGACTTTTGCCAGCGATGAAGAGATGGCTCCGGAGTTAAGAGCGTATTCTGCTCTTGCGGAGGATTTGAATTCTGTTACCAGTACCCATGTGGAGCGCCTATGACTCCAGTTACCTCCGGGGGATCTGATAGCTTCATCAGGCCTCCACCCAGGGAGACAAATACACTCATACACATAAATACAAATAAAATAGGGCTTTAAAAAATAAGTAAGGGCTAGAGAGAAGGCTCAGCAGGTAGAGGCGCTTGCCACCAAGCCTGATGACCTTAGTTGTACCCCAGGACCCTCACAGTGGAAGGTGAGAACCAGGATAGTCTCCAGTTGTACCCCAGGACCCACATAGTGGAAGGTGAGAACCAGGATAGTCTCCAGTCTCCACACATACACAGTAAGACCCACGTGTGTACATACAAATGTAGAAAAATGTTTAAAAAATATTTGGGTTTTTTTTTTTTTTTTTTGGTTGGTTGGTTTTACTGGAGGATGGGCATGCCTCTCTTGGTAGACGAAGCTGGCCTCAAACTCACATAGATCCGCCGGCCTCTGCCTCCTAAGTGCTGGGATTAAAGGCGTGTGCCACCACTGCCCAACTTTTTTTTTTTTTTTAAGGAGGAAGCTAAGCACCAGCATTCACCTCTCTGCTTCCTGTCTATAAATACAGCGTAGGACCCCCATCTCAGACTCCTGCCGTCAGAGCTAGCTTGCTCTTACCACCCTGCTACAAACTGTGAGACAAAATAACTCTTTTTGTATTCGTCACTTTTCTATTGCTAGAATAGAACGCCATTGTAGCTCAAATTCTAATTGGTCTTAATAATAAAAACTTGGAGTCAGCTATCAGGGGGTGAAAGTGGAAGGATGAGAGAAGCAGAGAAGCCAGCTACTAGTTCGTACCTCTACCATCGCTCAGACCAGAGGAGCGATCCTGTCCTTCGAATCCTCAGACTGCCCTGAGCTCCTGCCTCCTCCCGCCTTATATTCCTCTCTCCACCCAGTCACGTCATTCCGGCCTCCACCTCCCTAGTGCTGGGATTAGAGCCCTGTGATCCCAAGTGCTTTGTGAGCTCTGTTTCTCTTTTAGACAGGTTCAATCTCAGGTAGCTCAGGGTGGCCTTGAACTCACAGAGATCCACCCACCTCTGTCCCTCTGGCTTAAAGAAGGTGTGTACCTCCACTGCCTGACCTCTATGACTAACTCATGGCTTGGCTCTGCACTCTTCAGGCTAGCTTTTATTTGTTAGATCACAAACAAAATATCACTAAATACCATAGCCAAGGCAACTTATATTTATTTGGGTTTGTGTTCCAGAAGGATGTGTTCATTCCCATCACAGCGGGGAAGTGTGCAGCTCACAGGCTTAGAAGCTGGAATAGCTGAGAGCTCACAGACCAAACCACAAACTGGAAGCAGGAAGCACACTGGAAATGTGACGTACTTCCTCCAACAATGCCACACCTCCTAAACCTCCCCCAGACAACCCTACCCACCAGGACCGAGTATTCAAACAGCCCAGGCTGGGCAACAAGTCCATTCAAACTACCACAGCTTTCTGCCCTTAAATTGTTATTTGTATTTTGTGGCAACCACAAAAAAGGCAAATAATACTCCAAATTCTTAGGAAAAATGGGATCTCTAGTCTAATAAACCTGAACGTGTGTTTCTTAAGCCTTTGAAACAGGTTTATAGAAACGATGTGGGAGAATTTGGAACTGTGGGCTAGGGCAGCTCTATAACGCTGTATAGAGCTTAATCAGTCGATACCGAGAGGGGTTCAGAAGACCAGAACGCCCACAGAAATGTAAGTGAAGTCCTGGCTCATGAGATTCCAGTGGAGAACAAGGACCCCATTGGGAACTAGGCTAGACGTCCTTTGTATCCGATTCTGGAAAGAACTTGGCTGCATTTTGGCTATGTCCTGAAATTTTAAGGCTAAGCTCAAAAGTAACAGAGTATGTTACTCATCAGGGGATTTAATGACAGTGTAACATCCAGCCTGCAGAACAGTTACTGCTGACTGCTCTTAGCTCTTCATCAGAAAGAAGAAAACCATGAAAAATGCAGTTTGATTGAAGAAGCTTGCACTTCTTAAAATGGCAGACGAGGTAGGTGTAGAGAAAGCAGATGTTCCATTGATAGCTCCAACCTGTGAAAATACAAAATCTTTGGAAAAAAAGAAACTTGAGGAAAATACGGCCAAATGGCTTGTTCTTCAAAAACAACTGCTTGAAGGGCAAGAAAGATGCTCAGTGGTTGAGAGAACTTGTTGTTCTTCCAGAGGACTAGAGTTCATTCCCAGCACCCACATCAAGCAGCTCACAATCACTTTCAGCTCCAGGGATGCCAGTACCCTCTTCTGGCCTCCTTGAGCATGTTTGTGGAGTATTTTCTTGATTAATGATGGATGTGGGAGGGCATAGCCACTGTGGTCAATGCCACCCCTAGGCAGGTAGTTCTGGATAGTATAAGAAAGTGAACTGAGCAAGCCCTAGAGAGCAAACCAGCACACAGGGTTCCTCCATGGTCTCCGCTTCAGTTCCTGCCACCAGGTTCTCGACTGAATTCTTGGCTTTGCTTTCTTCAATGATGGACTGTAAGTTGTAAGATGACATGCGGCGAACTCCCTGACCAGCAGGAAAAGACGACCACCAGATGAGGATTCTTCCCAAATCATGCTTTATTGGAGCCTCTTGGTTGAAGGGAGAGTGGAAGCGAGGGGCCCCGAGCGCCAAACGGTGGCTGCTTATATAGGGGGTAAGGGAACGAGTCGTGCCTGGATTGGCCGATGCGCGCCTGCCGATGCTCCTGGCCACGGGATTGGCCCTAAGCACATCATCGTCACTGCACATACGAGAGGCACGGTTCCACTGCATTGCCTAATATGGAGCTGTCCAGCAAGCGAGGCGGGGGGGGGGGGGGGGGGGGGGGCAAGCGCCATCTTGTAATGGCGGCCACTCGAATCGGCTCCCAGCAATGACATAAACCCTTTCCTCCTCCAGTTGCTTTCAGGTCATTAGTGTAATGGTCTGTCTTGTCCCTTTAAGAGACAAGGCCTGCCCATTCCCCTACCCCACCCCCACCCCCCACCCCCACCACCCCTGTCCACTGAGGCAAGCAGATCTTCTTTCTGAGCCTGAGTCCCTTCCTTTCTGTATCTCATCCAAAGAGGCAGCTTTTGCCTCTCTCCCTTCTCCCCACTTCTCCCCACTTCTCCCTGCTTCCTCTCTCCTCTCCCTCCCGCCCCTCTCTCTCTCCTCCCTCTCTCCCTCCTTCTTTCTCTCTCTCTCCCTCCCTCCCCCTCCCTCCCTCCCTCTCTCTCTCTCTCTCTCTCTCTCTCTGTTCTTCCCTCTTCTCCCTTGCTCCCCTTTCCCCTTCCATAACCCACTAAATAAATACCCATCTTCTCTGCATGGTGCTTCTCTGTCTCCCACCCACCGAGTGTCTCTCACCCACCACATAGCTCCCTGCCTGGGACAAACTAGGCGCCCCTCAACCAAAGAATGGATAAAGAAAATGTGGTGAATTTACACAATGGAGTATTACTCAGCTGTAAAAACCAATGACATCATGAACTTTGCAGGGTGGCACTAGAAAAAAAAATCCATCTGAGTAATGTGACCTGGACCCAGAAAGACAAGCACATAAGTGGATATTGGCTGTGAAGCAAGGAATAACAGACTAATCCACAGCTCCAGATAAACTAGTAACCCTAAGAGGGATGAATGGGTCATCTCGGAAGGAGAAATAGATGAGATCTCCTGGGAAAACTGGAGGTGGGGGAGGGTAGAGGAGAGAGGACAGGGGAGGAGAACATGAGGGGACAGGATGGTAGAGTTGGGGAACAAGGGAAGCGATATCATGACAGAGGGAACCATGATGGGGTTAGGGAGAAACCTGGTGCCATGGAAACTCCCAGGAATCCACAAGGATGACCCCAGCTAAGACTCCTAGCAATAGTGGAGAGGGTGCCTGAACTGGCCTTTCCCTGTAATCAGATTGGTGAATACCCTAACTGTTAGAGAAACTTCATCCAGTAACTGATGGAAGCAGAAGCAGAGATCCACAGCCAAGCACCAGGCCAAGCTGGGAGTCCAGTCAAAGAGAAGGAGGAGGGATTAGATGAGCAAGTGGGGTTGAGATCGTGATGAGGAAATGCACAGAGACAGCTGACCCAAGCTCGTGGGAGCTTACAGACTCCAGACCACAGCTGGGGAGCCTGCATGGGACCAAACTAGGACCTCTGCGTGTGGGCGACACTTGTGTAGCCTGGTCTGTGTGAGGGGCCATTGGCAGTGGGACCAGGACCT
This sequence comes from Chionomys nivalis, assembly GCF_950005125.1. Taxonomy (NCBI): domain Eukaryota; kingdom Metazoa; phylum Chordata; class Mammalia; order Rodentia; family Cricetidae; genus Chionomys; species Chionomys nivalis. The sequence goes on along the minus strand of NC_080102.1, from coordinate 4,824,898 downwards.
AGCCCTGGTGCATGCGGTGGTTTTGGAGCCCATTCCCTATGGTAGATGCCTTGCTCAGCCTTGAGGTAGTGGACAGGGGTTTAGTCCCGCCTCAACTTAATGTGCCAGGCTTTGTTGACTCCCCGTGGGATGCCTTACCCTATCTGAGGAGTGGATGCGGAATGGGTGGGGGTGGGGAGGTGGGAGGAAGAGCAGGAAGAGAAGAGAAGGAAGGGGGAATTGTGGTTGGTATGGAAAATTAATAAAAGATTTAAATAAAAAAAATGAAGATAAAAAGAAAAGAAAGCAGGTTGAGCAAGCCTTGAGGAACAAACCAGTAATCAGCCCTCTGTGCGGCCTTTACATCAGCTCCTGTCTCCAGGTTCCTGCCTTGAATTCCTGTCCTGACTTTCTATGCAATGAGCTGTGGTGTAGAAGTGTAAAGCATCCCCAAGCTGACTTTGGTCATGGTGGGGTTTTTTGTTTTTTTAACAGCAGCAGACACTCTCAACTGAAACACCAAGTCACGACTCCAAGTGAGTAGACAGGTACTTGGGAGAAGCCAGCGGCCTCCCAGGCACCCACAGGATCCTGTAGAGTTTTCTTGCTGCCGCCTTGGGTTTATATTAACTCTTCGCCTTCTTCCTACCTCCAGAGACTGAAACCGAACTTACGTTCCAAGGCTCAGGTCAAAGTCTAAAAGTTGGGTCAATTAAAATCAAGAGCTTCTTGGCGCTGACTGCATGAGAGCCCCCGTACAACCCCTCAGCTGCGGATGGTAAATCCCACCGCATGGAGTTCTTGTGCCAGGTCAGTCAGCTGATATACACACAGGGTGTACAATGAAGTATGTGGTAATACCCAATAAAAATCAGCTGAGATGCCACGAGCCATGCCATTGGCTCTTTGTTAGTAGTCAAGATTGCCGCGTCATGACCACCTGACCACCTGAGAGAGAATAGAGCGAGGAAGTGGTTTGGAGAGAGACCTGCCCAGTTCCTCCTCGAAGCTCTTGGCTTGACTTTCTGAGCCTGAAGCAAATTAAAATGCTTTTGTTCCAAATGGCTCCTATGGCCTGGTGCTAGACGAGTTCTCCACATTTCCGTGATGTGTGTCTCTTCCACGTCCCCTCACTTCCTTGTTCTGGGCACCAGATGTGGAGCAAAGACTGGGAACATGCAAGCTCTTTCCCAGGTGATCAACGGTGGGGGACTTAAAGGAAAGGTCTGAGAGGCCAGGCACTTCCCCGAGTCTCAGTCCCTGTGTAAGAGACAAGGGACATCATGCCTGCACTCGGCTGTCACGGGCTCTAGCAGTCTGGAGCCCAGAGCCCAAATAAACTAGTTCTGCTTTTTCAACTAGAAAGGAAGAAAAGTGCAAAGCTCTAATTCCTGAAGCTCAGGCAGGTGTTCAAAGCCAGCGTTAGCTGTTTTCAGACCCTCCCTCAAAAACAACAACAAAGAAACAAAGGGGTACTCCCACATGCACGTGCACACTCACACACACCCACACACCCTCACCCACCCTCACAGTGCCATGTTCTTATTTCTGGAAACCAAATGCAATCTGAGAGAGGGTTATTTCATGGGAATGTCAAACATGTGCCTTCCACTCTAAACCTGAAACAATCCTTCCTCGTATCCCATCCTGCAAAATTAGCAATTAAAATTTCTCTTTGAACTGTGCAATGGATTTACCCCTGAGAGCATCTTAAAACACACACAACACACACATACACACACAGAGACACACACCTGCATAACCACAGCAGGTCAGAATATGCACAGTAAGTATTCATAAGTAAAACTTAGAGCAAGAGCTGTTCAGAACATACTTTAAAAGGTTCATCTGGCCCAAGGCAGCCCCAGAAATAGAGCTTTGAAAAGCACAGGGCCACACATTACCTGAACGACAGTAACTGAAATTCCAAAACTGGGGTGCATCTGTGCCGGACTGGATGGCAACTTGAAAGAATTGTGGGCTCCTGTCTAGGGAAGTCAGGGGCACTGCTAGTGGGCCTGCTCCTCCATCCCCAACCTCCCTAGACAAGAGCCCTACGTGAGCTTTGCCCCCAAACCCTGGATTCCCTCACTCAGTCACGGGATGTGGAATCTCAACACTTAGGAGCTGGAAACAGGAAGGCTGACAGGGTTGAAGGCCAGCTTGGGTAACAGTAAGAGACAGAGGGGTTGTTGTTGTTGTTGTTTGTTCCTTTATGTTTTGGTAGTGTCCTCTGCCTTTTTCTTCTCTTTCCCTTTTCTCTTCCTCTCAACGGACTTGAATTTGTTGTATAGCAGAAGAGCTACATCTGAGTCTGTCCAAATACCCAGAAATGAGCTCAAACTGGACTGTATGCTTTCTGGCAGTTAGATAAAAGCCAGCTAGCCTCAGGAACTTGTAAAACTGGTTCCCACCTGCCAAAAGGAATCGTTTCCCTTACCTCTGGCAGAAGGAGCACATGGCTGCCTGTGGTAGAATATCAAAGTCCATGCTGGTTTCCAGGCCCCCTTGGTGTAACAGGGCCACACACCTCTGGAGGCCCCCAGACCTTAGCACAACTGACTCCATGATGGAAGTATCAGTCAGACCATAAAACTCAGCACGCAGACAGCACCACCTGCCATAACAAAAACAAAGGCCTCATCCATCAAAGTTCATAGTTCTGGGAGAGTCTCTAAATGTACTAACTTGCTTTTAGGATCCTGTAGCTCCACCTCTGGCTAACTGTTCTTGTTAACTGAAGTATATCAACCCAGAACATGGTTTTTGTGCTTAAAAGCTCACCCCGAGGAAGACTGGATGCCGTATCGATTCCTAAACACCCAGTGCCAGCTTATAAAGACTTATCATTGGCTTCAACCTCTGCTCCAGCAGCCGTCTCTGGGGGATACCCCACAACAGCAGTATCCCAAGTATCTACATCTCAAATGGTCCATGCTAACACACTGACTTCTCACCTCCCCGGCTTCCCTCATCCCAGATACCGTTCGTTCTCTTTATGATGGCAAGCTTTCCCCCTGCCCTGCCATTTTCACTATAATCTCTGTGTTCTCCACAACTGATTCTGTTCTCCCTTCTCTCATCAACAGCCCTGGCCGTGTGCAGTCAGCCAGCCATGCTCAGTCTACTTCTTTCTCTCCCTGCTCTGGATTCTCCCAGATGCCCCTGTTCTCTGCAATAACAACTCTAACCACATCATGGCTGGATCAAGTTGGCAGTTTATTTACTGCACCCCATCTCATAGGAGAAGATCACCTTTAGTTACTCATCCTCCTGTGTCCATCTCCTGGCCGTGAGTGTTGAGAGTGTAAGTGTGTGCTACCTCACCCACTAAAAGGATTTTTCAAGCAAAGATTATCTTGGTGATCAGAGGCCAAGGAATACCACAAAATTCACACCATGAAATAGACATCACGCAAGAGGTTATGGGGGAGGGGGGCACAAAATGGCTGCCTCTGTGTGGGAATGGAGATAGCGACAGGTCAGGCTGTGATGGTGGGCTTTGCAGGGGCATGGAGCAAGCACACAGGGAAAAGGCAGCATGGTGGGAAAGTGTCCCCTTGGCCATTAGTGATGGTGGAGCTGTTGGCACTGAGTTATTGACGTGGAGAGGAACCTGGTGCTGGAATGTGGGAAACGGACTCCTGGCGAGTCTCGGAACACCCAACACTGATAGTTTTCTTAGTTTCCAATAATGGAAATAATAAACACTCTGAAATATTTATTGCGACAGTAATCTATGAAAACACGCATGATTTCTTCTGGTGACAATGTCCCAGGAAGGTTTGTTTTGTCCCATGTGGCTAAGGAATTACTTGAACAGGTCTGGATCCTTCGACCTCTAGTTGCTGGGCACATGTACCATGGTGTCTGGTTTAGGAGTCCTAGGTACCAGTCAATTTTATTGACTATAGTCATTGCTGGCAAACTAAGAACCATTCACATTCCAGGACTAGGTGCTACCCCATCCCACTTCAACGACTCAGTGGCAGCAGCCACTTCATCACCAGCTGCCAAATGTAAGACATTCCCACTGTTGCATGAGGCTGGTGCCCTTCATGAAGCTCCCCCATCACACTCCTCTCCCCCCCCTCTCTCCCCCCTCTCTCTCTTCCCTCTCTCTCCTGTCCTGGCTCAGAGGTAGCCAGCCTTTCCTGCCCTCTCCCTAGTAAATCTCTTATTGAGGTCTGTTGAGTGGTGTGATCCCTCTGACATTCCTTGGGTCCATCCACCGAGGTGCTTCCTCTGCAAAACCCTAACACTTATAATTAAAACTTCAGTTTCTTGCTAGGCATAGGTGTGAGAGTATCATGGAAGGCCCATTAAGGAAAGACACAAGAATGAGATCTATTTCTAGGTAAAAACATGCCATTGTCTCCTCCCTTAAGAGTTGGTCTGAGCCAGGCAGTGGTGGCACATGCCTTTAACCCCAGCTCTCAGGAGGCAAGTGGATCTCTGTGAGTTCAAGGCCAGACTAATCTACAGAATGAGTTCCTGGATAGCCAGGGCTACACACAGAGAAACTGTGTCTCAAAAAACAAAAACACAACAGCAACAAAAAGTAGTTGATTTGATTGGTTCAGCCAATCACATAACCAAGGGACTAAAGAGATAGGAGATAATGTGCTTTTCTCCCCCAGGGTCCCTGCCCCCTAACACAGTCCCTTTGAACTCAGGGAGAGTCTATTGGGTCTCAGGACTCAGGAAGGGATGACTTTCCCTTTTTCCTCTCTTCTATTTTCTTTCAAATGCTGGCCAGAGTCCAAGTGTGCTTTTTCTTGCCATTTTGGGCTTTTTCCCTCCCCTCCTTGCCATCTGGCTGTTTGTCTGCAGAGTGGCTGGCTTCTCTGTGGCTTAACTCCACCTGCATGGCTTTTTCTATTTTTCTTCTCTCTCTCTCTCTCTCTCTCTCTCTCTCTCTCTCTCTCTCTCTCTCTCTCTCTCTCTCTCCCATCTCCTGAAGCTACTAAGATTTCCCTGCCCTGGGACTTTGCCCTTAAACTCAAATTGTCTTTGAGATTTGGTTTGAATCCATTCTTTTTGTTTGTTTCTTTGTTTTTGAGACAGGGTCTCACTGTGTAGCCCTGGCTGACCTCAAAACCACATCTGTGAAGAGACACCATGATCATGGCAAGTCTTATAAAGAGGGCTTATAGCTCTTATAATTGGGGTTTGCTTACAGTTTCAGAGGTTTAGTCCACTGTCATCATGGTAGGGAACATGGCAGTATGCAGACAGGCGTGGTACTGCAGCAGTATCTGAGAGTTCTACATTCGGATCCAAAGACGGCAGGAATAGAGTCACTGGGCCTAGCTTGGGGTTTTTGAAACCTCAAAACCCATCCCCAGTAACATACTTCCTCCAACAAGGCCACACCTCTCAGTTCTTCCAAATAGTGCCACTCACTCCTTATGAGTCTATGGAAGCCAGTTTCATTCAGACCACCAGAGATAGAGAAGAAGCTGGACACCAAGGAAGAAAGCGCCCACCCAGTATCTGCTGTGGTGATCTGCCGTCGGAGTGGCACCAAGCGTGGGAACAAAGACACTGCTTTTCTTGGCATTGTGTCCCTAAGAATACTAAATAAACATGGAGTGTTGAGAGGAAGCAGACAGAGAGGCAAGCGCTAAACTAGGAATCGGGGTCTGGCTTTCATACTCGTCTGGCCAGAATGAGCAATGGTGACTGGAGGGGCGTGGCTTTTAAGGGGATGACAATCCCCGTGGCCTCCAGTGTTCCCGTGGGACCTATAGAAACACAGAGGCAACATGTCAGGCCCTAAGTACACAGCTGGTGACTGAAACCATGCTATTATTTCTGCACCTTAGGAATCTGGGTCTCGGCTAACCTCAAGCTCCCTTCCTGCAAGGTTTGTAGCCTCGAGGCTTCCTCTGATTTGTTACTGTGTAGCAGACTTCCTTCTAAGGAGTTTGATTTTGTATGTGTGACTCAGCTCTGCAGAGGGAACCCATGACAGCCTTGTGAGGCGAACTTAACTCTGTCTATGTTCCTGTGTGTGAGTGACCCAGCGGGCTGAGTGACCCTGCATTTCCAATGAAGAATGGAAAGCAGAAACTGTACAAGGTTTTCTATTAGCAGATTTTAAAAAGGACAATACAAGTCACTATTGCTTGTGAGTATCCACGTTGTAATAAAGAAGTCGCAAAGGGGGGTGTCTTTGTTCCAGATATGCATGAATATATAACGCCCCCTTTTTAAAAATCTCAGAAACAGATGCATGCCGTTAACTTATATTGTAGTTAAGGCTGTTCCACATTCCACAGCTGCTCTGCATCTGAAATGTCTAGCTGAAGCAGAGCTGGGACTGAGGAGCATGATCTTAAAGCTATGCTAGGACCAGAGCGTCATCCAATCTACCCTCAAGGAAAGGCTGAACCATGGCAGAGAGTTCATGCAGCCAAATCCCTTCACTTGTCAGCCCCTTCCAGGTCCTCGGTGGCATCCTCTGAGTCACATCCTTTCCACGTCACTCAAAGGCCACAAGACACGGGGACTACACAGGTCGGGCCGTGTGCCCAAGCAAAGTGACAAGCAGCGCCGACTCCTGATCTTCCCAAGAGGTTGTCAAAGGCTTCGCTATGCTGCCCTCTTCATTAACGTCTTCCTAAGGACCACCTTGTATCCCGTTGCAAATGCTGAGAGTTAATAAGCATCCTGTATCTCTCGTTTCCAGAGACTCTGAGCTCCCACAGTGGGCACTGGGTATGATCTAAGAAAAGCGGGTGGTACGGTGAGGTTTGGGAATTGGGTCACACACCATCAGGCCACTCGTGAGACCCCATCGCTGGTGACTGGTAGAACTAGGCATCTCAGTGGTTGAATCTTTTACTGGGGTGACCTGGAAAGGTGAACCAATAGGAATGGAGCTAACAGGTACGATGCGCTGGACATCCGAGACTTAGAAGGAAGCAGCGCTAATAAGATCAGGTGTCTGTTGCTGTTCATCATCTGCAGAAAGCCTTGCTGGCTGCAGGTGAAGCTCCTTCAACCTGCAGTGGGGGCACAGAGTAAGACTTACAGAGTACATCCCTGAACTTTGGAAAAAGCTGGGCCAAGATCAGAGAGAAATCTTTTAACCCTAAGAGATGAAATGCAGATACCTCGTGAGTGTTTCCCAAGATTTAACATTCCAGACTCGGATCTTCCCAGGCAATCAGCTGTGCTGAGGGCGCAATGGTTACAGAAACAAAAGCCAATAGCTCATGAAGGCAATCTTCATCCTGCATAGTAGTGGAGGCTGGTAAAAATCCATCATTGTCTTCTTCTTCCTTGTCTGGGAAGGGTAAATAAACAAGCGGTATTCTAAAACTAAAACTGACCAAACTGATAAAATATATTAGAAGTTTTACCAATGACTTTATTGGTAATTGGATTTACTCCTACTAGAAATCACAAGTTTGATGCCTGCATACTTCAGGACAGAATCTTGTTTTCTATTCTCTCTCTCTCTCTCTCTCTCTCTCTCTCTCTCTCTCTCTCTGTGTGTGTGTGTGTGTGTGTATGTGTGTGTGTGTGTGTGGCTTTTCGAGACAGGGTTTCTCTGTGGAACAGTCCTGGCTGTCCTGGCATCTGCCTTGTAGACTAGGCTGGCCTCAAACTCACAGAGATCCACCTGCCTCTGCCTCCCGAGTGCTGGAATTAACCACCACCTGACCTGTTTTCTGCTTCTAATCTCTGCTGTGACTTACTGATGCCAGGCCTTGATCTGTTATGCCAAAGCGTATTTCTAGCTTGAAAGGTGTTTTCTGTGCTCCGGAGATTGGTGACCAGATCTTTCATTACTTGACCCAGGAGATCAGGTGTTTCGGAAAAGATCCCAAAGAAAGAGCACCTTGAGCCAGACTGAAAAGTTCTGTCAAGTTCTTCCTCCCTTACACTTCAGCAAGGTTTCAGGCCCTGAAGTCTCAGATCCATGTCTCTAACTCCAGAGCCCCTCCTAATTCTCGGAGCTGGGGACCAGTTGGGGACCTCACAACAAAGTGGCTGATCTCTTCCCAGAGGCAGCTTCCAGATATCACAAATCAGGAGCCCCTTCTCCCTATCATGTACCCCTACTCCTTTTTCTCTCCTGCGTCTTGCTTTTCCTTTTTATTTGGCTATGGTAGACAATTCCATAGTCAGACTTTCAGAATTACAAACTTCTACATAAGGGAAGCTAAGCTGAATTCTGGATTTCCAGTGTTAACTTAGACTGTTGCAGAGTTAAACTTCTAGGGACCCATTTATTCATAATCTTTATTTAATCTAACTCAACTACAGATGCCCAGGAGGCTCTGCAGCAGGACCAGAGCAATTTGCAAGAACATCAATCTACCTGTGTATTTGGCAGCTTTATAATGTATAATAACCAATCTCCCAGTTAGACAATGCAGATGCTTATGCCCAGCTAATGATTCAGAAGTGAAGTCACCCAATAAAGACCTTTTCATGCACCCCAGAATACATCTTTATATCTGCAGAAGATTTAATTAAACCATATTCTTGGCCCATCCTGTTTCTTGATGAAAAGCCAGTGGAAGCTTAGAACGTTGACAATTCCTCTGCTACCTCATATAACCTGGACAAAAGTTAAATATTGACCCAGCCCCCCAATCTGGGTGATGGCTAATTTTCATCTTCAGCTTCATTGGATTTGGAGTCACAGAGGACACACACCTTTGAGTGTGCATGCTGGGAATTTCTACATGGGTGTCCTGAGGAAGGAAGACCCGCCCCGACTGCAGGAAGCATCATCCAAAGAGCTGAGATCCCTAACTGGATAAAGAGAAAGGGAGGAAGCAAACTCAGCCCCGTGTCCACCTCTCTCTCTGCTTCCTAACCGTTGATGACGTCACCAGCTGCTTCTGACTGTGGCACAGTTAGAGAGAGCTGTTCTTGCAACTGTGCCTCCCTTGCCGTGATGGATTGCATCCAAACTGTGAGCCAAAATAGACCCTTTTTTCTCCGCCTGTTTTCTCCAGGTATTCTGTCACAGCAAAGAAAAAAATTCCTAATACAACCTGTAGTATAGGGCTGGAGAGATGGCTCAGCGATTAAGAACACTGGCTGTTCTTCCAGAGGCTGTTGAGTGCAATTCCCACAACCACATGGTGGCTCACAGCCATCCGTAACAAGGTCTGGTGCCCTCTTCTGGCCTGCAGGGATACATGTGGGAAGAACCCTGCCTACATGTTTATTAATTATGTATGCCGTAGGGAGTGGCACTCTCGGGAGATGTGGCTGTGTTGGAGGAAACCTGTGACTGGGGGGTGGGCTTTGAGGTTTCAAATACTCAAGCCAGATCCAGTGGCACTATCTCTTCCTGCTGCCTGCCAATCCAGATGTGGAACTCTCAGCTCCTTCTCCAGCACCATGTCTGCCTGCGTGCTGCCAGTATTCCCTCCGTGACCATGGACTGAACCTCTGAACTGTAAGCCAACCTACAACCAAATGTTTTCCTTTATAAGAGGTGCCATGGTCATAGCGTCTCTTCACAGAAATAGAAACCCTAGCTAAGACAATTCCATTTTAGTTCACTTGATTTTTATTATTACTACTAGTAATAGTAGTATTTTTTAAATTTTTTGAGGTTTTATTTTATGCGTGTGAAGGTTTTGCCTGCATGTTTGTCTGGGTATCATATGCATGTAGTGCCTGAAGAGACCAGAAGAAAGCATCAAATCCTCCAGGACTGGAGTTGCAGACAGTAGGGACCTGCCATCTGGAGGCTGGGAATAGAACCCAGGTCCTCTGCAGGAACAGTCAATATTGTTAACTGCTGAGTCATCTCCCCAGTTCCAGCAATAGCAGATTTATTGAGACAGGACCTCACTGTTTAGCTCAGATTTACCTGGAACTGACTATGTAATCCGGGTGTTGTGAGTAACTATCTAAGCCAAGCAACTGTCACTAAAATCAGGAATAAGACAAGGCTGTCTACTCTCAATATATTCAAATATATTCAATTTAATACTTGAAATTCTAGTTAGAACAATAAGATAACTGGAGATCAAGGAGATACAAATTGGAAAGGAAGAAAACAGTCTCTTTCTATGAGTGACTGTGCTTGAAGCAACCAGGGAGTTGAGTGTCCAGGTAGGCTGGGGAGGGGCAGCTCACCCAGAATTCTGAGACATGGCACCAAGAGAAAGGGACTTGGGCACTGATTTCCTCAATAGTTTCTGTCCCCAAAATGCCACACGACAAGAACACTGCCATGTTCTCAGTTTTTACTCTGATGGATCCTAGTGGGAAGTTGGTAAGAGAGAGAGGTGTGAGACAGGGGTCACAAAGGGTACCACATTCATGTGTAACCGAAGACACTAAATCTAGAGAAATGAACGACTTCCACCAGATGGCAGTGTTTTTGCACCAAGGTAGGGCGGAAAACTCTGGAATGATGGATGATGTCCCCCTTCTTTTTTTTTTTTTTTTTTTTTTTTTTTTTTTTTTTTTTTTAGGGTTTTTCGAGACAGGGTTTCTCTGTGGTTTTGGAGCCTGTCCTGGAACTAGCTCTTGTAGACCAGGCTGGTCTCGAACTCACAGAGATCCACCTGCCTCTGCCTCCCGAGTGCTGGGATTAAAGGCGTGAGCCACCACCGCCCGGCATGATGTCCCCCTTCTGTGGCTGTGATTAAACACTCTCCTGCCCTGCCATAGGCCAAAGCACCTTTATTCGTCAACCAGCAAAAGCTACGCATAGTCACGGCATACAGAAGGGCGTCCCCCATCACCTGACAACGTTGAACCTGCAGTCAGGAAGCGGAAATTGATGGAGGCCTATACTCACTTCTTCACTTATAGAGCCAGGATTCCCACCAGGGAATGGTGCCATCCACCGCGGGAGAATCGTCTCACTTTAAGTAATGAAATCAAGATATCTTAGTTAGGATTTTTATAGCTGTGAAGAGACACCATGACCACAGTAACTCTTAAAAAGGAAACATTTAATTGGAGGGGCTTGTCTTCGGTTCCAGAGATTCAGTTCATTTTCATCCCGGGGGGGTGGGGGTGGGGGTGGTGATGTGTAGGCAGACATGGAGTTGGAGCTGAGACAGCTACATCTTGCAAGCAGCAGAAGTCAACTAACCGTGACAGTAACACTAGGCAAAGCTTAAGCAAAAGACCGCAAAGCCCGCCCCACAGTGACACACTTCTACCAACAAGGTCACAGCCACTCCAACAAGCCACACCTCCTAATAGTACCTCTCCCTGTGAGATTATGGGGGCCACTTACATTTTTTATTTTTTTTTAATTTTTTTTTTTTCGAGACAGTGTTTCTCCTTAGCTTTTTGGTTCCTGTCCTGGAACTAGCTCTTCTAGACCAGGCTGGCCTCGAACTCACAGAGAACTGCCTGCCTCTGCCTCCCAAGTGCTGGGATTAAAGGCGTGCGCCACCACCGCCCAGCTCGCCACTTACATTTAAACTACCACATTCCACTTGGTGGCTTCCAAAAACTTGTAACAATATCACAATGCATTAAGCAGTAATTAACTCATTCTGCTACTTTCCTAACCAAAAGTAAAGAAGTCCAAACTCCTCCAAACACAAACATGGTCAGGCCTACCACAGCAATACCCCAGTCCCTGGTACCAACTTCTGTCTTAGGTTTTTCATTGTTGTGAAGAGACACCATGACCACGGCAACTCTTATAAAGGAAACATTTAATTGGGGTGGCTCGTTTTCTGTTTCAGCATGGCGTGTTTATCTCCTGCTTCCTCTGAATCTTGCTGATGACTCCCTGTGACTCTGCCCTTCTTCCCAGCACCCTCTTACTTTGGCTTTCCCACCTAACCTCTTCTTGCCTAGCTATTGGCCAGTCAGCTCTTTATTAAACCAATGAAAGTAATCCATATTCACAGTGACAAAAAGGATTATTCCACAGCAGTGAGGCCTAATGGCAAGTCTGTAGGTCACTGGGAACATGCTATTAAAGGGGATTAGGGCATCCTGGTCCTCTCTTGACTTTTTTTCATGATATGCCCTCAGCATAGGCCCAAAGCACCAGAGCCAATTATGAACTGAAATCTACCAGTGAGCCCAAGTAAAACTTTCCTCCCTCCCACCCACTCCTTGAGGCAGAGTTTCTATGTATAGCCCTGAATGTCCTGGAACACTCTATGTAGCCCAGGCTGACCTTGAACTCACAGAAATCTGCCTGCCTCTGCCTTCTGAGTGCTAAGAGTAAAGACCACGAGCCACAAGCTTCTCTCTTTCTAAGCTAATTATCCCAGGTGTTTTGCTACAGTGATGAAAAGCTAACACCATGAAAGAGATAGCATCTGTGTGTGGGTTTGTGCAAATGAGTGCAGTACCTGAGGGGGCCAGAAGAGGGCATCAGTTTCCCAGGAATTGGTGCTCCAGTTGGCTGACTTGAGGGCTGGGAAACAAACCTGGGCCCTCTGGAAGAGCAGGAAGTGCTCTTAACCACTGAGGCATCTCTCCAGGCTGAGGTTGCATTTTACAGATGTATCTGATGAGGAACACTTTTTAAAAGCTTGCTTTATGCCAGGTGGTGGTGGCGCATGCCTTTAATTCTGGCACTTGGGAGGCAGAGGCAGGCAGATTCCTGTGAGTTTGAGGTCTACAGAGAGAGTTCCAGGACACCCTTAGCTACACAGACAAACCCTGTCTTGAAAAATCAAAAGAAAAGGGGGCTGGAAAGATGGCTCAGTGGTTAAGAGCATTGCCTGCTCTTCAAAAGGTTCTGAGTTCAATTCCCAGCAACCACATGGTGGCTCACAACCATCTGTAATGAGGTCTGGTGCCCCCTTCTGGCCTGCAGACATACACACAGACAGAATATTGTATACATAATAAATAAATAAATGAATAAATATTAAAAAAATCAAAAGAAAAAAGTTTGTTTTTGTTTCCTTCTAATTACAATGGATATAAGATAATTACTGTTTAACGCCCAGGAGATGGAGCTGATTAGCATGAAGGCTCCCTCACAGCTTCCGTTAGGGACACTTAACTTTCCTAAAACTCACTTTCTTTTTCTTTCTTCTTCTTCTTTTTTTTTTTCCCAACAGAACACAAGAGAGCCGGGGCACAAGCACAGAAATCTCACATCTGAGACACAGGACTGCATTATAGCCAGGTCTGGTGGCATAGGCCTGTATTCCCAACTGCTGGAAACACTGACCCAGGTAGACCCAAAAGTCAAGCCTCCCCTGGGCTACAGAGTGAGCTCAAAGCCAGTCCGGACAGTTTGGTGAGATCCTGTCCCAAAAGAAAAAGATTCTTAGAAATGAGTGAGAAGAAAGCTGGAGACACAGCTGAGGAAACACGGGCCTCTCCTATTCAGTCCTTAAAGAGGAAAACGTTTTTCACAGAAGGGACTGCATTTCCCTATGATTAAGGAGGTACTGAGCCAGACTCAGGGGCACATGACTGCAATCTAAGCACTTGGGATCATTTTGAGGGTGAAGTCAGTCTGGGCTACATAGTGAGAAAGTGGCTACAGACACACAGTCGGGCACACACATAGATACACAAACTCAGGTGTACACACAGACGAGTTATGTCTCAAACTCAGGACAAATGTCTAACTGAGGTGCCTATTTAACCAGAGTCCCTCAGTCCCTACCCATTAGGACCTGTTAGAGAATCATCAGCACCGCCCACTCCCACCTTCAGCTCTCCAGTCCATGCAGGCTCCTCCCTCCCAACCCTCCCCTCCCCTGCCACTTCCAATCTCTACATAACCTCCGCAACTCCATGGAAAAGCCCTCTATTAATTTTAGGCTACTTATATTCATTTTAAAAACTATATACCCTGTGTTCCTTATGTTCCAGACAGGAGGCTACTGAGCCAGGGACAGGAAACAACACTGGAAGATATATGTAAACCTGGGCAGGGTTTCTGTTTTTGGAGAGATGGCTCAGGGCTTAAGAGCACGTGTTGCTCCTGCAGAGGACCACAATCACCCATAATTCCAGTCTCAGGGGGTCTGACGCCCTCTACTGACCTCTGAGGACACCGAGTATGCATATAAACATGCAGGCAAAACACCCCACACATAAAATAAATATGACTTAAAAACAATCCAAACCCTCTCCTTTGCTCCATCTGAGTGATATTCCCTTAGACATTCTTACCCAGAGGTCTCTGTGGTCTGCTGGTATCTTTCTACTCCTGGGGTTTGTGTTGTCTGTAATTCTCTACCTCAGTTGCAGGAAATTCTTAGTCTTTCCATGAGTACAGGAACAAGTGCAGTGGCCTAGGCTGCTCCTACAGAGAGCCAGAGTTCGCACGCCCACCTGTAACTCCATCTCCAGGGCATCTGACAGCCTCTTCCAGCCTCCCTGGGCACCTGTATGCACCTGACACACACAAATGAAAAATAAAATTAAATCTTGTATAAAAATAAAATTTTTTCACAATTTAGACTAAATCCGAGTATGCCAATGCCACTTCCGCTTGCAAAACAACTTGCTATACCAACTACGGTGTGAAAAAGGGTTTCGCAATCACGCTCTCTCTAGGACACGCCAAACTCCCGGGGGGGAGGTCAGTTCCCCGTACCTTCCCTGGAACCTTCTCCCATTTGGCTCAGAAGCTCTTGAACTCTGACACTTCCTGCTCAGCACCATCAACCGCTTCCTCCGAGGCTGGCGCTCCTCTCCACTTCTCTGAACTGTTATGATTGTCTTCCACAGTTACGTCCTCAAATTGGGGACCTCTCCCATTGAAAACTCTGCTGAAACCACTGAATGCCTGGTGGGCTCAAGGGAAAGACCGCGGGTCATAGTATGAGTTTCCCACGGGACACATTGTGCAACCCCCGCCCCATGCACCTACAGTCTCAGCTTTGAGCCATTGGCTGTGGCCTATGACGGCTGAGGATGTGGCCCAGCTTAGGGTGCTCACTTATCACATTGAGGCCCAGGATTTGATCTCTGGCACTAGAAGGAAAAATCCAGTCTAGTGGTACACACCCAAGAACCCAGGTTTTAGGGACTGAGATAGGGAAAATTGCCTCAAGTTCAAGGTCACTCTGGCTCACCTAGCAAAACCCTGTCTCAAGAAAGTAGGGGAAGGGAGAGGAGAGGAGGAAGGGAAGGGAAGAGAAATAAGAAAATTGGACGGGGTAATACAGACCTGTAAACCCAGCTACTCAGGCTGAGACGTGAAGATTACATATTCAAGGCTAACCTGGGCTACATCTCAAAAGCAAGGCCAACCTGGAAAATTAGTTAAGAGTTTGACTCAAACCAAAATGAAAAGGTGCTGGGGTCTGGAGTGTTACTCAGTTCGTTAAGTTTGTTAAGTTTACCCAGAGCTTGTATATCACGTGCTGTGTCTTCATACAAAGTCCCCCATGGTGGCCCACGCCTTTAATCCTAGGACTGGAGAGATATAGAAGCAGGAGGTTCAAAAAGTCAGTCATCCTTGGTTGCAAAGTTGTTGTTGTGTTTTGAGACAGGGTTGCTCAGTGTAACTCTGACTCTCTTGGTGGAACTCACTCGGTAGACCAGGCTGGCCTCAAACTCTGAGATCTGCCTGCCTCTACCTCCCAAGTACTGAAACTCTCTTTTAAAAAACACAAGCCAGAGGTGGTGGTACACACCTTTAGGGAGACTTGGGGAGGTGAATCTCTGTGAGTTCGAGGCCAGTCTGATTTACAAAGTGAATTCTGGGACAGCTAGGGCTTGTTACCCAGAGAAACCCTGTCTCTAAAAACCCAAACATAAAAATAAAAAAAATAAATAAATAAAAGCAGCAACAAGACAGGCGGTGGTGGTGCACGCCTTTAATCCTAGCACTCGGGAGACAGAAGCAGGTGGAGCTCTTAGCCAAGTATTGGTTGCTGCTGCTGCTTCTGGAGTTCACTCCTTGTTCCTAGAACTTGGGCAGGGCTGCTTGCCAAAACCAGCAGTGTTGGGGAATATTATCTTAAGGTGTGTTGCTTTTGTTTATGCCGCATTTATTTAACTCCGTGAAGCTGTGACTCTTTGCATGTCTAAAACACCTGATGGGCTAATAAAGCGCTGAACAGACAATAGCGAGGCAGGAGAAAGAATAGGTAGGGCTGGGAGGCAGAGGGGATAAAGAGAAGAACTGACTAGACAAGGGGAAGTAACGAGTGAATAAGGGGAGGGGGGTGTCAGGAGCCAGCCACCCTGCCATCCCGCTACCCCGCCACCGCACCTCCCAGCCACCCAGCCACCCCGGCACCCAGCTACCCAGCCACCCTGCTACTGTGCCACTCAGCCACCCAGCCACCCTGCCACCCCACCACCCTGCCACCCCGCCACCCCGCCACCCAGCCACCCCGCCACCCAGCCACCCCGCCACCCCCGCCACCCAGCCACCCCACCACCCTGCCACCCAGCCACCCCGCCACCCAGCCACCCCACCACCCCGCCACCCAGCCACCCAGCCACCCCGCCACCCAGCCACCCCGCCACCCAGCCACCCCGCCACCCAGCCACCCCGCCACCCAGCCACTCTGTCACCCAGTCACCTAGCCATCCAGCCCACCACCCCATCACCCCACCACCCAGTCACCCAGCCACCCAACCAACCATGGAATAAGAAGGAATGTAAGATATACAGAAGAAAAGGAAAAAGCCCAGAGGCAAAAGGTAGTCAGGATAATTTAAGAAAAGCTGGCTAGAAACAAGCCAAGCTAAGGCTGGGCATTCAAAACGTAAGAATAAACCTCTGTGTGTGATTTATTTGGGAGCTGGGTAGTGGGCACCCCAAAAGAGTAAACAGAGTAAAACTTCACATTACACAGCAGGGATTTATTCCACAGGAGAGAACTAGTAAAGCTTTCTATCCAGGAGGCAGCGCTTTCTACCCTGACCCCCAATTCCAAGCTCCTTGAGCCACCGAACTGAGCGTCCATTCATCGAAAATGAGCTTTAATAAAATGTGGACGAGCACTGAGAGATCATGCATAGCAATAAATACAGCAGGTGAGGCCTGCATAAGACACTCGGCATCTAGGCATCCAGGAGGCTGAGGCAGGAGGATTGCGAATTCAAAGCTTGCCTAGGCTACAGAGTAAGACCCTGTCAGTAATGATAGGGATAGATTTTGTTTGGTTTTGAACAGGGTCTCTCTATGTAGATCAGGCTGGCCTCAAACTCAACAAATCTGCCTGCCTCTGCCTCCTGAGTGTGGGGATTAAAGGTGTGTGTCACCACACCCAGCTCATAATAATAATTTTTAAAAAGAAAAGAAAGGAATGAAATTTATAATGCTCACATTGACTGCCACACTATGTTTAAGAGGCTAAAGCTGTGTCTAAGGAAGTATGATCCATGTGACACTATGGTGGAAAGGAGAAATCAGGGATAAGGAGGAAAAACAAGAGAAGCCTGCCAAAAACATGATAATACGGCAATATGAGCTGGAGTGAGAATAAATTGGTTGAAGTTTCAAAAATAAGCAGCAATTAAATTTAAAAGCACTCCGTGGGTTGGTGGTGTGGCGTGGTTGGTAGAGTGCTCACCTAGTGTTCATGAAGCCCTGGATTCAGTCCCCAGCTTTACACAGAACTACATGTAGTGGAACATGCCTGCAATCCCAACACAGAAGTCCAAAGTCATCCTTGGCTACTTAGCGATTTGGGGACCAGCCAGGGCTATATGATCGTCTGTTTCTGATCAGAAAGACGAAAGAAGTGGTAGAGAAGACGTAGAAGAGACCATGGCACACCACGGGTGGGAGGTAAATTGGTACTGCTTTTACAGAAAACAATGTGAAGTCCCTACCACCAAAATTTAAAAGTACAATCGCCACATAATCCAATAATCCTGCTACTGTACCTATATCCAAAGGAAATCAAATCAGTATGTCACAGGACATCCGTGTTCCCCGTTTAGTAGTAACGAAAGCATAGAACCATCTAAGTGTCCATCAGTCGATAAGTGGATAAAGAAAAATTGTTGCAAATACACAACAGAATTCTTCTCAGCCATCAAAAGGTAAAACGGTCTCTTGTAACACCATCTACGGAACTAGAGATCATTGTCAAGTGAGATCAGCCAAGCCCGGAAATACAAGTTCTATTTGGTCTCATTTGGGTATCAGAACTGGGTAAAGATCTCATGGAAGTTGTGGTAATGCTGGTTACCTGAGTGTGGAGACTACGGAGTGGGTGGGAAGAGCGGGAAGGGAATGGGGCTGGTTAACTGGTGATAAGCTATGGCAAACAGGAGTATAAAGTTCACAGACAATGATAATGTGCTATAAAAATTCAAAGTAGAAAGCAAGTCTCTACTGGGACTGTAGGTGTCAGCCTTGGCTATGTAGTTTGGGACCCGCCTGGGCAGACTAATTACCTTCACATTGCTGTGGTAAGCTACTGTGGCCCAAGCAACCTGTAGGAACGAGGGGGCTAAGGATCCACCGTGGCAGGATGGTGACAGCAAACAGCGTGCCTGGCGGTTAAGACCCAAGTTCAGTTCCTAGTACCCACATCAGCTGTGTTCCAGTCCTGGCGATCTGATGACCTCTGGACTCTGAGGTGCCTGCACTCGAATGTGTGCAGATCCACATAAGTAAAAGCAAAATAACTCTTTACTCATAAAAAGAAATTATAAGCCTGGCAGTGGTGGCACATGTCTTTAATCCCTGCACTTGGGAGGCAGAGGCAGGCAGACCTCTGTGAGTTTAAGGTCAACCTGGTTTACAGAGCAAGTTCCAGGACAGCCAGAGCTGTACAGGGAAATCCCGTATTGAAAAACCAAAAATAAACAAGAAAACAAACAAACAAACAAAAAAACTAATAAAAAAGAAGAAGAAATTATAAATGTTTGAGGGGGCAGATATGTTTAATTTGATTTAAATATTATATAAGTAAAATCTAAATATTATATACTGTGTAATTTAAAGTTTTATTTTGAAGCAGCGTCTCACCATGTTGTCCAGTCTTGCCTGGAACTCTCTATCCTCCTGCTCCAGTCTCAAAAGTAACTGAAATTACAGCACATTCTACTATGTTCAGTTTAATATGTAGAATTCTTGTAGCTTTGTATGCTTGTTTTGTTCTTTTGTTTCTTTGTTTGTTTGTTGAAAAAGAATCTCATTGTGTAGCTCTGGCTGGTCCCAAACTCACACATCTGCCTGCCTCTGCCTCCCAAGCCCTGGGATTGAAGGTGTGTGCCACCGTGTGAGGCTGGTTCCTGTTTTGGATGCCGGTGATTGAACCCAGAGCCTGTGTGTGCAAGAAAAGTACTCTCTTTGTTGAGCTGCAGCCCTGAGCCTGTGTGTGCAAGGGAAGCACATTCCCTGTTGAGCTGCACCCCCAGCATCTGTGTGTGCAAGGGAAACACACTCCTCACTGAGCTGCACCCCAGAGCCTGTGTGTGCAAGGGAAGCACACTCCCTGTTGAGCTGCACCCCAGCGTCTGTGTGTGCAAGGGAAGCACACTCCCTGTTGAGCTGCACCCCCAGAGCCTGTGTGTGCAAGGGAAGCACACTCCCTGTTGAGCTGCACCCCCAGAGCCTGTGTGTGCAAGGGAAGCACACTCCCTGTTGAGTTGCAGCTCTTACACTCTTCCCTCTACTTTCAGGCTGTTTTTGTTCAAGATGGATCTCACTATGTAGCTCAGGCTGGTCTCAAACTCACAGTACTCCTCCTGCCTCAGCCTCCAGAGTTTTGGGGTCTGTGACACCAGGCCCGGCTCATTTGTGTTTGAGGTTAGAACTGGGGGATCTTAATACATTTCTTATCCTGGCCTTGAACTCCTGGATTCAAACAATCCTGCCTCAGTCTCCGAGGTAGGTAAGACTATTATTAAGAGTTGTGTCTTTGTTGGAGTGGGTATGGCCTTGTAGAAAATGTGTCACTGTGGGAGTGGGCTTTGAAGTCTCCTATGCTCAAGCTATGCCCAGTGACATAGTTCACTTGCCACCAGATCAAGATGTAGAATTCTCAGTTCCTTCTCCAGCACCATATCTGCCTGCATGCCACCATGTGTCCCACTATGATGATAAGGACTAAACCTCTGAACGCTAAGCCACCCTAATTAAATGTTTTCCTTTATAAAAGCTGCCATGGTCATGGTGTCTTTTCACATCAATTGAAACCCTAAGACAAAAACCCATCTCAAAAAACTTAAATCAAGAACAAGCCGTGTTATTGGTTAGTGTTCCCACACCTGGACCCTGGACATTCTGAAAGATGCTAATGAGTGTTCTGTGGGAAGTCCATCAGAGAAAGCTAAGTAGTTTCTTCCCTTTGAGTCCTCTTAGAGCCAACCATAGTCTAATCCAACACGGTTATTCCCTTCCCCAAATACTGTTTAGAAGACACAGAACGGGAAGCGCTGCTCTCAGCAGCTGCCCCAGTTTCCTTCTTCCCAGAGGACAGCGCCACACTTCTTCCCTGCTTCTGCGCTGGTTTCTTCTCCTCCAGACCCCTCTTCAGCCCATGGCTCTCGGCTCTCTGGTCTCTGGCACCATGGCTGCAAAAGTCTGCCGGTCGGAAGGCTGATAAAGACGACTATCGCTGGGCCGCTGGAGAGTCCGCTCGGCACTGAAGAGCAACGCTGTTCTTGCAGAGGGCCCAGGGTTGAGTTCCCAGCAATTGCTCTTCTTGTGAGGCACCAGGTTCAGTTCCAGCACCCACATGATTCACATCAGCCTGTGCCCCCAGTTCTAGGGGATTTGATGACTTCTTCTGACCTCTTCAAACTCTTGTATACATGTGGCACACAGACACACACACAGACACACACACACATACAAAGTTTAAATATTTTTTATTTAAAATTTAAATTTAAATAATTTTTAAAAAACAGTAACTATTGCTACAGCAGAATGGCTTTGCCTCCTAATCCTAGAAGACAGCAGACATGCTTTGGTTACTGTTCTGTGTAGACGGCCAAGCATGAGGGCACATGGGTTTGTATCTACGCACTTGTAGCTAAATTGATCTGAACAAATTCCATGAGCGCAATGATTCAGACAATTGTTTTCTAGCACCCATTGAAGTCAGGTTAAGTTCATGTGTACTGTCTGCCTCCCTACCAAGCTGAGAGGGTGCATGAGTCATCTGCAAGGCTTTTCAGTGGGCACAGAGGATGGCGCTCTTCATGTTTTGATAGATCTACAGAGAAATGTGGGCATAAACTGGGAGAGGGATGAGCTTCCCAAAACAGCCTCAAGCCAAGGAACTGTGGCCAGACACAAGACGAAGAATCAGCAGCAAGGTGACCCTAAGCACCCCAAAGAACTTCAGACATTGGAAAGGCGTGGGGAGAGGACTTCAAAGAGAAACAAGCAGGGTGCGGAAGTAGGCTTACTAATCCCAGCACTCAGAAGACAGGCTGGCAGGTCCCTGGGAGTTCCATCCAGGTTTACGTACAAAGTACCAGGCCAGTCAAGGCTGCACAGTGAGACCCTGTCACCCAAACAAACAAACAAGCAAAAAACTTAGAAAAACAAATAAAAGTGACAAAGAATGGAGAGAAGAAGGAAGAAGAGGAGGAAAAAGAAAAAAAAAAGATTCAGGAGCAGCACTTCATAACTATAATCCCCCACTCACTGAGTATGGACCAGAGTATAGGCTTGTGCCTATAATTAATTCCAGCACTTTCAAGAGATGAAAGCAGGAGGGTTAGGAGTTTAAGGTCATCAGGCTTCCTATTAACGTGGAAGTCAACTCGAGCCACATAAAATCCTGTTTCAAAACAAAACAGAATGAAGAAGAAACCTGGTGTGATGGTCCACGTCTTTAATCTCAGGCAACAGAAGCAGGTGGTATCTGTGAGTTCGAGGCCAGCCTGGTCTACGCAGTGACCTCCAGATCAGGCAGAGATATGAAGTGAGACCCTGTCTCAAAACAAACAACAAAAATGAAGGAAAGGAGCTGGAAAGATGTCTCAGCAGTTACGAGCCCATGTGGCTCTCATAGAGAACCCCAGTTCTGTCCCCAGCATCCACATTTGTCATCCTCCTGCATAGTGAGTTCATGGCCTGTCTCGGAAATGTCAACACACAGAAGAAAGTGTGGGCCTTACAATCAGACTATCTGATTGAACCTTTGCTTTACAGACAGAACGGCCTCAAATCCTGCCCTTGGCACCCCAAAGTGTCTTGTACAGTTGCCAAATTTAGAAAAATCACACAAAACAAAACAAATAGCATGCCTCTACAACAATCCTGAGTTTAACACCACTGTCACTGGAATACCTAATCAAAAATGCATTCCTTGCTTTCCTTACTCCTGCGTGGTGGTGTATGACTTTAATCCCAGCACTCAGAAGGCAGAGGCAGACAGAGCTCTGTAAGGTCAAGGCCAGCCTGCTCATTACAGGGAGTCTGTCTCTAAATAAATATAAATAAATAAGATGTTCCCCTCGGATGCCAAGATGGCTTAGCAAGTAAGGAAGCTTCCAAGCTTGATGATCTGAATTTGATCCCTAGAATTCATGTAGTGGAGGGAGACAATGGATACACACAAACACACACACACACACGCACAAACATGCACATACATATGCACACATAGACATGCACACACACATTCATACAGATGCACACGCTAATAAATAAATAAATGTTGTAAAATTTTAATGCTTTCCTCACCTAATCTCATGGTCATAAAATTTCCAACTTCACACATTAGCTCTTGCAGCGCCACGCACGCCTGTCAACCCCTCAGAAACATTAGACTGCTAATCCCCTGATACAGATTTGTTGTACAGATTTTATATTTTCACTCACCCCTCAGAAGTTCCTGAGAAAGCATGCAGCATTTCTTATGATATTGGTAGTACACTCAGCGAAAGCAAGGCAGTTTCTCCCACTAGTTTCTACTTAATTAAATAGTAAGGCACTCGCAAAGAGCTCACTAGACAAGTTACCCTGAAGGCCTCTAGGGTTTTACAGACCAACACAGATCACGCTCCGTGCCCATAGGAGCCACCAGGGAGACAGTCAAACAAATCCTGACAAGATGCAAAGGCTTTGATAGAAGCGTGGGATTCATGTGCGCACAACATCCAGTCACGTACTTAACAGGGAATCTGATTGCTTCTCCATATTCCTCTGTGGGAATCCAACATAACCTCGCAGGACCAACAGTCTTAGGGGATAAGCAGAAATATTCCAGGCAAGGAATGGGAGGTGAGGGGTGTAACTCAGCTGTGGAGGACTTGCCTAGCATGCATACACAAGGTCCTGAGTCCCACGCCCAAAGACAAAAACTAACCGTGATGACATTGCACACGCTTGCCAATACCTCTGGTGGAAACACTCCTTCTGTGGTAGATTTCGGCAGCCAGCGTGATGTCCCCGAACACGGGGACCAGCTGGCACGAGCTGGTAAAGCAGCATCACACCAGAGGGGATGCAGGTGGCAGACAGTGCACAGGTGACAGCCAGAGGCACAGATGGTTGGAGGTGTCTGGAGACAGGTTGGCTGTTGGCCTGCAGAATGTGAGACAGGGGCTGGGAAAACAAGGAAACAGAGAAATCGGCACATTATGAGAAAGACAAAGAGAATGGGTGGAGCTTGTGATGGGAGCCACAAATTGTGAAAGCATTTGGAAAACAGTTGGGGAAGGGATGGTGGAAGACGTTCTGTTTCTTGGGCAGTGGATAACGTTCTAAACCAGCAGTTCTCAGCAGTGGGTTGTGACCTCTATGAGGGTCGAATGACCCTTCACTGGGCTGGCCTAAGACTTTTGGTAAGCACAGATAGTTACATTACAATCTATATCAATAGCAAAGTTACAGTTATGAAGTGGCAATGAAAACGGCGTTATGGTTGGGGGTTACCGCAATGCCAGGAACTGGATTAAAGGGTGGCGGTGTTAGGAAGGTTGAGAACCTCTGCTCTGAACCATTCATGCTTTAGAGGAATAACGAGGGATGGGGAGGGGGAGTACTTAAAGTGTGGGGAGATAAGGAACGGGGT
Organism: Chionomys nivalis; assembly: GCF_950005125.1. Taxonomy (NCBI): domain Eukaryota; kingdom Metazoa; phylum Chordata; class Mammalia; order Rodentia; family Cricetidae; genus Chionomys; species Chionomys nivalis. The sequence goes on along the minus strand of NC_080102.1, from coordinate 4,801,031 downwards.
GCCTGATCCACACGTCTTCAGAACAGTCTGCAATGAGGCCTGAGCTAATATTTGGTCTCTCTGAGCTATAACTAAGCCATTTCAGCACAACTTGCATATATCGCACCTCGGGGGGTTCTGAAACTCAGGCCTTTAGAGAAGGATGAAAAGAAATTATAAAATAACAACTTTTTAATGGGGCTAAATGGAAACCATACAATATCCTGCACTGCCTAGCTCTGCCCAACATAAATATGTGTGTATACATTTTAATGTGGTAAACTCATCTATGGGTCCCTGTGTAGACGGTTATGCTATCCCATAACATCCCTGTTCATCCACAACAGAGATTATTTTCTCTGCCTCTCACTGTCTGGTTGTTAGTTCTTATTGCCTCTTCCTGAGTGTCACATTGGTCCCATTAAGCCCTCAGATCTGTTTTCTGTTTGCTTTTCCATTGTGGAAGAGCTTGTTCCCTTCACAGCAGGGCGTTGGTTTCCACAGCTGCCGGCTGCCTGCCTCTCCCCTTGTTAAGCCAGATTTCCATGGCAGACAGCATTGAGGTCAAAAGCAGCATCCATGCTAGAGATGTTGAGCTTCCATTTCCTGCTTCCCTAGGTGATACCCTGGCCACATGGCCACCTGAGTGAGTAGAAACCCACAAGATGGTCACAGAACTACAGCTGCTGTGGCTACATCACATGGTTCTGGTGTGGTTTTATGGGTAGATGTCTGTCCTTGTTTCCTTTCTAGGCTGTGATAAAATCCCCCAACAAAAGCCACTTTTATTTATTTATTTTCAAAAAATGTATTTAACTTGATTTTATATATGCATTGGTATAAAAGTGTCAGGTCTCCTGGAACTGGAGTTACAGACAGCTCTGAGCGGCCATGTGGGTGTTGGAATTGAACCTAGGTCCTCCGGAAGAGCAGCCAGTGCTCTCTATCACTGAGCCATCTCTCCAGCCCACAAAAGCAACTTTTAAGTGGAAATGGTTTGGGCAGTGCTGGCACACACCTTTAATCCCAGCACTCAGGATTAGGGTCAGGAGCAGAGACAGTGGATCTCTGTGAGTTTGAGATCAGCCTGGTCTACACAGTGAGTTCCAGGACAGCCAGAGCTGTTACATAGAGAAATCCTATCTTGAAAAAAAAAAAAAAGAAATAACTTATTTACTGTACTGTTCTAGATTGTACTCCACCATTACGGGGAAGGAAGTCAAGACAGGAATGCGAGGAAGCTGGTTCTTCCACAGTCGAGGGCAGAGAGAGGAATGAATGACACATGCCAGCTTGGGCTCAGCTCACGTTCCCCTCTTTTACAATCCAGGACCCAAGTGCACGGAACGGTGTCAGCTTTTTTTGGCCCGATCTTTCTGTATCAGTGAACATAACCAAGACCATCCCCACAGACATGTCCACAGACCACCCTGATCCCGACAGTCCCTCACTGAGACTCTTTCCTGATTCTAGACTGTGTCCAGTTGACAATTTAAACTAAACACCACGACAGTACTGTCCACGCCTGCAAGAGGTCCTGCCACTTACAGAGTACATAGAAGCCAGGCGCCTGCCATTTGTGGCAATACTCACCCCCATCCCCCCACCAGCATTGATCTCCTTTTCTTTCTATTCTGAGCATCAGAGCCAAGTACTTGTTACCAAAGCCTGCGACCGTGCAGCTCAGCACAGTTGAACTGGTTCACCACCAGCAGATGGGGCAGCAGGAAAGCAGGAGGGGAGCTGCAGGCATCTCGTCTCACTCCTTCCTCTCACACTGCTGCTGCTGCTGCCGCCGCCGCCGCCGGCGGCCCAGCAGCTGTCAAAGTGGACCATCTGAGAGATGGCCGGGACATTAGGAGATCTCTTGGTGTAACTGTAATTACTATTGCCTCTCTACCTATAGACTCCAGCACCAAGATCTGGAAGATGGGTCTGGTCTGGTGTCCCAGGTCTGTAGGAGGCAGAAGGATTCCAAGTTCAAGGCTTCCTAGGGTCACAGATCAAATCAAAGGACGACTCGACAGGAGATTGCATGTGTACTAGAGTAGCAGAACAACCTGATTAAACCCAACACTTCTAGCATAAACAAAATTGCCAGACTGAGCAAAGCAAATGCAAGGAGGAATGTCAGGTAAACAATGGTTGTTTTTATGAGTTCCTTATTTGCCATAAAGCCCAACAGCAGCTTTAAACAATTGCAAGGGCTAACACTCAGTGAAACAAGGAATCTCCGCCTCAAGTTAGGTGAGAACGAGAACCACCAAACGGGAAGATGGACAAAGCTCCGCTGGAGCAGCAAGTCAGGTTTGCTGCATTTCGGACACCGTGGTCATCTTCTGTGCTGCTGTCACAGTGGCAGGAAAACCCACTAAGGGGACAAGAGAACAAACTCTCTGATTCAGATGGAGACCTTACCTTCCAGTTAGGCTGCTCAGTGGCCTAGCTAAGGGACCACTCTGCAGGAAGCAGGGACATCCTGGAAAGGCGGGTTCGACTTCACGGTGCTACGGAGACTGAAGGAACAGTTAGTGCTGGAGGGAGGTGACATTCCTTCCCTACCCAGAGCAGCCGCCCCTGTTGCAGCCCTACAAGCCTCCATCGGGTTTTTTGAGCTTGCCCGCTGTCCTTAGTCCTTACAGAAAGACATAACTTTTGTTTCTTCTCTCTCTTTTTGTGGGGGCTTTCCAGCGCCCAGACACACTCCTGATATTCTGCGTTCCCTCCGCTTCTCTGAAGCGCCCTTCCTGTCCTGTGACTCACCTCCCTGCGAGCAGGCTCAACTCAAAAGGCGTGGCTCTCTTTCTCCCTCCTAAGTTCCCATCTATGAATCTATAAGAAACTTTCCTCTAAAACGTACTCTCTCTGATCCACGAATATAACAATACAAGAACCCTCTAACAGTAGCTTTGGTGGCTGTTAAGTTTCTAGGACCCTAGCTTCCCCCACCAAGACATCCTTCTCAAACATACCCAATATTCCTGTATCATTGTCTTCTTAAATGTATTATCAGATAAAATATTGCTGGTGTTTATAAGTTTGTCTGAATTAAATTAACTATAGGCCTGAGTACCTGCTTGTCATTATTTATTATTTACAAAGTGAAGGGTTTTTTAGCCAAATTGGAGGCAAGACAGAGCAGTGGCTTTAGGATGACAGTGCCCTGCGTTCTGGGTAACATGGTGGAGCAGAAGCTGCCTCTGCGCCACTTCCATCGGGAGAAGAGTCAGTACAAGAAAAAAATAGACTTCTCCAAAGAAAGGAAGAGAAGAGCTGGCAAATTCCCAGAGGCCACGAAAGAACAGCTGAAAAGTGCCGAGAAAACTGTGCCAAGAGGAAAGAGGTCTTGAGGAAGAGACCTCACCCATCAACGGCTCTAACTCTTGAAAATGCAGAATTGTGCGAAAGGAGAGAGCCGGAACTGAGAATGCGGGGGGGGGGGGGGGGGGGGGATGCCCCTTGGCCGGCCCAAGCGAGTGTCCTCCCAGGGTCTGTGTACTGAAGCCGGTACTGCCGTAGTCCACGGTGCTAGGGCCATCATCGTGAGCTGGCAGCAGAACCTGGCAGTGCCATTCATGTGATATACTGTTTCGGAAGGCGTTCCGAAGAGTCATGGCTGAAGAAATGGGCACAGACGGCAGCTAAGAGCAGACAATGTGGGGTACACTGAGTCCCTGCAAAGAGGCCCGAGGAGGCCAGTGCGTGAAGGAATGAAGGGGAAGCCCACATTGTAGCGGGCACCCCAGGATTCTGTAGATGCCTGGACCATGGGACTTCTGCCAGTGGCGCTGCAGGGATGGAGTCTGGCTCAAGAGGGAGCTGCGGGTTTCCAGCAGCAGCACTGGAGGCCGAGCACTGCTTACCTTCTTTGAACTCAAACTCAGGCGATTACATTACATTAGGAGGCCAGGATGAAGAACATGGGGCTGTTGATTTACTCTGATGAATTTTGATCTTGCTTTGCTCCTGTCACTCCTTGCTCTGCCCCAATTCTTATTTTCTGGAATAGGACTATTTACCCTGTGCCATCCTATGCTGGAAGGATAGAATTTTTTTTTTTTATTTTATAAATATTTTCAGTTAAGGAACGTTGGACTTTTAATGTGTTTAGAGTTACAAAGATAATTAAAGTTGAACCAAATGCATTTTATGCTATAACATGGTCATGAGCCTATGGGGACAAGGAGAGAAGTTATAGCTTAAAGTGATGTATTTGGGCTGGCAAGATGGCTCAGTGTGCAAAGGCCCTCCTGGTAAGCCTGATGACCAACTTCAGTTTGATCCTTGGGTCCCAGATGGCAGAAAGGAGAGCATCTACTCTCTAAAACTGTCCTCTGACCTCTATACATGCTATGACACCAATGCTCACGTGCACGCACACATCCACACAAATACACAACAAGTAGACGAAAGAAAGAAAGACCCACTAGTGGATAAAATCCACGTAGTGACTCACAGCCATTTGTAATTCCAGTTCCAGGGCACCCAGCACCCTCTTCTGGCCTCAGAAGTTACCAGGAATGAACAGATATACATGCAGGCAAAATATCCATAAATACAAAATAAAATTTAAACTTATTTTTTGAAGGTGTGAGGGAGGAGCTGGAGAGATGGCTCAGTGATTAAGAGTGACTAAGTCTGAGTTTAGTTCCCAGCACCAGGTCAGCGCTCACAGTCCCAGTGACTCCAGCTCAAGGAGATGCCCTTCCCTGGCCTCCTCAGGCAACTGCACTCAGAGACATGTTTACACACACACACACCACACACCATACACACTACACAAAACACACATACACCATACACACTACACAAAACACACATACACCATACACACACATCATACACACTACACACACCACACACTATACATACCACACACACACCACACACACACCATACACACATACACCACACATACACACTACACACACACCACACACACCACACTACACACACCACACACCACACACACCATACACACCACACACCATACACACACCACACACACACACCACACACACTACACACACCACACACACCACACATACCACACATACATACCACACACTACACACACTACACACACCACACACACCACACACACACACCACACACACCACACACTACACACACTAACACACACACCACACACACACTACACACATCACACACACACTACACACACACCACACACACCACATACACACCATACCCACACCACACACACACCATACACACCATACACACCACATACACACTACGCGCACACACACCACTCACACACACTACACACACACCACACACAAAATTTTAAAATGTAGAGTAAATCTTTTTTAAAGCTGGGCACCTGCAACCCCAGCACTGGGGATGGAGGCAGCAGGATCAGGAGTTCAAGGCGGCCAGGGCTACATGAGGCTCTGTCAGAACGGAAAAAGGGAAGAAGGCTATGGATGTAAGGTGCTGTCATGCTTGTCTAGCAAGTGTGAGGCCCTGGTTCAATCCCAATACTGGAAACAGAAGAAGGTTAGAAGATACATGATGGGACCGGCCAGATGGCTCAGGAGGTGAAGGCGCTTGCCACCAAGCTACGTAATCTGAGTTCTGTCCCTTTGCTCCTGTGCTGAGAGCTTTGTGTCAGTTCAATGCCACAAGCTTGCATGGTCTAAAAGGAAGGAAGCTCAGCTGACAAACTGACTCCATCAGACTGGGCTACAAAGCCCAGACTCAACAAACAAACAGAGGATACCAAGAACAAGTATGGCTCATGTTAGGAACTTTAGCCACCTCAATGAGCTGGACATCACCCTGGATGTCTCTGAAAGGGATTTTGATCCTTCCTCAGGAAACAAGTGGACAAGGACTGCCTGCCCTACCATCAGTCCATTAAGACTCCCGGGGATCCAGAGCAATTACAGCTCTTGACCTTCACTGTCTTGCTTCTGGAGGAGTGTGCATAAAGATGCTCTCTGTAGGTTAACAGTCTCGAATCTGTGTGTGGATTAACAATTAGTCTGAATTCAGTATCTGGGGAAATGGTTCTCTGATTGACTGTGGAATTAACTTGGAAGAGAAAAAAAGGTTCTTCGGGGGAAGGAATGTTCTAGAACCCAAGTCATCTCAAATCATTCGAAATCCTTTTTGGGGAAATCTAAAAGAGGACATAATCAGATCCCATGGGAGATTTTAGCCTCAACGTTTCCACCTTTGCCCCAAGAGGATTAAGTCTGTGGGATTTTTAGAAATCCCTTTACCTTATCTCTTATTAATTTGCTAAGTTGGAAACAGACTGGGCATGGGTAGTCCAGGGTTTGGGAGGTCGAGCAAGGACATCAGGAATTCAACGTTACAAGAAACTGTCTCAAAAACAAACAAAGACCAGTGGGTTGGCTCAGAGGTTACAGGCATGTGCCCATCAAACCCCATAACCTGAGCTCTAACCCTGGGACCCACAAGGCTGGACATGGAAGAACGGCTCCTGTGTGTTGATCTCCATCCTCCACAGGCATGCTGTGGTACTTGTGTAATACCCACCACCAACACCACCACCAAGACCTGTCCCCACAAAAAACAAATAAATGTAAAAAAAAAAATAGCATTCAAAATAATAGTTTTTAAAAAATGAAGAATACTGTCCTTTTAAATTTAAGTGTCTCTGCTCCCTGCCAGCTACAGATTGCTAGCTTTGAACTTTTACTGTTAGGATCTGCTTAGTCTCATGAAACATGATTTTGCCTGTGCCTTAAATACATTTAAATGTCCTTGTGGGTCCTCAGGGGGAAGTTTAGCTTCTGAGAGGTGAAAAGTTACCTCAGAGAATCCCCAACTCTTGTACATTTTTGCTCTCTCTTTTCAGCTCTAGAGTCCCCTAAAAGTAACACATCTGCCTTCGAGATTCACTTGACAGGGACTGCAATTTTGATGTTTCAGACCCAAACTGGTGGGGTACGTTGTTGGGAGCAGTGAGACTCCAGATCCTGAATTTTTTTTTTTTTTTTGGTTTTTCGAGACAGGGTTTCTCTGTGGTTTTGGAGCCTGTCCTGGAACTAGCTCTGTAGACCAGGCTGGTCTCGAACTCACAGAGATCCGCCTGCCTCTGCCTCCCAAGTGCTGGGATTAAAGGCGTGCGCCACCACCGCCCGGCCCTGAATTTCTTGTAAACAACTTGTTTCCCCCTGATCTGAGTGCCTACAGCTGCTCTGAGCACGAGACCTTCAGGAGTTCCTGATGGCAGGAGAGTGATTTCTGGTGGGTTGGCTGGGGCGTGGCTATCTCTATATAATCTGCCCCTGAACACAATAAAGGGGGCATTCTTGGGGCTTTGGTATCAGTGTTTAAAGGTCTACGTGTGTCGGTCTGTCTCTGCGTCTGTATTCTCAACCTCCAGCCCCTTTCCCGAAGCCAGCGAACTGGGTTCTAGTGCACAGAGTGCAGACAGGGCGCGGTGCATGGCAGTAGGTGAAAGACCAAACAGGATGGGAGAACATGCCAGTGTGGTGAAAGTCTGCCATGTCCTGAGAGGATGGTCGTCTTTAGAAGACAAAAGAGACACCTACCTAGATGCCAACTTCAGCCTAAATACCCTACACACACTTCCCTCAGTCATACACCTCTCTCTCTGTGTGTCTCTCTGTGTCTCTGTCTCTCTCTCTGTCTCTCTGTGTCTCTCTGTCTCTCTCTCTGTGTCACATACACAGCCTTGCCATGTAGCCAAAGCTTCAACTTCTCAGCGACTGCACCTCAGTTTCCTAAGCATTGTGATACACTAGGCCCCCAGAAAGTTTTTTAATGAGTGTACCTCGTTGGTAGAATTTTCGCCCATTATGTACAGGCCCTGGGTTGGCTCTCCACCGTGGCAAAAACAAAAAAACAAGCCAACACCAATAACAACCACCTGGGCATGTTAACTCTTATGGTGTCCGCCTTCCAGCACCGCAGAGTTCAAGATCAGCCTGGGCTGCACAGAGTCCACCTCCGAAACCCCAAACCCTCCAAACAAACCGATGTAGTTCACATGCCATACGGCTCACACTTAAACTGCAGTTAGGGCACGCAGGTCGGGAGTCATCACCACCCTAATTTTAGAATGCCCACGTCACCCCCGCAAAGAAACCCGCGGTGTGGTGAGCAGTGGCCGCTCACTTCTGCCTTTCCCCAGTGCCTGGCAACTATGACTCTGCTTCCTGTCTGGGGAATTCAGAAGGGTTTTTAGAGTCAGAAGTGCGGGCGCTAGTTTCACAACGTGGGGTGCTCATGGCTCCCTCTCCTATCTGGCTCTCAGTTTCTTTGTTGGGCAGATGGGTGGGTCTCAGTTTCAGCTGCACGATGGAGAGGAGAGAGGAGTAACAGCGGCAGAGGGATGCGGAGCCTGCCTGAGGTGCCGAATTCGTCCCACCCTGGAAAGAAAGACCCGAGTGATGAAAGATTGCTTCTCGGCCTTCGGCTACGGTTGACTTTAAAAGGGGATAAAAAAGAAAGTAAGTGAGGTTTGGAATTTTGAAAATACCAATACCACCGTCAGAAATCTTAATTCACTTGATCTGGGGTGGGACTTATAAGTGGAAATCCTAATTATATTTTTATTTAAAAAATTTACATTTGCTTGTTTGTTTGTTTAGTCTATGTGTGGGAGCTCTCAGCAGTCAGGTCTAGAGACTGAATATCAGGGTTGGCAGCAGGGGCCTTTATCTGCTGAGACATCCATCCTACCAACTGGTCCCTCCTTTTTTACGTTGGTTTCTTTATTGTATGTATGCATGTGGAGGTCAGAGGACAGTGTGCAAGAGCTTTGTTCTGTGACCACAGGCCACTAGATTTGGCAGCAGGCGGCTCCACCTGTCAAACCAAGTTGCTAGCATTTTCTTATATAGCAACATTAAATATTTGGCTGGTTCAGCGGTTAAGAACACTTAACTGCCGGGCAGTGGTGGTGCACGCCTTTAATCCCAGCACTTGGGAGGCAGGCAGGTGGATCTCTGTGAGTTCGAGACCAGCCTGGTCTACAAGAGCTAGTTCCAGGACAGGCTCCAAAACCACAGAGAAACCCTGTCTCGAAAAACCAAAAAAAAAAAAAAAAAAAAAAAAAAACCACTTAACTACTTAACTGCTTTTCCAAAGACCTGAGTTCAGTTCCCGGAAGCTGCACCAGGCAGCTCATAGCCACCTGTAGCTCTGCTGCCCTCGCCTCCACTGACATCTACACACATGTCCATGTGTGTACACACAGACAGGTAATTAAAAACAATAAAAATCTTAAAAAGAACATTGAATGCGTATCCACAAGCCAGATGTTCTTCACACAAGCCTTACGATGTAAACATGATCCCCGGAGCAGCAGAATAAACTCCCACCAGACCTTGAGAGTCAGCTTCCCTCGAGGAGCAAGGCTCCCCGGGCAGCTAGCGCGCACACTAAAATCTAGAAAGCATTCCTTTCAGGTTCCTGCCAGCTCCAGCACTCCACAGTTTGCCATCTCTGCTCTTGCCTTGGTAAGCCACCAGGTGACTTTAATAACCAGTTCCCACAGAGCAGAGTTTACACTGGAAACTTGGCTTGGTCTCCTTGCTGAACAGGATACGGGACCGCGCTATTGGCAAAGCCTCGCAGAAGTTTGCTCAGTGATAGCTAGTTACACAGTGATCTGGAAGAACATCAAGTCATTTTAGGGTTGTTTTATCTGCTATCCAGAAGAGGGAAAAACCAGTATGTATATGGGATTTAGGTCTCAACCTGTGGGCAATTTCAGAGCATTCTTTATAATTTGCAAAACTCACAGACCAAACAGACTTACATTTAAAGTACGAGTGGTAAGCAGGGCATGGTGACTCTAATCCCAGCACTCAGAAAGCAAAGGGATGCAGATCTCTGTCAGTATAAGGCCAGCCAGGGTTACAAACCAAGACCTTGTCTCAAAAGAATAAATAAAGTATGACCAGAGGTGTTCAATTTTGGTTGCCAATTAAAATCACTTCATTTTACTTAATTTTAAAGGTATTTTAGTTATTCTGTGCATATGTGTGTATGTATATATGTCTGTGGGCATATCTGTATATGGGCATATGTCTCATGTGTCTCAGATTTGGAGTCTGTATAACTGAGGATGACTATAAACACCTGATCCTCACGCCGCCACCTCCCAAGTGTGGGGATCACAGGTGCACAACACCACACTTGTCTCTCTGAACAACTTCAAAACTCCTGATATCTGAAGGCCAACCTATGCTGAATAGATCAAAAGCTTAGTCTTGTTTGCTTCTAATTCCTTAGATGGTTCTAGTAGCCAAATTTGAAATTGCTACTGCATTTCACTGTTGTTGGTCTCTTCATACATAAAAATAAGTCTGCTTTAGAAGGCCAAGGCTCTATTCACAAGGCACTGTTGTTGACTCCCTTCAGAAGCCCACGCTGAACATCTCAGTGCCTTGATCAGCAACTAGATTCCAGAGAAGGGCACTACCAGTGAAGAACACATGCACGGAAGCTTGGAGAAGCAAACTTCTTAAGTGTGTGACCACACCCAGCACAGTGGCCACTGGGGGGGGCACTCAGCATCGTGTCGTGAGAAACAGGTTTTTTCTATCAGAGGTAGCCTGACAAGGACTCGTGTTTCCCGAACCCACCCTCCATCTCTTTTGCACCAGTTAGCCAATCCCACCACACTGCGAATTGAGGTCCCACCAATAGGCTGAGCTAGATTCACCCCCCCCACCCACACACACACCAACTTCAGGGATGAAAGATGGAAGACATCATGGCCAAGGGCGCTTGCTAGGCCAGTTTGCATCTTGGCGGACCCTTTTTGCAAGACTTGTCTTGCTGAGCTAATTTTGCTTTGTCTATGTGTTCCTTTGTGCAACACTGAGATCATTCTTTGATTCTAGCAATGTCTTCCCAGTTCCGTGCACCCTGAAAACCTATACAGAGTCTGTACAGAGGGGCTTCCCTTTCTGCCTGTAGACTGTAGGAATTATGCCAGTAACTGTGTAGGTTTGATACACCCTTGGTTGACAAATGCATGCCCTGGTTGCGAAGGCTTAGATCTAGCTGTGGAAGCTTGTGTGGTAGCCTGTGGTGTTATTGAGAGGCGGTGAACCTTTTGGAGGGTGGGGCTTAAAAGGAAGAGGCCATCAGGGGCATGCTCCTGAAGGAGATCTGTGACCCTGACCGACCCTGACCCCCCTCTCTCTGCTTTCCTTGTTCTACAGCATCCTTCAATGTACCCTGTCGTGATGTCTACATGCCTGCACGCAACAAGGCCAAAGGAAACTTTCTGCCATGCATGCTAGTTTGCTCTGGCATTTTATCGCAGCCACAGAAAGCAAACACAGTGATGCTAGCCAGTTATTCAGCAGGCCTGCTAAAAATGATTTCTGGCACTTGGGGAAGGCTGGAGAAGAAGACAGAGATAAGACATCCATAAATAGGAGAGTTAGCACCCAGCACAAGGCAGACTAGAGCTGAAGGCTCGGTGGTAAAAGCAACAAGGACGCCAGAAGCTCAGAGGAAAAGAAGTCAGTGCCCACCAGAAAGGGACAGAGAAGTGTTACAGCAAAGACACCCCGCAGCCGGGTGAGAAGGTTCTGTTGTGGTCATTTGTTTGTTTTTGTTTTTCAAGACAGTGTCTCCCTTTGTAGCTCTGGCTGGCCTGGAGCTGGCTGTGTCAAGCAGGCTAACCTGGAACTCACAGACTTCTTCCCGTCTCTGCCTCCCAAGTGCTGGGATCAAAGGTGTGTGCCGCCACCACCGGCCAAAGCAACACACTTTTGAATGTCCGGTAGGTCATCCTAAAGATCGGAAATTTTTAAAATTCAGATTATTTTTAAAGACGTGCTGTCGAGTTTCTCTAGTCAATGGCTAGGCTATACAAGCGCACCTGCCTACCGAGCACAATGACCCTGGGATCCATCCCTAGCTGTGCAAAACAGACAATACCCAATAAAACCAATAGCACTCAGCATGTGCAGTGGGGGTAGGTGTTAGCACACAGCGAGGAGGATGAGAAGGGCTATGAAGCAAACACGGATCTCCCCCTCAGACAAGGGAACAGATATGCAGAGGCTCAAAGGAAGAGATGGTGTGGCTAAGAGTCACACACAGGGCACAGTGGCACAGGCCTGTAACCCTAGCACTCATGGATGGAGACAAAACTATCACGAGTTTGAGACCAGGCTAGGCAGTACAGTAAGACCCCCTCACACATACACACCAGCGCCGTGACCACAACCAACAGCAACAAATCGTCCAACCCTGCCGCTCAGCCAATAAGAGCAGCACCAGCTAGAATTCGAACTTGGATCCATTCGGCTTCTCTGTCTTGTTTTTTGTGACCCTCTGCCTCTCAGAACTGTGTGTTTCTGAAGCATCAGCATATATGCTTTAATAACACATTTGAGTGAAATTTGAAATAAAATATATGCCCTAGCAAGGATGAAGCATGTGTGGGCAGCCCGTATATGGTGGTTCTGCTGAACTTCTCCATATTGGGTTTCGTGGTCTATGTTGATGAGGACGACTGACCAGGTCTCTTCCTCAAGATCTCATTATAGATATAGATTATATAGATATAGATTATAGATGTTGTGAGCCACCATGTGGTTGCTGGGAATTGAACTTAGGACCTTTGGGAGAACAGGCAGTGTTCTTAACAGCTGAGCCATTTCTCCAGCCCTTGATAACACATTTACTCATTAATAACACATTTATTCATATATGTATATATTTCATTCTTTCTTTGATTTTAGTTCTAGAGGATCGCTGTCCAGTGAGAAATGGCTTTGTACTTCAGTCCAGCGTACGTTCTCAGATAAAGAGAACAAGAAAAAGCCCACAAAACAGCAGTGTGCATTCTCCTCTGTGCTAGTTCTTCCCGTAAACGAATTAATAAATAACACGTTGGGATTAGTTTTACAGCCCACAGGCAGACCGAGATCCAAAGTTTAAAGAACTGTTCTTTGGTAACGTCCGAGTTGCACTCTATCTGAAGGCCGTGGAGCGGTCTGGTTTATGAATTCAGGAAGGAGACAGCTTCATCAGAAGATGCTAATCCAAGCTAGGCGTCGTGACTCACATCTGTAATCCTAGCACTAAAGTGCTCGATGTGGGACGGTAAGTTCAAGGGTAGCCTGGACTGCATAGAAATTCTGTGTCTCAAAAGCCAGCAAATAGAAACAACCTAATAGGGGCGTGGTTTACGGGTAGATTGCTTGTCTAGCAGGGGAAAGGTCCTGAGTTTGACACCCAGAAGTGGGAAGAAATAATATGATCCAATATTGAAAGCTAAAATGCCTTTAGGAGACAAAGGTAGCATGAATATTTACAGGATCACTGAGACCCTAGACTGGTAAAATCTTTAGGCACAGACATGCAGCTGGAATCCCAGTCACTGTGGATTCTCACGGCTGACTTTTTCTTCTCTTCCTTTCCTTTTATTTGACACAGAATTTTTTTTGTTCTCCTCCTGCCCCCGAGACAGGGTTTCTCTGTTGCTTTGGAGCCTGTCCTGGAACTAGCTCTTGTAGATCAGGCTGTCCTCGAACTCACAGAGACTGCCTCTGCCTCTCAAGTGCTGGGATTAAAGGCGTGCGCTACCACTGCCCAGCCCTTGACACAGACTCTTATGTAGTCCAGGATAGCCTAGGACTTTTTTTTTTTTTTTGTAATTTTGTGCAGAGGATGAACGTGAATCCCAACTTCCCTAGCGCTAGGATTTCAGGCATGTGCCATCACACCTGTTTTGCTTTAACGCGGCACTGAGGAGTCAAACCCAGCGTTTCATTTGTGCGAGGCAAGTGTTCCACCAGCTGAGCTACACTCGCGGCTCAGCATCTTGATTACATACCTCGGGGTTGGTCAAAGATGACTATTCTGGGCTATGACTCAGACATGTTCTCAGAGACCTCACCAGCCCCATGTCATTTCTGATACCGGGTCCTAAGGTGACCTTTATATATTTTCAGAGAAAAAGTGTGTGAGAGTCTAGGCCAGGAGTAGGACATCTCTTGTCACCATAGAGCAAGGCCTGCATTGACCAGACCCAACCTAAGCACAGCGAGGCTTCAGGAACCGACACCGTAGCGGAGTTACTTAGCGGAGTTACTCAATATGGTGGTCGAAGAGTTGAGGCTGCATTGTCAGTGAACTGACCACTCAACCAGGCTGTCACTGCACAGTGACCTTGGCACGCTTTCCCGCTCCTTAGCCCTCGGTGCCAATTCTCTGACCCTCTCATTAATTCTGTGCAATGCCACATTCTTCCAGCACATTACAGGAAGCAAGCTATCAAGAGTCCTTTGCCGGAGCAGATATCCTGACCGACACTCTCAGTTCTCCGTCAAAACCCAAAGGACTTGTTTCCTCAGTGGCTGAGTGGGCTGCTGGCAGGCTGTCAGACCGCGTGAGAATTACCTCTGTTGAAAAGAATGTGATCCCCTAGGGTCAAGCACACTGCCCCCACGTTACTGCAGGACTCCACACGATGCTTAGTTCATCCGAGTCAGATAAGCGATAGTGTAGAACTGGGCTGTAAAGCGTGGGTCACACACGTGTTAAAAATTACTCTTTGCTTATTTAAAGTCCAAGTCTGATTGGAGTCCACGCTTTTATTATCTAATTCCAGGACCACTAAACTCAAGGCAACTGTGATCCTACCAGCCCCAGAGCTGCCTTCTCTGGTCTAGCTGAGGCTCATGCCAGGGCACCCACCACGCGGTTGCTCCTCCCCTCTAATACTCCAGCTCCCATCTCTCCCCTCTTCCTCCCTCTCTCCCTTCTGCAGCCTCATCTTTCTTTGGTTTTTGAGATACCTTCTCATTATGTAGCCTAGGCAACTCTGGAACCTACTATGTAGCCCAGGCTGGTGTCAAACTTGTGGCAATTTTTTCCCTCAGCCCCCCTAGTTCTGGGATCACAGGCGTGAACTGCCACAATCAGTTTCTTTTGTTTCCCATAGTCCTCCCCCTGATTCTTCTCTTGAGATCAGATCTCACTCTGTCTCTTCAGATGGACTGAAACTTACTATGTAGACCAGGATGGCCTCACACACAAAGAGCTCCACCCCCGAGTGTGGGATTAATGGTGTGCACCAAGTGGGACTTCCTTTTCTCATCTTTAGTGGTATGGATGTTCTGTCTGCATACGTGTCTGTGTTCAATATAGAGGTCGTGCCTATGGAGGCCAGAACAGGATGTCAGATCTCCTGGACCTGGAGTTACAGATGGTTGTGAGCCACGATGTGGGGTTGGAAATTGTACCTGAGTCCTCTGAAAGAGCAGCCAGTGTTTGTAGAAATTTCTCCAGCCCCTAGGAATGCCATGAGGCTGGTGAGGTCTCTGAGAACATGTCTGAGTCATAGCCCAGAATAGTCGTCTTTGACCAACCCCAAGGTATGTAATCAAGATGCTGAGCAGCGGGTATAGCTCAGCTGGTGGAACACTTGCCTCGCACAAATGGAACCCTGGGTTTGACTCCTCAGCACCGCATTAAAGCAAAGCAAAATAAAACAGGTGTGATGGCACATGCCTGAAATCCTAGAGCTAGGGGAGTTGGGAATTCAAGTTCATCCTCTGCACAAAACCCTGGACTACATAAGATTCTGTGTAAAAAAGAAAGGAAAGGAAAAAAATAAAAAGACAGCTGTGGGTCAACATGAGCCCATCTGTAAGCCCAGCACTTGGAAGGTGGAGGCACGAGAACAGAAAGAAGTTCAAGGTCATCAGAGTTGAAGGTTATCAGAGTCAAGTTTGAGGCCAGCTTGAACTCAATAAGACTCTTTCTCAAAAAGAGCAAAATTTTATTGTATCCTTTTAATGATAGTTTGATGTCATTGCTCATTTGGGCTTTGATTTGTTTAGAGATAGGTTTGTCTGTACTGCCCAGGCTGTGCCCTAACTGCTGGGCTCAGCCAATTCTCCTGCCTTCCACAGGGTTGAGATTCCACCTACTGCAAGGTAACCTTCATTTCAGAGCTACTCCCTGTACCACCCAAATGCATCTGGTTCTCTTCTTTGCAATAGGGTGACTAATGTATTAGTTTGCTTGTGTCTGAGTAGATTCTTTGTTGATTCCTCTACTTTGCATTAAAAAAAATGTTTTTGAGGCAAGATCTAGATCCTGCTATGTAGACAAAGATGACCTTGAACTTCTAATGCCCCTGCCTTTGCTCTCACGTGCTGGAATTCCAGGTGTGCTCTTCAACACTCAGGTATTGTTTTTAAGATTTATTTATTGATTTTTATGTGAGTTGGTGTTTTGCCTTCATGAATGTCTTGTGAGGGTATCCTGGAACTGGAGTTGCAGACAGGTGTGAGCTGCCACGTGGGTGCTGGGAATTGAACCCAGGTCCTCTGGAAGAGCAGCCAGTGCCATTAACTGCAGAGGCATCTCTCCAGCCACAGTGCGCAGTTTTACAATCAATAATTCTAGCAGGCAACACTTTCATTTCCCTGGGTGACAGAGTCACCGCTGTTTCTCACTCTTTGAGGCGCCTGTGGCGAACTCACAGTATGTTTGGAAGCTAAGTAAGCATGGTGAGGTTCATAATGTCAACACCTGGTGGGCTGAGGCAGGAGGAGCCTGTGATCAAGGTGACACCCCTAGTATTCAGGAGACTGAGGTAAGAGAATGGCTGTGAATGTGAGGCCAGTCTGGGCTGCATAGTGAGTTTCTGTGCTGAAGAGCAGTTCCCTCCTCCACGGTAAATACACCATCTTCTCATTCGGATGAGAACGGCCCCATAGTCTCATAGATTTGGATACTTTGGGTCTCCATTTATTGAGTCTTTAGAAAGGACAAGGAGGTGCAGCTTTATTGGAGGGGTGTGTCACTGGGGGCCACTCCCAGTTGGAACCCCACCACCACTGCCTCCCTGAGCTCACAGATCAGGATGTGAGCTCTCAGCTACTGTCCCAGCACTGTGCCTGCCTGCCTGCCTGCCGCCATCCTTTTTGCCGTGATGTTCGTAGGTTCACCCTCTAGAAGTATAATCCCCAATAAACTCTTTCTGCTGTAAGATGCCTTGGTCATGGTGTCTTAGCACAGCAATAGAAAAGCAGCTGAGACAAATGATGTTTCAGAATCCAAGGCTGGACGCTTATTCCTCAGAAAAACCAGTCAGTCTTGGGGCCGAAGAAAGGCTGACTTAAGTAGCCAAAGGATGGAGAAGGGAGAGCATTGCTTGTGAATCAGATGCTCAACCCCAATAGAGTAGGGTGCTGAGAGGCTGTGCAGGAATATGGGGCACAGGAAGGCAGACACCGCGGAGGGATGCTCTCGTCCTTTCTGGGATCAGGGGAGATCTTCAGAGTTGTGTGACCTTTCACTCTCATGGTCAGACGTTCCACGTACCTTGACTGGTGGTGGCTTGTAAAAAATATTTATTTACTTATTTTATCTGTTGGCTGTTTTGTCTGCATGCATGTCTTTGTACCATATGTGTGCCTGATGGGGCATCAGGCCCCCTAAGACTGTAATTACAGACCATTGTGAGCCACCATGTAGGTGCTGAAAATTGAACCCCGGTCCTCTGAAGGAACAGACGGTGCTCTCATCTGCTGTGCCATCTCTCTGGTCCCAGCTGAGGATATCTTTAACCTCGGTGGGGGAGGAGCGAGGCTAGGCAGGTTTAGGTCAAACTAACCCTGCGCTGTAGTTCCGACGGGACATTTTTGACATGTTCAACATGCCTACGTGCAGAGCCGAGTAGGAACTGCCCCACAGGTTAAGGCAACAAAGGAGACAGGCGTGATATGTAGCAGAGATGCCAAGCAATTTCATTCCTTTCTTCTAGCCCACTGGAAGTCTGAAAAACAGCCAGAGACAGCTCTAAGTGCCTGTAAAATAGCCAGAGCAGCTGCCATCATGACCTACATAACCCACAACCAAAGCGTTACCTGCTGCAAACTCATTGGGAAAGGGGCCATGTCGTGATCAGCTGTGCGATCTCCGAAGTCAGCATGTGTAAGTCAGCTAGAGGAATTAGGGTTTCACTAGGGAAACAGCCAGGCACGGTGGCAAATGCCTTTAATCCCAACAGATCTTTGAGTTTGAGGCCAGCCTAGTCTACAAAGCAAATTCCAGGGAAGTTAGTACTGCACAGAGAAATCCTGTCTCAATACCCCCTTCCCGCCCCCACCCCCCCAAAAAAAACCTAAGGGAGAGAAGTTTTTCTCATAAAGTTTGGGAAGACAGTTTATTGACCCTTATTCATTTACTGAGAGGCTGTAACTGAAGGACTGCCCCCCAGAAGAGATGCACAGACCGAGTACAAGACAAAGGGGGTGTGCAGGGCTGCCGAGAATCTGGGTGCTCACCACATCTGCTGACCAAGAGGCATCTTTCCTAGTTTTGTGCTGGATCTTGGTACAGGACCCTGTAACCCTAGACCTGTGCTGTGCTGCTGAGCTCCTGCTGCAGGATAGAACGTTTGTTTAGCTAGATAAAGACATGTTCTTGTTTACCTTGCCTGCCTAAAGTATCTGATTGGTCTAATAAGAAGCTGAATGACCAATAGCTAGGCAGAGGGACCATAGGAGGGGCTGGTGGGCAGAGAGAATAACTAGGAGGAGGAACCTAGTCTCCAGCGAGAATGAGGAAGAAAGAGAGGGAGATGCCCAGGGTCAGCCAGCCAGGCAGCTAGCTGCCAACCAGCTAGACATGGAGGAAGCAGGAAAGCAGGACTACAGAATGAAAGGTAAAAAGCCCCGAGGCAAAACGTAGATGAAGAGAAACAGGTTAAATTAAGTTATAAGAGCTAGTGGGACAAGAATAAGATAAGGTCAAACACTCATAACTGATACTAAGTCTTCATGTCATGATTTGGGGGCTGCTACAGTATCCCCAAAGGGTTATGCTGGTGTTGATTTAAGTTAGGGCATTACAATATAATCCAGAAGCATTATGGAATGGAGAGTTGGCTCATCAGTTAAGAGTGTTTGCTGCAAAATCGTGAGAACTGGAATTCAGATTCTGTCTCCCCCATAATAAATCAGACATCCCTTGAATGCCTGTAACCCCAGCTCCAAGTGTGGGAGACAGGAAGATTGCTAGGGCTTGCTGGCTTCTAGCGTAGCCAATGAACAGGAGCTCTACGTTTAGGGAGACCTCCAACTCAAAGGGATAGGTAGAAAGTGACAGATGAAGATACATGACCCCCTTTTCTAGCCCCAACATGAATTCACCTGCACACACACGTGTATATGTACCTATGTGGAGATAGGCACACACATAGATAAATAAATTAAGCAATGTTTTTTTTTTTTAAAGGAGTAATCACCCATGATATCTCAACAATATGGCTTCCTGACTAAGGCCAAAATAAATCAACACCAACAGACAAGGCCGAAATAAGAACTACAACACCAATAACACAGAAGGGAGGAATTTCATGAGACCTCACTCCTGCACTAAGAACTACAGGCAACTAAGGAGCACAGAGAGGAGAGAGTCTTTCCCAGGGAAGAGCCCCTGATGGGTTATCCAATACCAATTAGCCAGCCCTGAAAGTATACATATACAAACAACGCTAAGTGGATTGAGCAAGGTGTGTGTGTGTGTGTGTGTGTGTGTGTGTATGGAAAACAATAACAAAAAAGGGGCATGAATTTGAGAGGGAGAAAGGGGAGGTGTGGGAGGGGTTAAAAGAGAAAAGGAGATATGGTGTAAATAAATCTTAACTTCAAAAACTTGAACAAAAATAAAGAAGCAAGGGTGACTGGTATTATCTTAGCTTTGCTACCTGTGGCCATTGCCCTGGTGAAGAGCACCTTCTCACATGGAACCTTCCAGAAGCCTGTTCTGGGTAGCTGGAGGAAGCTGGAGATTCTCGGGCACTGACCCCACCCTGTGCCAGTTCCTTGATGGATGAGTCCGTCTGATTGGAATAGGAATAGAGTCACAGGCAGAGTCAAGCTCGAAGCTTCATCCTGGGCTGCAGTGAAGGCTTGACGGCACTCTAGAGCCTCGCTCTTCGCCCCGTTCCTGTACTGCTCCGTGCCAGCTGCCCTTTGAGAGCATTTCCTCAATACATCTTGTACTTGTCTCCTCATCTCGGGGCTGTTCCCTAGAGAGCCTGATCTAAGAGCGAATGAGAAGTTGTGGTCAGTCCCCGAAGAAGGGAGCATTGTGCTAGAAAACGGTGTCATAGGAAGCTACTCCAGGCAGGGAGGGCAGGCAAGGCCGCCCTAGGAGGGGGCTTTCAGCCAAGAAGGTTCTAGATGTAAGAAAAGGCAGGAGAGGGGAACTGAAAATCAACAATGGGCATGGGAAAGGTTGGCATCGTGTTCTGGGAACAGGACAAAGAGGTGGGGATGGGGCATAGAAGTTAGAGAACGCATAGGCTGTGTGACAGGGACTTTGGAGCTCACAGCAAGTGGGCCTTCTGTTGGGGTGTGATGTGAGATTTAATAAGCGGTTGCTCTGCCCGGTTCAAGCAAGGTATGGAGAGGGGCAGCGTGGATGGTGCCCGAGGAAGTGAGAGAGAAAAGTGTGTTCCGGGAGGATTGGCAGGGCTCCGTTCACATTAGCCAGAAGCAGCTAGAGCGATGAGTGAGTTTCTAGCTTTGCCATTGAGATGGAAACCCTGGGAAGGAGCCTTGGTTTGGAGACATAGGAACCTATATACAATCTGAATCTCTTGAAAGCCAATGTGGAAACTGAGACCTGGGGAAGCCGAGTAGCCAGTGCCAGTACTAGAAAATTGAAAGACAGCTGTAAATGCCAATCTAAACTGGCTCTAAACACAGTGGGCTGTTAGTACTGAGAGCGGCAGAAGCCTTGCAGCCCGTGAGTCCCGCTGGTCTCAGACTCACTGAGTCTTCCTGCCTGGCTCCCAAATGCTGGCATTTCAGATACCAGCGCCCTGCCTGGCTTTAAGAAGTATGACTTGACATCTGGGCAGTGGTGGCGCATGCTTTTAATGCCAGCACTCAGGAGGCAGAGGCAGGCAGATCTCTGTAAATCTGAACCAGCCTGGTCTACATAGTGAGTTCCAGGACATTTGGGGCTACACAGAGAAACCTGTCTCAAAGAGAAAATAAAAGTGTAACTTGAAAGTTCTTCAACTCCCAGCAGCATGGGCCGCAGAGCATCGAACAGTATCTCCGCTGTAGCAGAACAGTAACGCCTCTTCAGAGCTGCGGGGCGAGCTGGGGGGAGAACCGGGTCATGATGCTGGAACTCCGGCCTTCTCCCACTTTCCCCTTCAGCTTAGCACTGCCAGGCCCCTCCCACCCAGGCAGCCCTCACTCCAGCCAGGATCTCTTTGTGCCTCTTGCTGAACACAGCAAGCTCATTCATGTCTTTGTCAAAGGCACAGGCTGTTCCCAGTCTGGGGGACAGAGAGCAGGGTTCCTCAGCACCCATTCCCTTCTGGCAACATCTCTTCTTGCCTTTAGTACTCTGCTCTAAAATTAGCTTCTTTGCCATGTCCCTCCTCCAGGGAGCGTTACCTTTCCGTATTCTTCACACGTCCTGTGGAGACAGGTGCTATGGACTCAACTAGCCCCATTTTGCAGGCAAGAAATGTATGACCCTCTAGAGCAAGGCTACTGTAGGAAAGGGTGTAGAGTTGACAGGTCCCGTGGCTCTGCTAACCCTGGCTGGGTGAGGACACTGGTGCAGGTGGAATAGGAGGAGGCCCGGGTCAAGGCCATCTGGGTTATTTTAGTTTAATTCTGAAACTTCTAAATGTATCTTTTTTTTTTTAAGAACTTTAAAGAGGGGCTGGAGAGATGGCTCAGTGGTTAAGAGCATTGCCTGCTCTTCCAAAGGTCCTGAGTTCAATTCCCAGCAACCACATGGTGGCTCACAACCATCTGTAAAGGGGTCTGGTGCCCTCTTCTGGCCTGCAGACATACACACAGACAGAATATTGTATACATAATAAAAAAAAAAAAAAAAAGAACTTTAAAGAGGGACCATGGCCATGAATGAGTGACTTTATTTATTTGCCCTCCCCTCTCATCTTTTTGTTTTTCTTTTTAAAGACAGGGTTTCACTATGTAGCCCTGGCTGGCCTGGAACTCACCATATCAACCAGGCTGGCCTCAAACTCACAGCAGAGATCTATCTGCTCTCTGACCCACCGGTGCTGAGGTTCAAGGCGTGCGCCCCAGGCCCCGGATCTGTCTGCCTTTTTAAAGATGCCTGTATGTGCAGCTCTTCACCAAAGTAGCTTCCATTGGTTTGACTGCACAGGCCCTGTCAAAGGGAGTGAGACCCGGACTGTTCTGTTTCCGCCACCAGCCTCCCATAGGAACTGGTCCAGCAACAGTTCCTGTTTAGATAGTACTTCACAGCTTCCAGGCTACCAAATGCTTTCTTGCTTTCTTTCTTTCTTTCTTTCTTTCTTTCTTTCTTTCTTTCTTTCTTGATTCATTTTTGTTTGATACAAGTTCTTATAAAGTTCAGGCTGGCCTCCAGCTCCATACACAGCCAAGGCTGACCTTAACTGGGTCTCATCCCGCCCCATCTCCCCATCACTGGAATCAGAAGCATGTGGCACCATGCCCAGTTTGCAAATTATTTAATTTTTAATTTTCAGCCAATGTTGGACGATGAGTTGGTCCCCTGGGCAGAGGTGCTTGCTACCAACCCTGGACAGATGAAAAAAACTGACTCCTTTAAGCTGTCCTGTGACTTACATGCACACACATGCATGCACACACACACACACACCCATGCATGTATACACACACAATCATGAGTATACACACACAAAAACATGAACACATTCAGTGAAGTAAACACATGTTAAAACAAAATTTTCCTATAAAATCAAGGCAATTCTGATGTAAACCTAGGCCTTAGATGAAGGCTTGGGAGGGAAGACGACTCCCAGGTACTAGAGTCAGGATTAGTACCTGGATATCACCAATGCTCACCTCCTGAGGATGGTTGCTCCTGGGGAAGCAGATTTGTTTCCAGAATCCACTCCTCTAAAAGCTTGAGAACGTTCTAGTTGATTGACCTTCAGCACTCAGGAAGACCTTCTCGAGTGTGGTTTGTGTCCTGGCCAAAAAAAGCATTATTACAGGGACTTGCAATTACAGGGCAGTTTGCAGCATGCCCTGACCCAACCAGGAAGAGTTCTATCCCCAGTATATAAATGACCTGCGTCTATAAAAGAGAGAAGATTCCAAAGAAAATAAACACACAGCAAATCGCTCCTTGTAGTAGGAAAGTTCCAGTGTGAGGGCAGAATAAAGAGCATTTCATAAGGAGGGAAGGCAAATATTCAGGGGATAGAAATAGAAAGTATTGTGAAAAAGAGATCCACAAAGAGCAATAATTGGGAGGGAACTATGGGCAAGAAGGAAAAGTACAGTGTGGCCCAAGAGAAAGGGGCAAAATGTCAAAAATTAGCGTTTATTGAGCAATCTAAAACATCAAGAAGTAAAGGAAGTCAAAGGTTTACGTCAAATAAATCAGTGTTGAATCCCACTGGTGAGGACGTCGTGGGGAATGCCCACGAAGGAGAAGAGGGACCCTAAGAACTGTTTACTCTGCTGGAGCTGTCCTGTGACCCTAATCATAGTAGCTCATTTACCTGGGGAGAAAGCTCAGCAGACATGAAGGTCCAAGTGTGGATCCCCAGAATCCCACACAAATGCAAGAAGTCTGTCTTAGCTAAGGTTTCTCCGGCTGCGACAAAATGCCATGACCAAAAAGCAAGTTGGGGAGAAAGGGCTTTATTTGGCTCACACTTTTATATTGCTATTAATTATTGAAGGAACTCCAACAGGGCAGGAACCTGGAGGCAGGAGTTGATGCAGAGGCCTTGGAGGGGAGCTGCTTACTGGTTTGTTTCCCATGGCTTGCTCAGCCTGATTTCTGAACCAGAACCAGCAGCCCAGGGATGACACCACCCACAATGGGTTGTACCCCCCCCACTGATCACTAATTGAGAAAATGCCTTACAGCTGGATCTCATGGAAGCATTTCCTCAACTGAGGCTCCTTCCTCTCTGATGACTCTAGCTTGTGTCAAGTTGACCAACACCAGCCAGAACAAAAGCCCACCCATAATTCCAGCCTCAGAAAGTGAGGACAGAGGATCCTCAGAGTTGATTAGCAAGACTAGCCATATTGACCAGCTCTTGGTGTGATTGAGAAACCTGCCTCAGTGGAAAAGGTAGAACAAACCAAGATGTTCTCCATCAACTCAGTCTCCACATGCAGGTGCACACATCTACACACGCACTCACATGTGCCCCCACACACATGCGAAAACACATTTATATGCGTGCACACACACACATGAAACAATGAAAATGTTATAACTCCATCTGAGGTGCTGAGAACTCCTAATATTTCACAAATGCTGTAGATGAGAAGGTAGGGCACATGTGATTGTCTTCCCCAAGAGCACTCAGCCAGTTGGTGATGAGGACGGAAGTGAACCCCACACTCCCAAACCCATCAACTCTAGCCCTGTGCTATATTGCCTTGTAGAAGGAACCCTATACCTCACCCTCACAAGGTGAGCGGTCAGGACGGCCTTTGCAGTCAGTGAATTCCACAAAGTGACCCTGACAAACGGGTGTGGATTCCTTTAACCAAGGAGTGACAGGAACACGGCTTACCCTGGTTTAAAGGCAAAGGTAGGCTAAGGGTGGTCTCCCAGAGTTAAGGGGGACTCTGACAGCCAAGCCCTGGGAGGTGAGGAGGTGAGAATCCTGAAATCACAGCTCCCCTTTCTGTGACATTTCTCTCCTCGTGCGGACATCACCATCTATGGCAGAGTTCTTCCTTTGTGCTGTGGGAGATGGCCTTCGTTCCCTGTGTGCCCAGCCTAAGCAACTCGTGCAGACAGAAAGACCCTCTTTATTTATGGCTGAGTTCCCTCTCCTACCGTCTTTTTGGGTAGAAAGTCTCCGGGGGAAGACTGACTGGTCCAGCTTGGGTCATATACCCAAACCCAGGTTTGGGACCCCAAAGCTCAGGGACAAAGGTCCGTGATTGCAGTGACCAGCAGTTTCCAGCAGGACCACACTAGGCTTGTGTTTGTGTGTTAGGGATCGACCCAGGGTCTTCCACATATTAGCTCCGTCCTCCCACTGAGCAACCCCTCCAGACTTGATGTTGGGCTCTGCTAGAGCCTTTCCCAGGAGGAAGCTACTGGTTTGCTTTGCTTTTGTTCCATTTGAGAAAAGGTCTCCTATAGGGTGGAGGCCTCAAGCCCTCTGTGTAGCTGAGTTTTGATCCTCCTGCCTCCACCTCTTAGGACTGAGATGATAGACAGGACGGCTCACTAAGCAAAGTGCTTGCTGCAGAAGCATGGGGATGGAAAACCGATCCCCAGAACCCGTGTGAAGAAGGTGCATGACACACTCCTAAAATCCCAGGGCTGGCGGATAGGGATGGGAAGATCCCTAGGGCTCACTCACTGGCCAGCCAGTGTAGCTGAGTCGATGAGTTCTAGAATCAGTGAGATACCCTGTCTCAAAAAAATATCTCCAAGATGGAAAGCCGGTGTGGTCCTTTAATTCCCACACTGCAGAGGCCGACAGATCTCTGTGAGATTGAGGTCAGACTGCTTCACCTATCAAGTTCCAGGTCAGTCAGGGCTATAGAGTGAGACCCTAGAGGAAGATACCCCGTGTTAACCTCTGGCCTCCACAGATGTCCCCACACTCATGGATGTGTGGTGGCATATGTATAAGCATGTGTTATACACACCACACCCCATAAAAATACACAAGCAAAGGTTTACAAAGATAGGCAGCATAGAAAGCTCCCTCCTCAACTGAGCGTGGTCATGCAATCCTGTTATCCTAGCGCTTGGGAGGCAGAGGCAGGAGAATCAGGAGCTGAAGGTCGCTCCACTATGTAGTGACTACCTAGTGAGTTTGAGACTATCCTGGGCTACATGAGACCTGTTTGCAAAAACCAGAGAGAGAGAGAGAGAGAGAGAGAGAGAGAGAGAGAGAGAGATCCTCATACTCATCATGCAATGTCCCCTAATGTCAGTATTCCGAATTATTAGGGTACATTTCTCACACTTAAGAAAGAGCTGAGGACGAAGCTCAGTTGGCAGAGGTCTGGATCATCCGTACTCAGCCCTGTGTTTACTCTCCAGTGCACATAAACTTAGAGCAGGGGTATACACCTCTGCTACAAAGAGCTGGAGGCCTCTCTCAAAGCTAAACCAAACCAAACCAAATACACAAAGAAATTCACGCTGGTAAAAATCCTAGCAACTAAATTACTCTTTATTCAAACTTTGTTAATAGGTTTCCCCATAAAATGATAATTTATTGTGATGGCAGGAAGAATTACCTATAATCCTGGCAATGCAGCAGGCAGAAGCAAGAAGGGCATGAGTTGGTAGCCAATCTGAACAATGTAGTGGCATCCCGACTTCAGAATATATAAATTATTAGCCAGGCATGGTGGAGCACACTTCTAATTCCAGCACCCAGGAGATATAGGCAGGAAGGAGGATCAGGAAGGAGTTTGAAGCTGTCCTTGGCTACATAGCAAATTCAAGCCCAGCCTGGACTACAGGAGACGATGTCTCAAAAGCCAAAAGGTAAAACAAGAAAAAGAACTTAGAATCAGCACACATCTATATACACGCTATTACAGCAGAATGCTCTGTGTATATAAAGTTCTGAATAAACACATCTGTCACAATGTCATGCGTAGTCACGGGCGTTATAATCATTCTCAAGGTGTGCACATTTTAGGCATCTGTTAGCCAGGGACTGAGTGGGTGTTCTATTTCAGGAACCCCATGAAGCATGCAGGTGTCTCTGCCTTTGCATTGTGCCTCAGTTTGTCCCGGTGGCTATTAGTAGTGACAGCATTCTTTTTCTCCTCTCCTCTCCTCCTCCCCTCTTCTTTCCGTCCTCTCTCTCTTCCTTCCTTTCCCATCCTGTTTGTGTGCACTGTGGGTCAAATCCACGGCTTTATACTTGCTAAGCTCACACTCTGCCCCTGAACAATCCCCTTAGTTCAAGACATGCATGCCTTCTTTTTCTTTAATTGTGTTTTTTTCTGAGTATAACTTTTACTTTATTTTTATCTTTTCTTTTTAACTATGTGTATGTGTGTCTGTCTGTCTTTCTCTGCATGTGCATATCAGTACCGGTGTCCATGGAGGCTAGAGGAGTCAGACACCCTAGAATAGGGTTACAGGCAGTGTTGAGCAGTCAAATGTGGGTTCAGGGAATCGAACTAGGGTCCTCTGGAAAATCAGTGAGTGCTTCTAACTGCTCAGTCTCTCTTTTTTCCTTCAGCCCAAGACATTTGTTACTTACTGATCCAGAGTCCAGGCATCAAGATCCCACTGCTTGCAGATTCTATGCCTGCTCAGATGCCTTCTCTGGTTTTCAGATGGTAACTCTTTCTTTTATCACTTGTTATTAGACAGGGCCTCATGCAGCTGAGGCTAGCCTTGAACTGCTGATCCTCCCACCTTGGCCTCATATGTGCTAGGATTACTGGTATATGCCATTCACAAACTCCATGTATGTGCATGAGTGTGTGCGCAAGAGTGTGTGTGTGTTTGTTTGTGCCGGGCACCCAGGCTTACACACACAAGGCAAGCATTCTGTCACTGAGCTACACCCCTAAGCCCAGATAGCCCTTCCTTGCTGTGTCCTTACATGGCTGGAAGAAACAGAAGCCTAGAAGCACACAAGCGCCCTAATCTCACAGTGGGGCTCCACACTCTGCATCTTATTAGCACTGGCGTCTCCATCCCCAGATACTATTACTGCAATTAGGGTTTCAACATAGGACCTTGGAGGAGGAAGACATTCACTCCATAACAAAGTGCTTAGAAAACAGCCATGAAAAGAGCCCGGAACAGGATCGTGCCTGGACTGGTGTATGCAGCAGCAGCTAAGAGCCCTGGCTTCAGCCCCTCTGAATGGTCCCAGGATCAGCTGCACATCCCCCCACCCCAGGTTCCCAGGTGCTAACAGAAACTCTTTCAAGCTGTCACTGGCTGAGTTACTCCCCTGGGAGCTCTGAGCACCTGCGCCCCTCCTTTCGATGCACCTTTCCTTAGAAGTCTGAGCTGGAAGCTGAACCCCACCCAGGGGGCCGCTCCTAAGTCCCCAGGTTTAAGTAGCACCTCCTGGCCCTGGGTCAGGAGGTCAAAGCTGCTTCTCAAGGATGTTAGCCCGCAGGAGGCCTGCCCAGCCTTTCCCCTGTCCTTTTGCTCATTCTGCCTTCTAACACACTGTCTGTGAGGCCCACTCTTTATTTTAATGTGTGTTTTGCTTCTGACTGGCTCTTGGCTGATACAGCTCCCTTCCCCTGCTAAGAGAAGACCTCCCACAGTAGCGTCAGGGTTGGAATTACAGGTGTATGCTACCACGCCTAGCCTTCTAGCTTCTCGAGAGCACGATGTCTTTGTTTACTCTGTTTGGTTTGATTTTTAAGATTTTCTTTTATTGAAAACATTTTTGCATACAATATCTTTTGATTGTATTTCTGCCTCCCCAGATTTCTCTAGAGTCCTCTTGGATCCTCTCCACCTCCCTGAACATCTAATTTCATGTTTTCCCTCTTTAAAAAAAAAAAAAAAGAAAGAAAGAAAGACCTAAAGACGTAGGAAGCAGCTGGCTGGGCTGGGCGGTGGTACAGGCCTTTAATCCCAGCACTCAGGAGGAAGAGGCAGGTGGAGTTTTGTGAGTTCCAGGGTAGCCTAGTCTACAGAGTGAGTTCTAGAATAGACTCCAAAGCTACACAGAGAAACCCCGTCTCAAAAACAAAACAATACAAAACAAAACAATTAATAGACCAATATGACAAAAAAAAGTACCCCAAATAAACCAAAATGAGACAAAAAGTCTACAAAAGTATCATTGACTTTTTTTGTGTTGGCCCAACTGCTCCTGGGCATGAGGCCTGCTCCAAAGTGAGATTAATATGTCCAGTGGGACTCCATTGGAGGAAGCTGGTGTTTCCTGTGCTAGCAGGTAGCTGATGAAGGGGGCTCTTATCTACTTCTCCCTCCCAATCTGACTTGAACCCGTGCGAGCCCTTTGCCTGCTGCCATAGTCTCTGTGAGTTCGTGTGTGCAGCTATCCTGCTGTGTCCAGAGGCCGCTGTTTCTACGGAGTCAGCTGTTGCCTCTGGCTCTAGCAAGCTTTCCCTCTTCTCTTCCACACAGGTCCCTGAGCCTTGGGGGGCAGGGTTGATGGAGACATCCCCGTTAGGACTGCATGCTCCAATGCCCCTCACTCTCTGCACGTGGTCCAGTTGGATGTCGCTGTGTTAGTTCCCATCTACGGCAAGGGGAAACTTCTCTAATGAGAGCTGAGCGAGGCTCTGATCTGAGTTCCAGCCCAGTGTGGTCCCTGGGGTCCCGATAGAAAGATGACTGACACACAAAGGTGTGGGAATGGCCAGAAGACAAGGCTGAGAGGGTCCTCGCCTTGAGTTTTGAGATAAAGTCTCACTGTGTAGCCCAGGCTGCCCTCAAATGCTCATCTAGCCTCTGTCTTCTGACTGCTCAGACTACAGGCTACCACCCCCATCTTAGCAACCATAACTTTTGAAATGGTGGCTCATTTTCCTGTATTAGTCAAGATGCTTGTTTTCAAACCACACACACACACACAAAACTTAAACAAATAAATAAAATCCCAACAACAAGATGGCTGACTTGTCAGTAGAAGAAGGGTTTACTTAAGGTGACTCAGGAGCTCCGAGACCCCAGAGAAAGACCAAGAGGGTGAATCAGGCATGGAGGAAGGCTTCAGCTGCACGCTCCAAAATAACTTACTGTGGATCCTGCCCTGTTACCGTCTCCCAAGAAACATGGGCAGCCAGACACCAGTGGATGCTGGTCGCTGATCATGGAGTCTGCTGCTCGGGGACACTGATCTCTTGGTGCTCCAGACTCCACGGCAGCCACCCCATAACTTCTAAATGATGCCGTAAGCCTGGGGCACGCCCTCATGATTCTAAGTTCCTGGCCCGAGCCCCTGACTGCCCTTGCTCTGAGTGTTGTGGGGGAGAGTGGTTTCTTTTCCTTCTCTTCTTGTTTTTTGTTGTTCTTTGGAGACAGTCTCGGATTGCCCAGGCTGGCCTTGCACCCTATCTGTAGTCAAAGGTCGGCCTCAGTTCATGCTGCTCTGGTCTCCACTCCCCAAGTTCAAGGATTACCGCAGGACACTGCCAGCATCTCTTCCCTTCTAAACTTTGGTACCATAATGGGAACTGGGACCTGGCCTCGTGTGAACTTTATCAAGTAAGGATGGCTTTGACAGGAGCCGGAGGGATGGCTGAGCATCCTCTGTTCTTTCAGGAGACCGGAGCTTCATTCCCTGCACACACGCCAGGTGACTCACGACCACTGTAGCTCCGACTCCAGGGGGTTTGCCAGCCTCTTCTAGACTCCAGAGCCATCTGCGTTCACAGGCGTTTACACACACACACACACACACACACACACACACACACACTTGCTCCCTTGTAGAACTCAGAGAGCAACTTGCAGGGGTCCTTTCTCTCCTGCTACGTGAGTTCCAGAGATTGAACTCAGGTCATCAGTCTTGGAGGCAAACACCTTCACGCATCGAGCATCTCCCTGGCCCTCGCGTCTAACCTTTTAGGACACCTTATGTCACTCCTCTGTACTCACGTTCCCATTTTTTGCTATTTTTGCCGGACATGCATGCTCGTTTTTGGTCCCAAGGAATTGTTCTCTTAGCCTGGAAGACCCTTCCATGTTCCTTATTTCAAGTCAGCGCAAACAGCAACTCAATGAAAACTTTGTCCGACCCCTCAGACTCCGCTCTTCCTCTGTGGCGCTTATTGATGCTGGAAGTTTCCTTTATAAAAGAAATTGTGTGAGAGAGAGGGAGGGAGGGGGGAGGGAAAGAGGAGGGAGGAAGGGGGGGAGAGAGAGGGAAAGAAAGAGGGAGTGTACGCATGCGCGCATGTGCACAGGTGTACATGTGGAGGTCAGAGAACAATCTTGCCTGTCTGTCCTCAGCTTGCACCTTGTTTACACGGAACAATAAGAACCTGTTTTTGTTCCATGACGTCCACACCAGGGTAGCTGGCCTGAGAGCCTCAAGGTTCTCCAGTGTCCACCTCGGCCTCATCAAAGGACAGCTGAGTTTACAGACAACCCCAGGGAAATCAGCTTCTCCTGAATTCAGGAGCCTTACCCACCAAGCCGTCGTCCCTGTCCTGCAGCGTTCCTTGAGGGCTTGTTTGCAAGTTGTCTGTCTCCCCTCCCTAGACAGTGAATTCCCGCGACAGGGATGTACAGGAGCCCGAGGGTCACCACCCCCTCAGAGCAGAAGTCTTCACGCAGGCTCTGTACAGGCTCAGCCACGCTCCCCTTGCCTTTCCTTCTCTCCTTATCCGAACTGGCTCTCTGCTGACAGAGTCCCAGCTTTGCAAGTCGGCTGCATTAGTACAAAGGGTCACTGTCGAGTGAGTGAGGTCAGACTCGCTGTTCTGACTCTACCTAACCTCTTCCTCCATCCAATTCCAAGTCCGCTAGGAACAATGTTCTAGACTGTGTTCCTAAGTGCAGCTGATCTTACAACTCAACAATCCAGACACGGGGCTTCCAGCCCCAGAATGAGCCTGGCCCAGGGTTCTCATCTATCTAAGATGAACCAAACTCACCCTGCATTATCTTTTCCTAATGATGTAACAGCTTGGTGTTTTCAGAGTACAGACTTGTGAACCGGAAACACACACGTACGTGGAATAGCACCGAGAAGCGGCACCGTTAGAAGCACCACCAGACATTTCTTATCATTCCTCTACTTTAGTTGAAGAAACAGAGAAGATGAGGAACTTGTTCAGGAACAGCTAACAGAGGTGGGCACGTTCACAGCCTAGCCTGACTTCTGAAAGCCATTCTATACCAGCCTACAATCTATATGGAATGGTTAAGTCAACCTAATCGCATTGTGAACAGACTTCTAGGTAATTATCAGTTACAGCAAGTCTTTCTCTGTCCCGCCAGCCAGTCTCCCCCCCCCCAAAAAAAAGAGACACAGAGACTTAGTAATTATCCCTCAGCCTTAGCTCAGGCTTGTCCCACTAGCTCTTTAACTGAAATCTTCCTGCTTTAATTAATCTACATTTTACCATGTAGTTTTTACCTTTCCTTCATGTTTACACATGTTACGGTGTTTGTGTGGCCGTCAGAGGATAACTTTGCAGGCCCGGCTCTCCCCTCTCACCTATGTGTGGGTCCCTGGGATGGAGCTCGGGGCTCCATGCTTGCGTAGTGTTTACTGCTCTAGTTGACAATGGGATCCTGGGGGAACAGTGATCTAAAAACGAGGTGGACTGAAGTCTCACGCGATAGCTAACTTTATTATTTAGAGCGTCGGGCAATTTATACGCTGAGGGTTAAGAACTGCATGAGTGAGGTGTTCCATCACAAGGACAAGCCACACGTGGCAAAACCTGTTTTTCTACAGAGGC
Organism: Chionomys nivalis; assembly: GCF_950005125.1. Lineage (NCBI taxonomy): Eukaryota > Metazoa > Chordata > Mammalia > Rodentia > Cricetidae > Chionomys > Chionomys nivalis. The sequence goes on along the minus strand of NC_080102.1, from coordinate 4,768,647 downwards.
ACGTGAATGAAGGCGACTCACTGCTATTCACTACACCTGGGAGGAGTGTGAAAACACATTCCAAGACAGATCCGTGTTTTGGAAAAGTTGAGGTCACGAGACTCATGTCTTGTTTTCTTGTCGTTTTCTCACAAGATCTCAGAATTCCCCTCCCGAGACTCCATTTTTTAAAAGATTTATTTATTTATTGTGTATACAGTGTTCTATCTGCATGTATGCCTGCACGCCAGAAGAGGGCATCAGATCTCATTAGAGATGGTTGTGAGCTTCCATGTGGTTGCTGGGAACTGAACTCAGGACCTCTGAAAGAATAGCCAGTGCTCTTAACTGCTGAGCCATCTCTCCACCACCTCCAGTCCCCCACCCCCCTTCCTCACCCCCACTCCCCGCTGCAAGATTCTGTTTTTGAACCATGTTCTGACGGTATAACAACGGCCTTCATCCACCAAGCCATGCCTCTGGTTCCCACCCATTTTCTTGAAGAGTCTTACAAAGCCTTTGTGTAAAATTTCTCTTGAGAGCCAGACGATGGTGGCACATGCCATTAATTTCAGCACTCAGGAGGCAGAGGCAGGCAGATTTCTGTGAGTTCAAGGCCAGACTGATCTACAAAAGCGAGTTCCAGCCCAACCAGGGCTATTACACAGAGAAACCCTGTCTCAAAAAGCAAGCAAGCAAACAAAAATTTCTCTTGATCTTTTAAATGCCCTCTAAGAAAAACCATGACAAAAGTACTGGCTTGTGTGTACCGGCGTAAGGGTAATACATGGTGGGTTTAACCATGTCTTCAGCTAGGTGTGGTGCACACTTGTGACTCCAGCAGTCAGAAGGCAAAGACAGGAGGATCCCCTGCAAATTCGAGTTCAGCCTGGTGTCTGTAAAGAGTTCCAAGCTAATCAGGGTTATATAATAAGACCCTGTCTAAAAATAAATAAAAATAAGTAAAAATAAAACCTCTGGCTATGACACTCTGAGAGACAACTGTCAGACAGGTCACAGAGGCACTCGGCCACCCTGTGAAACTGTGTGTGGAGAGGTCAGGCACTCAGCAGGGCTCACCACGTGTGTCCAGGTACCCGATAGAAGGTGATAAACATGGTTGGCAAGACTCAGGGTCATTACATGCCAGCCAGAAAGCAGGCACCTTTTCTGGCTAATAAAAATTGTGAATAATTTACTAACGGGAGCCCAGCACCTACTCTCATGAGGGCCGCAGGTTGGAACAGGACCGCCTGCTCTTGGATGTTCCGCTGAAGTTGGTCTGAGGCCTTGCGGCCTGCTGAGTCCACCGCCAGAGCCCTCTCGCCCTCCAAACTTCCTGTTGGCCGAAACCCGATTGCTTCTAGTCACACTTCGCCTTTTTTCTCCTCCGTGGTTTGCTGCGTGGGTAGACTGTGCCCGCAGTGACCAGACACTGGGTATGACATTCTGGTGTGACTGCGGTGTCCTGGTAAGATTCATGTTCGAATGCAGATATGGCAGATGGTATACTGATATGCCCCAATATGTGTGGGTCTTATCCAATCCAGCAAACAGGAAGGCTTCGTCTGCTTAGCTGGCTTCAGATTTCTTCTTGCCTTTGGCCCAAACTGAAGCAGCAGAACTTGGGTGTCATGCATTTAGACTTGAACTACATATACCTTTCCCTCTCCTGGGTCCAATATGCCCACTGCAGATCTCAGGACCGATCACTGCTATAATCACCATGAATGGGTTCTTATAGAACCTCCTCTGTCTCTCTCTCTCTCTCTCTCTGACACACGCGCGCCTTGATTCCCTTTATCCAGAGTCCTTTAACACACCTGATGTTTCTGGCGTCTTGGCCTTCTGTCTACTTCCTGCCCTGAGTGATGGCCACCTCTCTGCTATAACAGTGGCTCCTCTTAATACAGGCCACTTTGCCTGGCTTTTTCTTTTTCCCCTGGGTGCTGCCGAAATCACTGCCTCAGAGGTCTTATTGCCAAAGCACCCAGCCTTATCTCCCTGAACCTTGCCCCGTTAGTCATCACTCTGCCTGCAGGCGCCTCTCTTTCTGCCTATAAGTGCGCCCTAATCTCCAGTGACTTCCTGTCGCTCTGTCACTCTCTAGCAAAGGCCAGGCTTCTGAAATCTCCTCTCAGTGCTCAGTGATTTGAATTTGGGAACGTGTTTCCGGTTCTACCGGGTCTGTGTGACTTCTGCCAAGCGGCTTGACATTTCTGCGCCTGTTTTTTTTAATCTGCAGTAGGAGGCTGGGGTCCTGTCTTCAGTTGCTTTGAGAATAAACTGCATCAAGAGAGACCTTATTACACGGAACAGTCAGTAAACGTGAGCTCAGTACCTTCTCTCCCTCTCCTCCCAGAATGCATCAGAACCCAGCTCACCCAACGACTTTTAAGAGCTGCTTTTGTGTTAGGTGAAGGCGAGTAGGTATGTTCAGCCCTGGTTTCTGCTGTTGACATTCTAGGCCACTGACTTCCTCCTGCCCGGAGGCTCCTTGCCCTTCGCTGCCATTTGCTGCTGCTGAGCACATCTGCACCAGCTAAAGCTCATGGACACACACAGGTAGTGAACACACACATGCTCACACACACACATGCTCACACACACACGCTCACACACACTCTCTCACACACACATGCTCACACAACACGCTCTCTCACACACACGCATGCTCACACACACTCACACACACACGCTCACACACATGCTCACACAGGCAGGAACACTCACACCCAGGCAAGTTCACACATGGGACTGTGGGCTCTTTCTTCCCGTTGCTTTTGGTCTTGCAGACATTGCTGCTCCCATCACCACAGAAGACTAAGCCTGGATTCCTTCCCTTGAGGACATCTGTCTACTTGACCTGTGAGACTCCTCTCAGGAATCCCTCTTCAACACCTTTTTCCTTCTGAAACTGGTTTAGCGGCCACTTCTCAGTTCTGTGAAATACCATTCATGTTCCACGTTGTCCTCTAGTTGTGTGTGTATGTGCATATGTGTGTGTGTATGAAACCCAGAGTCTCATGCATGTTAGGTAAGTGCTTTACTACTGAGCTACAGCCACAATTTGTCTTTGACTTTTTGTTTTGGGACAGTTTTCCAGGCTGGCTCCTAACTTGTGACCCTCCTGCCTAAGCCTACCCAGTGACTGAGATCACGGAGGTGGGCTACCATGTGGTCCTTGTACTATAATTCTCTCTTCCCAAAATGATGGAGAACCGTTTAAGATCAGGGTCAGTTCTTATTCCTCCTTGAGTTTCTAGCTCTTTAAATGGTGTCAGATTCCTATCTGGAGACACTGTGTTTATGATGCTAAATGGCCAGTTGATGATGTCATATCTGCTGAGTCTTAGGTAGAGGGCTGCAAGCCCACTAGACTTCCAGGGAGTCAGGGGGTTAGAAATAAATCAGAAGAAACCTAGCATAGTGGTACATGCCTGTAATTCCCAGTGTGTCAGAGACAGAGGCAGGAGAATTTCTGCCAGGTTGAGGCCAGACTAAGTGCTACATAATGGTTAGTCATGCTATATGGTGAGATGTTGCTTCTAAAACCAAAAAATGAAAAGGAGAGAGAGAGAGAGAGAGAGAGAGAGAGAGAGAGAAGAGTAAAGATATGGTTGGACAATGTGTTGTAAAATAGCTGGGAGAGATTATCAGGATGTGGCAGGAGTTGTGGGGTGGTTATCACGCACAGGAACTCAATGCAGAGAGAAGGGGCTGAGGAAACGGTTCCATGGATAAGATCACTTTTTGTGCAATCACAAGGACCTGGGTTTGGATCCCCAGCACCCAGGTAAAAGCCAACAGATCTGTTAGGACCTGCACAGGGGCGCAGAGGATCCTGGGAGCTCCAGCACCTGCACTGGGGTGCAGAGGATCCTGGGAGCTCCTGGGCCAGGCAGTCTAACAGAAAGAGCAAGCTCTCAAACTTCTGATTTAGTGAGAGTGCAGGGATGGAGCACACGCATGTATCCCCAACCCCTCCAACACACACACACGTGCACACTGATTAGAGCTGAAAAGCAGTGCACATAGGAAAGTCAGGTTCCCTTTTCTCTGGTTTTGCTGAGGTCTGTTCACAAAATTGCTGCATCAGATGCAGGAGAAATGAAATGAAAATGCAAACCAGAGGCTGGGGAGAGAGCTGCAACAGTAGAATGCTCACCTAAAGCAGAGCTGAGTTGATCCCTCAGAACCTGGGTAAGACAGCTTGTAAGACGGTGCACACTTGTAACTCCTGTGCTGAATGCAGCCAACCAGCCTCGCCAGACAGGTGAATTTCAGGTAAAAGCGAGAGACTGCTCTCAGAAAATAAGGGTGACCGTACCTGAGTAACGACACTGAAGCTTTGCTCTCAGTTGTGCGCGTGCGCAATGCACATCTGCATACACACGAATACGCACAAATACGTAAGCACAGATCTGAAGGGACCCACTCTACTCCCCTCAGTCCTGCTCCGTGAACGTGCACAGAATCCCACAGCGGGGATCAAGGGCCCTTGAGGAACCTACTCTTGTCTTGCTACGGTTATGACCTTCTGTTTATAATCTACCCATAGATTTGTGTTTCTCCAAACCATAGTCAGAGAAGCTTCTTTTTGCGATGGGAAGCGGTTAATGCAGAAACTCCTAACTGGTCACTAAGCAGAGAAGTGACCGTGATTGCTGATCCCTAAATGGCAGGCACATCGATAGCAACCTCCATAGCTGACCTGAGGCTCAGGAACATCACAGAAGAGGAGTGGAAGGAACCTTACCACCAGAGGATGAGAGGGGCTGTGAAATTCTGCCTTCTGGGTAGGACATGGCCATTGCTCTCCCGAACTCACCAGCAGCTGTGGTTACCTGCAATAAGATTTCGCCACTAAACATTCCAGAAGGGGCAGGGAAGTGTCCATGGAATCCCTCTAGCTGAGGAGCTATTGGAGGCTAATGGCGGCTGGAGGAAGGAGAGTAGACCCTGGTAGGTTGTCCATGCTGCAGTAAATGGTTCCACTCCCGTCAGCACTAATTGGATTTAGTGGGTCATGAAAGAAAGAAAGAAAGAGAGAGAGAGAGAGAGAGAGAGAGAGAGAGAGAAGAAAGAAAAGAAAATTTTAAATAAGAAAGGGAGAAGACATGAGAAAGCAGAACAGTTTAGAGGGCTGTGGGAGAGGTGGAGAGAGGGAGTTGGGGTGGCTATGAGCCACATACACTGGATACATGTACAAAATTCTCAAAGAATAAATAAATATTTATATTCAAAAGAACTTGTGCTGGCTAGTTTGCTTGTTTTGCCAACTTAACACAAGCTGGAACAATCTGGAAAGAGGGAATCTTAATTAAGAAAACGCCTCCATAAGATTGGTCATAGGCAAGTCTGTGGGGCATTTGCTAGATTAGTGATTGATGGGGAGGGGCAGCCAACTGGGCATCGCCCCTGGGCAGGTGATCCCAGGTTGTTTAAAAAAGCCAGCTGAGCTAGCCCTAGGAACAAGCCAGATAGCAGCACTCCTCCGTGGCCTCTGCCTCCAAGGTCCCTCCTTGATCCTGCCCTAGCTGCCCATTGTGAGGAGCTACTAACTCTGAGATGAAGTGAACTCTTCCTCCCAAAGCTGCTTCTGGTCACGGCGTGTCTCAGCAATAGAAAGCAAAGAAGGACAGAACACATCTACCAAATACTGTGTATCGATATGCTAGAGAAATAAGAACAAAAAAAATAACCTGGTTTTTGTTTTGTTTTGCTTATTTTGAGACAGAACAGCACGTCTTTTATCTCAGGTTACAATCAGCCTGGTCAGGCCAGCAAGGATAACCTTGAACTTCTGGTCTTCCGGCCTCCACCTCCCAGGTGATAGGATTATAGGCTTGAACCACTACACTCAGGTTTTCCTGTTGGTTGGAGTTTTGTTGTTGTTGTTATTGTTGTATTGTTTTATTTTATTGTTATTTTTAAACAGGGTCTCTCTGTGTAGTCATGGCCTTCCTGGCACTCGTTGTGTAGACCAAATTAACTCAAACACTCAGATACCTGCCCGCCCCTGCTTCCCAAGGGCTGGGATAAAAAGGTACACATGACCACACCCAGCATCAAGGACACTCGGCTTTGCGTGTTTTGGGGGATTAAACCCAGCATTCTATGAACAGAGCTACATCCCCAGCCACCCAAAAACTTCCCTTATGTTGGTTAAAGATGTATTTATTATGCGTTTAGTCATGTGCAGGAGAGGTATGTGCACCTGCTCCAGCCTGTGGGGATCTGTCTACAGACTCCCTCTGAAGCTGGAGTTCCTGGAGGCTGTGAGCTCCCTGGCATGGGGGAACCAACCTGGGTCCTCTGGAAGGGCAGCAGCCACTCTTCACTACTGTGTCCTCTCTCCCGTGCCCCTCCCCTACGGTCCTCTGGAGAAGCTGAGCAGGGTGGTACGCAGGGAGATACGTACTTGTAAGTGCAAGCGCAGCACCGATGAGTCTGAGGCCGGCCCAGGACACACAGCAGGACCATGCCTCAAAATATCTTTTAAAAAGATGAGAAGCAAAAGCACGGGTGTAAGGTACAGCACCCACACACAAGCACGAGTGTGAGGTCAATCCCCAGCACCCACACACAAGCACGGGTGTGAGGTCAATCCCCAGCACCCACACACAAGCACGAGTGTGAGGTCAATCCTTGGCACCCACACACAAGCACGGGTGTGAGGTCAATCTCCAGTACCCATGTTTAGCCACTGCTCTACTGCTATGAGGTGACCAAGGCAGCTTATAAAAGAAGACATTTAACTAGGCTTCCAGTTTCAGGGAGTCCGTGGTGACAGTGCAAAGGCATGGTGATAGGAAGAGCTGAACACGCACACCCCGATTGGAAAGCAAGAAGCAGAGAGAAGCACACTGGGAATGGCAGGAGTCACGCCAGGTCACACTGGGAATGGCTAGGGTCACACCACCAGATCACACTGGGAATGCTGGGCTGGGGTCACACCACCAGGTCACACTGGGAATGGCAGAAGTCACACCAGGTCACACTGGGAATGGCTGGGGTCATACCAGGTCCAGCTTGGGGATTTTTATGTTGTCTCCAATATTTTGCTGCTTCTAGCGCCGTAGTGGTGACCTTACAGATACTGCTCCTCGTATGTGCCAGGTCTTGTATAGCACAATTTCCTAGAAAAACTGGCTGAGCTAACGGTATGTTCCTTTGTGACCTGGTTGGCCTTTGCCAAAATGCTCTCCCTCCCACCCGCATTCCTGGGCTCCCAACAATAGCCGCAGCTGTTGGCAGTTGCCAGTATGAAAAGTGAAAAATAACTTTTGTTTTCTTTTTGCTTCTTGAGATAGGGGCAGCCCTCAATCAGTGGCCCAGGCTGGCCTGGATCTTACTACGTTGCAAAGTTTGTGGCAAGCTGGAGATTGAATCCAGGGCCTCCTGCAAGCATTCTACCCACCGAGCTGCACTGCCCAGCCCTCCTGAGCAGGTTTTAAAGAGTTACTCTGGCCACTAGGAGAGAACAGATCACAGTGTGGAAGAGAACACAGAAGGAGAACAGCTGGAGGTTACTGTATCAGCTTGGATCGGACACCATGCTGGCCTGGGCCAGAACAGTGCTGGTCAAACTTTAGTGTGTTCTGTGTCCTCTGAAGAACCATTCCCAGGGTGCCAATGTCCAATCCCAGGTTTGGTATCACTGATGAGATTCTTGGCGTCACTGCTGTTCTTGCGAGCCCTGCATTAAAGAGCATGCAGTAGACCAGAAAGCCCAAAGGGACAGGCTTCCGTCTGCCGAGGAGGAAGAGCTGGTAAGACTGCCTGATAGACTGTATCTGCAGGATCCCTGACAGACAAGAATCAAGGGCCATGTGGAGCAGGTAAATGACCAAGGGAGAAAGTACAGGAAACTGAAGGAGGGCAGTCAACAAGGAGCAAAGGAAGAGTTTTATTTGGACAAAAATTTGAGAAAACTGCAAGATATCCAGATGCCACCAAACACTAGTCTTATTGTAGATGCTCTGGCATTGGACAGAGGTCACACCTAGGAGGCTTCGTTATAGACGTAATGTTTGAAGTGATGAGATAAAGCTGGGTGGGGTGGCGGGATTTATAGTCCCGGGATTTGGGAGACCCAGGTGGTAGCTCTCTAATTCAAGGAAGCCTGGGCTACATACAGAGCTCCTGTCTCTTGGCTCCAAATGGGACATCTATGTTCTCCTTCCAAGGTCTAGCCTGGGCTACATACAGAGCCCCTGTCTCTCGGCTCTAAATGGGATGTCTATGTTCTCCTTCCAAGGTCTAGCCTGGGCTACATACAGAGCCCCTGTCTCTTGGCTCCAAATGGGACGTCTATGTTCTCCTTCCAAGGTCTAGTCTGGGCTATATACAGAGCCCCTGTCTCTTGGCTCCAAATGGGACGTCTATGTTCTCCTTCCAAGGTCTAGGGCACATCCTAGAAAAGAAGGAGTAGGACAAGTTAAGAGCAGTGGTGGGCCAAGTGGAGTGGCACACACATTTAATCCCAGCCCTCAGGAGACGGAGGCCAGCAGAGCTCTGTGAGTTCAAAATCAGCCTGGTCTATATAGTGAGTGCCCAGAAAGTGGGCAAGCAGAGGAAGGAGTGGAGTGTGGAACCCTCTTGGCTATTGCACTCAAACTCTCAGCAGTGAGGATATCATTGCCAGCACAAGACTGGGCCTGTCAAGATCCTGTTATGGAGGGGGTAAGGATGAGGTCCTTCTCTTCTCTGATTTATAGGTAATTAGTGGTATTTGGAGAGTGAGGACATTTTCTTCATTGGTGTGGCCATTAGTAAGTTGCCTACGTTCCTGTAAATAGGCCTTCACCTATATTCTGTGAATAACCTTGTTAGACACACACACTCTCACACTCATGCACACACTCTTACACTCATGCACGTGTAAACACACTCTCTCACACTCTTGCACACACAGTCTCACTCATGCACAAGCACACACATGCACACACACACACATACACATGAAAGCAGAAGAATGACTTGTTGGAAAGAGGAAGGGGACCTGGGAGCAGTGGAAGTTGGGGGTGAACAAGAGAGGACAATGGAGGTAAATATAACCAAGATACATTCTACACATGTGTGAAAATGTCCTGAGGTAACCCATTGCTGTGCACTATTAATATATGTGATAAAGTAAAAATAAATAAATAAGCGGTGTGACGAGATGAGCTAGCCTGGGGAGATGGAACACGAGTGGAAGAGGAACGGAGGTGAAGCCTGGACACCCGGTCTGCAGGGAATGAGGAGGAGGAGACCAGCCTCAGGAACACGAGGAAATTCAGAAAGGGGACTTGGACAACAAGCAGGGGCACAGAAGCCATGCCCCGAGGAGGAGGCCTCCGAGCAAAAAGGAAGCGCTGGGCAGAGTGACTGGTCCGGTGCTGGACTCTAGCAGGAGGATTGGGAGTTCAAGGCCAGCCTCAGCTACAGAACGGGTCTTGTGAGAATGAGTGGGTGGGGTGGCACAACCTTCAATCCCACACTCAGAAGGCAAAGTCGGTGGATGTCCATGAGTTTGAAACTAGCCTGTTCTACACAGTGAGTTTCAGCACAGCCAGGACTACGTCATGAGACCCTGTCTAAAAAATAAAAATTTAAAATAAATGTGACTGGTGAGCTGTGCAAAGACCATGGGGCTATAGCTGCAGCTGGACTCTTACATGGTACGGAGCCACTGGCTTGTGGAGAACAAGACTCCAGGTTTTCCTCCCAGGACAGTGAGGCAGGGACCGTAGACACACCCCTGTCCCAGTCTCACTGGCCTCTGCCCTGGGGTGGTGGCACCTTCCCACTTGGAAAGAAGCAGACTATGTTCCAGGAAGCTGCTGTGGGATCTCGGGCATGACCACAGATGGCTTTTTAGGCAGAAGACTCCTATAGTTCTGGAAACCCAGAAGCAGGGTTTGACCCAGGATCTGCAAGCCCCAGTCAATCGGGCGGTCTCCGAGCCCTGGCTCCACCGGCTGTCTCCTCCCTACCCGTGTTTTGGATGGTTTCCTCTGGCCTGGCTCCTTCCTTCCCTTCAGACTACAATAATGCCACTCTAGCCTAGAACAAGTGGGTGCCCTCCACCCTTCCTCCCCTGCAGCTCCTGCATTCTTTGCTTTTACCCCAAACTTCCTCCCAGCTGCTCATGCTTCCTCACTTTCTTTCCCAGCTGCTCCCACTGGAACCTGGTGTCCGTCTCAAAAGCCAGGCCACCTCCCAGTCACCAACAATCACCAACGTGGGCCTCAATCCTTACCTCAGGCTGATCGATACCTTTTGCACCGTGGCCACCACTCCTCCTGGGCATTTCTGTCTCTCCCTCAGCTCCTGGGACTCATGGTTTTGGATGCAGTGGCCGTGGCCTCTTGGATGTCTTCCGGGTGTTCGACCATACTTTCATGGTTACCTGTGACTGAACTGGTGCTGTTGATTTGGTCCCTAAGGTGTCTGCTTTTCTAGTGTTCTGCTGTAATTCTCTCCCCAGCCAACAGGTCCTCAAAAGTAGCCTCACACTGAGGTCACCTGGCTCCATGGACATGTGTGCACATGTGCGTGCCTGCTGGGGCTCAACTTCAGGACCTGGTGTGTACTAAGTGAGTGCTCTACCATGGATATATGTACTCAGCCCAGAATTATAAAAAAGATCTTTTTTTGAGACAGGGTCTCTCTATGTTGCCCTAGCTGTCCTGAAATTCACTGTGTAGACCAGGGTGCCACCTAACTCAGAGATCAGATGCCAACTGCTGCCTTCTAGGCACTGGGATTAAAGGCATGTGCCACCGCACCTGGATCTATGGAAATTTAAAAACTCCTGATGCCAGGCTGGTGAGATAGCTGAGTAGACGTGCTCACTGTCCAAGCCTGACAACCTGGGTTTGGTCCCCAGAACCAACGGTGAAAGGCACAAACTGACTTCTGAGAGTCATCCTCTGACCACCACAAACCCACCCATCTACAAACTAATCATGACAATAAGCAAAATGTTTTAAAAATAAAATGTTGATACCATTCCACTCATATTAATTAGATCGGAATGCCTGAGAGGGACAGATGTCGTCTCTAAACCAGCCTGGGCAGTGGCATGGGACCGCAGTCTCCAGTACTTGGAAAACTAAAGATCACCTAAAGTTAGTGGTCAGCCTGGGCTACAGAGCAAGGCTCTCTCAAGTCAACAACACACACACGTCTGCAGATACGGCTAGAGCTCCAGGCTGGCTGAGCTTCAGGGCCGCACTGTGAGACCCTGTATCCAAACAAACCAAACAAAAACCAAGCAGGCCCCCAAAAGATGGCTCAGTTGTTAAAAGAGTATTGGCTGCTCTTCCAGAGGGTCTGGGTCTGATTCCCAGCACCCACATCGTGGCTCAGAACCAACTGAAATTCCAGTTCCTCGGCTCTGACGCCTTCTCCGGCCTCTGAGAGAACCAGGCCTGCAGAACTAACATACATGGACAAAATACCCCCACACATAACATAACATACATGGACAAAATACCCCCACACATAACATAACATACAAGGAAAAAATACCCACACACATAACATAACATACATGGACAAAATACCCCCACACATAACATAACATACAAGGACAAAATACCCACACACATAACATAACATAACATACATGGACAAAATACCCACACACATAACATAACATACATGGACAAAATACCCCCACACATAACATAACATACAAGGACAAAATACCCACACATAGAAAATAAACAGACCCTTTAAACCAGAACCAGAAAAATAAAAACCCAGACTTCAGATGAGAACACAGGATTTTTAGGGTCACTGCTCTATATGTAACACAGTGACTGTGTATGTCACTGTACATTTGTGGAACTCACAATATATGCAATACCCACAGTGAGCCTGCAGGTTTCAGGTGAGTATGATATGTCAAAGTAGGCTCATCACTTGTATCAAATGCACCTCAGGTGTTGACACATGTTGACAAAACCAATAATATATATATATATTATATGTATATATATGTATACATGTGTGAAGCAAGAGGTTTACAGGACATCACTGTATCTCTCTTAGTATTGCCATAAACCGAAAGCTGTCTTTACAGGAACTAGAGAAATGGCTTAATGATTAAATGCAATTGCTGCTCTTCCAGAGGACCCGAGTTCAATTCTCAGCAGCCATGGTGGGCAGCTCACAACTCCCTGTAGCTGCAGGAGCTACAACTCCTTTTGTAGTGTCCCTGGGAGGACACAGAAGCACACATAGAGGTGGGATACATCCACACAGACACAGATTCACATAATAGACAGTCACATGCACAGTGGACATATACACAGACACAGATTCACATGGTATGCAGTCACACGCACAGTAGATGTTCTCACAGATAAACACATACAAATACAACAACTCAACAACAAGCAAAATTGCACTATAAGAAGCTTATTTTTAAGCTGAGCCGTCACACACCTTTAATCCCAGCACCCGGGAGGCAGAAGCAGGCAGATCTCTTGAGGCCAGCCTGGTCTACAAGAGCGAGTTCCAGGACAGGCTCCAAAGCTACAGAGAATTCCTGCCTTGAAAACAAAACAAAACAAGAAAGATTTCTAAGAGGTTGTTATGGTGGCTTGTGCCCATAATTCAGTGTTCAGGAGGTGGGGACAGGCAGATTACCTTGAGTTAGAGGTCAGCCTGTGTTACATTCAGTGTGAGAACTTTCTCTCTCTCTCTCTCTCTCTCTCTCTCTCTCTCTCTATATATATATATATATATATATATATATATATATATATGATAAATAGATAGATAGTGTTTCACTATTCAATTCTGTATGTCAAGCCCTGGGCAAAGCCCTCTACATACATTAGCCCACTAATATTCAAAACTCTCTCTGAGGGATAAGTATTACATTAGTTTAGTGATGATTATTAATAACTGTCCCAGGTCAACAAAACCTTGGTGTCTGGCCTCACATCCAACCAGGTCTCCTCCTTCTTCCTGGGTTGCAGGAACAATCAGAACACCTGAGCACGGCAAACCCAGGCCTCCACCACCATCTGCTTTATCCAATGCTGACTCTGCCCAGCATTCTCTGGAGAAATCCTGTAGCCTGGATGTGTCTTCGTTATTCCCAGCATCCCATTTAACACTTCAAGACACACGCCCTCCACCTCTCTAACACAGTCTCCCCCTCCCCACCTCCCTGGCAGGTGCTGATTACAGGTGCAATGGGCTTTGATGATAGACAGTGGAGTCCATGTCTTCCCATGAGTGAAGACACATAGTCCCTGGCCCACAGAAGGAGATCAGTGATCATCGGTTGAGAACAATGCAATTTAGCTGTGCTTTGTGCTTACCAGGGAGGACCCAGGTTTCAACTAGGGGGAGCTGGCCTTTGTCTCGTGAGCATGACGTGTAGGATGTTGTGCCGCCAGGATATCCCTACTGATCTGATAGGGTTATTGTTAGGATGGATTGGAATAGCTGCTCTAAAGCATTCGGCATTGTTGAACACATGACGACAATGATGGCTCCTCGTTAAGCAGTCTCTGCCCGCGACCACTGGCTTCCTGGCCATTCTGAGTGTCAGAGAATGCAGTTTTACAGTCACCGGCTGCAGAGAGGCCTTCCAACAGCTTGTCACCACCCTGGCAGCACCTCCTCCTCTGAAACAAACACTTTCCTCACTGCTGTGGAATGCTGCCCGGTGGAGAGTGGCACCAGGAAGGTCCCATGGAGGACTGTGATAGACAATTGGTTTGCCGAAATGTCCCCAATGCCTCGCCTTGACAAAGGGTGAGCGGACAGAAAGGCATGGGTGTGCAGTCGTGCAAACACGGGCTGTGAGGAGCAGCTCAGTTCCCATGGTCTCCTGTCAAGCCAACCTCAGGAGAGAGCACTTGGAAACAAGGGAAATCGAATTTGTCTTCTGATGAAAACTACCAAACTGTGATGATTCTCTAAATCTGGGGCGGGGAGGGTGGGAATTAGATTTACTGTATTTTATGTGTATTTTGCCTGAATGCATGTATGTGTGCCACATCCATTCCTGGGGCCGGTGAAGGTCAGAAGGGGACATTGGACCCTCAGGACCTGGAGATATAGATGGTTGCAAACTGCCAGATGGGCGCTAGGAATCAAACTTAGGGCTTCTCCAAGAACCAGTGCTCAGAACTGCTAATGTTTGATACATACAGAGCTTAGATGCTCTCGTACCTTCTACATATGCTGTTCTGGAGTGGACTGGTGATGAGACAGGGTCTCACTAGATGGCATAGCTGGCCTGGACTTTTTGTGTAGCCTATGCTGTGCTTGAACTTGTAATCTTTGTGCTTCTGCCTCCTGATTGTTGGGATAACAGGCATCACCATGGTCGGCTTCTACATATTCCAGTGTATTGCCTTTAAAAAAAAATGTGTGTGTGTGTGTGTGTGTTGAGGGCACATATATGCCTTAGCTTGAATGTGGAGGTCAGAAGATAACTTTTAAGTATTGGGTTCTGTTCTTCCACCATTAGCTCCAGGGCTTGAACTTGAGTAGTCTGGCTTGCTTGATACATGCATTTACCCACTTCACTGACCTATCTTGCTGATTTTAGATTTTTTGAGACAAGGTTTCATGTACTTCAGGCTGGCCTCAAACTTACTATGTAGCTGAAGAAGATTTTGAACTCCAAATTCTCAAATCCTGGGATTACAAGCTCACACACACCACCATGCTTGGCTTTCTGAGTATTCTTTTTTTTTTTTTTTTTTTTTGGTTTTTCGAGACAGGGTTTCTCTGTGGTTTTGGAGCCTGTCCTGGAACTAGCTCTTGTAGACCAGGCTGGTCTCGAACTCACAGAGATCCACCTGCCTCTGCCTCCCAAGTGCTGGGATTAAAGGCGTGCGCCACCACCGCCCGGCTTTCTGAGTATTCTTAAAGGTTCCTAGCTTCCCCTCTGGCAAATGAAAATCAGGGTGTTCATATGTGGGAGTTAACACAGGTCTAACCTTACAGCTTTCTCTGATGACAGGGAAAACTTTTAAACTGATGGTTGCAGCATATATATTAAGAGTTATAGTGGTATAATATTTGTACTTTAATAAATAAACCTTTTCTGAAGACCAGAGGCAAAGCTAAAGCCACTAGAGGTCAGGTAATGGTGACACACACCTTTAGTCCCAGGATTTGGGAGACAAAGACAGACCTCTGTGAGTTCAAGGCCATCCTGGTTACACAAGATCAATGCAGAAACAAATCGGGTGGTGGTGGCTCACACCTTTAATCCCAGTCCTAGGGAGTCACACGCCTTTGATCCCAGCACTAGAAGGAATATAAAATGGGAGGAGAGAAAGGCTTAACTGCTTAGTTTGCAGCTGGCCAGCCTTGGTAGAGGTGAAACTTCTCTAGTGGCTTGGCTGTTTTGCTTTTCTGGTTTTCGGGTTTAGCCCCAATTTCTGTCTCTGGGTTTTTATTAATCATGCTACAAAGAGTCATCAAGTGTGAGGATTTTGAAAGATTACAAAAAGAAAAGAGAGGGGCCAGGAGAGAAGGCCCAGTGACTGAGAGCAGTGACTGCTGGATTCTCACTCAGTACCCACATAGCATCTCATAAAAATGTATAGCTCCAGTCCTAAGGGTTCCAATGTTTTCTGGCTTCCATGGGCACCATTCATATATGTGGTATACAAACATCCATGCAGACAAACATTCATATACATAACATTTTTTAATTAAAAAGAAAACATGTGGTTGGAGAGATTGCTCAGTGGTTAAGAGCACTTGTTCTTGGAGAAGACCTGGCACAAGCTGAGTTGTGTCTGTCTTAAGTGCATATGAGGATCACAGCACTTGCCTTGCACTCACATGGCTGCTCATGTGACCCCAGTTCTGAAGGACCCCACAGGCTCTTCTGGCTTCTGTAGGGACTAGACACGCATATGGCGCACAGTCATACATGTAAGCAAAAGATTCACCTTACATATAAAACAATAAAGAGAAAAATCACAAAAGAAATAAAGCAAGTAGCTTACCTCTATGTGTCTCGGTGTTATCATAAAACATGGGGAAATTAAAGCTGTGTAATTGTTTGGTTGGAAACTCCAGCTTGCCCCTGCAAGATCCAGAAAGCCCTATTCCCCTCTGTCTCTCCAAACCCCGCCCACATAGAGAGTCTCTGAACAAAGGAAAACTCCAAAAAACCCAGTTCTGAATTTTTGGCTGTTACTTCAGCCCCTGAAGTCACCAGCTGCCCAAGTTCCTGTCTAAAGTGCTCAGCTTTTGACCATGCTTGGGCATAAACCGAACTTGGAGTGGTCACATCATCATGCCTCGCCTACAACCTATAAAGTCTTCCTTCTTTCATTGTGGGCAAGTTTTCTCCAGCCTCCATCTCTGGGACTGGAGAACCCACTCCGGGGTCATTTTGCTCAAATAAACCTGTTTTTAGACTTCTTCAAACAGGCTTCGTCTGGCTTACTGCATCGGTGGAGGAAGCTCTTATTGGAGGTTGCAGGGGGCACAGAAAACTTATTAGTAATAACATCCTCCTGTTGTGGGTGAGGGACATAAATGGTTTCAGGGCACACAGTGAGTATTCATTTCTCACTGTTAGCTAGTGTTACTACTGAGATAAAGTCACTGAATGTCCCCTGTGTATATGGAGTGATAGCCACTTGTGAGTCTATGTTTATCCTCTGCACAGTCATCTTCTTCTTGCTGGTTTTGAGTATCTTCTTTTCCCAAGTACTAAGCTCTGTGATAGTTGGCAGGTACCAAGTTATAGCACCCGATAAGGTAGACACACACACACACACACACTTGGCTTTCTTGCTGTTTGAGAGTGGGTCTTTCTCTCTAGCCCTACTTGGCCTGGAACTTGGTCTCCTGCCTCTGCCTGCTTATTGTTACCATGCCTATAATCTCTCTTCCCCACACCCTCCCCTTTTCAAGTCTTGATATGTAGGCCCCCAATTGGTCTGGAACTTATTATATAGTCTAGGCTAGCCTTGTTTGGAATTTACCATATAGTTCAGGCTAGCCTTGACTCATGATTCTTTTGTCTTAGCCTGGATTACAGGAAGAGTCACCTAACTCAATATTTTGTCTGTCTGTCTGTTTTAAGACAGGGTCTCTTGTAGCCCAGGTTGCCCTAAAACTCACTAGCAGTCGTCCCTTGAATTCTTGAACCACCTACTTCTATCTTTCCGAAGCTGGAACTATCGACACACCGTCACATCTGCCGTGGTACAGTCTTCTAATGTAGCTGTCTTACCTAAATTCTCGACTGTGGCTTTCGTTAGTTAAAGCCAGGAAAGGGGACTGGAGGTAACAGTTTGTGAAGTGCTTCCGTGTAAGCAGGAAGCCCAGGGTCAGTCTCCAGTACCACATAAAGCACGCAACTGTAATCCCAGCACTCAGGGACCCGGAAGGATTAGAAAATCAGGGTCATTCACAGGTACTTAGGAAGTTAGAGGCCAGCCTAGTCTGCGTAAGATCTGCCTTAAAAGAAACGAAACAAAACAATAATCCTCATGATTTAGTTGGCTGTGGTAGCTCGTATTTGTCATCCTTTTGCTTGGGAGCCTGAAGCAAGAGGATTGCCTGAACTTTTGGCTAGCCTGTGCTACAGTGAGCCCCTCCCAACACTTGTGTTTTATGACAGGAAACCGTGAAGTCATACAGGAACTGAATTCACCTCCTAAGTCCTCCAGGAATTTATTCCTCTACTTTATTATCTCTGCACATGACACACTAAAAAGAGAATTGCCCCAGGCTAGAGAATGGCTAGAAGGTTAAGAGCACCTACTGCCTCCCTGAAGATTCAGGTTCCATTCCCAGTACCCATGTTAGCGTGCCACCACACACACTAACTCCAGATGCCTGGGATTGGACAGCCTCTTCTGACTTCTGTGGGCCCCTGCATACATGTGAAGTCATATATGTTCTCAGGAATGCACATATTACATGAAACAAGAAAATCAATCTTAAAAAAGAACACTGTTCTAACCATATGAAATTTAACCTTACCCATGTGTCAAGGATCTTGGGACCGAGCCACTTCTGATATATAAAGTGACTCGGCTCTCTTTCCATTGTCACCAACCTGCAAAGACCTTTCTGTGGAAGCATTGAGATCTAGAATTCCTCTAATTCAAAGTTCAAGCTGTGCTTCTGCCATCCTCTGAGCACACAGACAGAAGAGGCTTGATGAGACTCAGTGGCAGAAGAGGACAGAGGTGTCTGTGGACAGTCTCAAGGGCAAAGCGGGGTTCTGTTCCAGAAAGTTCTGAGAACAATGCATTGTGTGGTTCAGCCACCTTTCCCATGGGTGGACTCAGAGAAAACAGCTGAATGCCATGGAAGACACTAGGGATGTCCTAGTGTCCCTAGGGCCCCTTTGGTTATGGAGCAGTCACTGCAGCATAACTCAGGACCTTGTCAGAGACACCAGGGATGGTAAGATGGAGGCTAGCCTGTGCTACATGAGACTGCTGTGGAATCTAGTTTAAGATGTGTTACATTCATGTGCACTGTGTAACAGCCGCTTAATGATGCAAAGATGTGTTGCATTCTGTTATGTTGCATTTGTTTAACTCTGTGAAGCTGTGTTCCTTTGTCTGCCTAAAACACTTGATTGATCTAATAAAGAGTTGAACTGTCAAAAGTAAGGCAGGAGAAGGATAGGCAGGACAGCCAGGTAGAATAAATAGGAGGAGAAATCTAAGCTCCAGAGAAGAGGAAGAGTGGGAAAAGAAGGAGAGGAAGATGCCAGGGACCAGCCACCCAGTTACTCAGCCACACAGCCACACAGCACATAGCCACCAATGGACTAAGAAAGAAAGAGAGGTAGATAGAATAGAGAAGGTTAAAAGCTCAGAGGCAAAGGATAGACAGAATAATTTAAGAAACCAGCTAGAAACCAGCTAGGCTAAGGCATTCATGAGTAAGAATAAATCTCCATGTATTTATTTGGGAGCTGAGTAACAGGCCCCAAAGAATATAAAACAAAACAAAATACATGAGACTGTGTCTTTAAAAATCTTGTCTTAACAACAGGGATAAACTGTTGAGCACTGATTGCTCTTCCAAAAGATCCAGGTTCCAGTCCCAGCACCCATATGGCAGCTCACAACTATCTGTAACTCCAGTTTCAGATCCGACACCCTCAAAAGAAATTATCAAGAAGGTCTAGAGAAATGGGTTGGTACTTGTTGTACAAGGTTAGAAACCTGAGTCAGACTCCCAGGACTCATATAACAGCCAGAGATGCTGTAATCCCAGCATCGGGGAGGCAAGAGGGTCCCCCATGGTTTATTGGCCGGCCAGTCTAACCAATCAAATCACTAAACTTCAGGTTCAAAAAGAAGTTGATGACTGAGGAAGGCACATGACCTCTGGTCTCCACATACATGTTTACACATGTGTGCATACAGACAAACATGTATTTACAAGCATGTGAACACACACAAACGAAAATCAGCAAGATGATTTAGTAGGTAAAAGCAACTGACACCAAGTCTGAACCTGATTTGATTCCCAGAACCTACACGGTAGAAGGGAAGAACCAACTCCCTCAAACTCTCCTTTGACCTCTATGCATGTGGCCTCCCATACTCACTCAACATAAATAAATAAACATGTAATAAAAGTGTTTACAGAAAAAAAAAATAACCTAGATACATACCCAAACCAGGTGTGGCAGTGGCCTGCATTGAATCCCAGAATTCTGGAGGCAGAGGCAGAAAGATCAGCTGTGAGATCAAAACCAGCCTAGGTTCCATAAATACCTGTTTCAGGAAGAAACCCTTGGTGTCTTCTCTGGGGGATCTTGTCTCTCTTGTTTACCTCTGGGGTGCCTGTGATTTCCTGGCGTGCCATCCCTTCTGCACAAAATGTCACCATGTGTTTGGTCACCCTGAAAATGTCATTCTTTCAGGATATGACTCAGGTGCCATCTCACCACTAGAACCCAGAATAGCCTCCTTCTTGCCGCCTAATGCTGGTCTCAGGCGCTCTCCGGTCCTTCTGCTGTGAGCCAGTGAGCATCATATTACTCAGCATTGTCTCTTCATTTGTCTTGGACAGGGTCTCATGTAGCTAAACGGACCTTGAATTCATAGTAATCCTCCTGCCTCAGCCTCCAAAGCATTGGGAATATAGGCATGTGCTACCGTGGCCGGCTAGGTGTGTATCTCGTTAGCTTCAGCTTCCAGGGGACAGGAACTGCCCCACGCATCCTTTTATATTTCCAGCAAACAGGGGAAGCTGAGTTCTAAGTGGACGGACAGTTTGTTCTGAATGGATCCTCAAGGCCAGCTGTGTGGAACAATTGCTGGGGTACCCAGACGTAAAATATGCCTTCCAGAAGAACTCTGTTACCTTGTCTCTGTCCCTGTCTAAATAGCAGTGTCGTTTGAACACTACACTTGGCCCCCTCCCTGATTAAGTAATGATTGAGTTTACACGTAGCCAGATAAATCCTTAGAATATTTTTTTAATTTTTAAATACTGGAAGAAGCTGTGGCCTTAGACTAAGGTACAAGGAAGGTCTAGCTCCCCATGGGAATGCATTGGAAGGCGGGACATGCAACTTTCTTTTCTTAGTAACAGAGCCACGAAATACTGTAGCAGTTTACAAAAGCTGCAGGTTTAATCTTGCAACAGTTTATCAGGCCATTGCCATTCAGCTCGCTACCCCACAGAGAGCATACCATGGGAAAACCACACTGCTCTCCCAGCTGGAGCTGAAACTCCGTTAGTCTACTCCTTGGAGTTTCGCCTCGGTCAATCTGTCCACACAGAGTTGCCGTGGGCCCCCACCTTTTTTATGTCTATCAGTACAACTCAGTGGCATTGAGTACATTCCTAGTGCTCTCCAACACTGTCCATTTCAGAACATGTCCACCATCCCAAACAGAAATGATACTCGCTAAACAGTAACTCTCCTTCCCTTCAGCCCCTATTAACGTCTACCTTCTGACTCTGAGTTTACCTACTGTGGGTACTTCATGTAATGTTTGCCCCTTAGTGCCTATGTTATTTCCCTTTCTACAATGTTCTTAACATTCATCCTTTTGTAGCACTTACCAGTATTTCATGCCTGCTTACAGCCAATGCTATCTCATCGTGTGTGCATACCATATGTACACCACACAGCCAATACTATCCCATTGTGTGTGTTATATGTGCACCATATAGTCAGTGCTATCCCGTCATGTGTGTAGACCATGTGTACACCGTACAGACAATACTATCCCATTGTGTGTATACTATGTGTACACTATAAGCCAACACTATCCCATTGTGTGTATACCATATGTATGCCATATAGTCAATAATATCCCATTGTGTGTGAATACCATGTGTACACTGTACAGCTAATACTATCCCATTGTATGTATACTATATATACACACCATATAGTCAATACTATCCCATCATGTGTGTAGACCATGCGTACACTGTACAGCCAATACTATCCCCACCATGTGTGTATACTATGTATACATTATAAGCCAATACTATCCCATTGTGTGTATACCATATGTATACCATATAGTCAATACTATCCCATTGTATACTGTGTGTACACCATACAGCCATACTATCCCATTGTGTGAGTATATACCATGTGTACACTGTACAGCCAATACTATTCCATTGTATACACTGTGTCTCATCAATTTTGTCTTCTACTGGGGAATTTCGGTTATTCAGGCTATTGTAAGAGGTTCTGAATCCCTGATTTCAATTCTATCAGCTATAAACCTACAGGCAGAACTATAGAATCATATGATAATTCAGTTCAACTTTCTAAGAAATAACCAGACTCTTTTACAGTAGCTCCATCAATTTGCATTCCCACCAGCAACATTGAAGGGTTTCAATTTCTCCACATCCTTACCAACAGTAAATGTGCCAACATTATGTGTATGTAAGGATGGATGGATGGATGGATGGATGGATATGCCATCCTAATTTGTTCTATAGCTTAGATTTGCCACTCCCTAATGATTACTGATGTTGAATATATTTTAATATGCATCATGGCAGGCTGGCAAGAAAGAAGGAGAACTCAGCACTAAGAGGATGCACTGCCAAGCCTGACCCCTGACGATCTGAGTTTGATACCCAGGAACCCATATGGTAGAAGCAGAGATCCCTGTGATGCACACACACACGTACACACTCACACACACACACATGCAAACACAGCCACAAGCACACAACAAATAACTGAATTACAAACTTTAATTTAAAAATATGTGCATATTGGTCATGTGTATATCTTCTTAGTAGAAATGACTGTTCTTTGCACATTCTCTTTTAAGACAGGATCTCACGTAGCCCAGGCTGGTCTCAAACTCTACGTAGCCAAGGAAAAATGACCTTCAGGTCCTCCTGCCCCTCTGCCTTCTGAGTGTGGGAATTACAGGTGTACACCACTACACCCAGTTTTATTCTGTGCCAGGCAGGAAACTCATTTCCTTGTGCACGTTAGGCAAGCAATCTGCCAACTGAGTTGCATCCCTTTCCACCACCTTCGCCCATCTTTTTTATTTTTTAGTTTTTATTTTATTGTAGAGCTGTTTAAATTTTTTAGTATGGAGTTATAGTTCTCTCTCTCTTTTGTGCTCTGTGTATATGTGTGTTTGTGTGTTTGTGTGTTTATGTGCTTGTATGTTTGTGTGTGCTTGTGTATTTGTGTGTGCTGATGTGTGTGTTCTGTGTGTGTTTGTGTGTTTGTATGTGCTGATATGTGTGTGATTGCGTGTTTGTGGTATGTTTGTGTGTTTATACGTGATGATATGTGTGTGCTTGTGTGTTTGTGTGTGTGCTTGTGTGTTTGTGTGTTTGTATGTGCTGATATGTGTGTTTGCGTGCTTGTGGTGTGTTTGTGTGTTTATACATGATGATATGTGTGTGCTTGTGTGTTTGTGTGTGTGCTTGTGTGTTTGTGATGTGTTTGTATGTGCTGATATGTGTGTGTTTGCGTGTTTGTGTGAACGTGTGTGCTTGTGTTTTTGTGTGTGCTGGTATGTGTGTGCACATGTGTGTGTTCTATGTGTGTGCTTATGGCTTGTGTGTTTGTGTGTGCTATGTGTGTATTCTGCATGTGTTCTATATGTGTGTGCTTGTGTGTGCTCTGTGTGTGCTTGTGACTTGTGTGTGTGTGCTTGTGTTTTTGTGTGTGCTGGTGTGTGTGTTTTATTTGTGTGCTGTGTGTGTTTTATGTGTGTGTGCTTGTGGCTTGTGTGTTTGTGAGTGTTGATGTGTATGTTTTCTGTGTGTGTGCTTGTGATGTGCTTGCATGTTTGTGTGTTTTAATGTGTGTGCTTTGTGTGTGTGTGCTTGTGTGTGTGTGTGTGTGTGTGTGCATGTGCGCACATGTAGAGGCCAAGAACCGACCTGTCATTACTCCTATTATTACTGGGTGTCTTCCTTGACTTACTTTGAGACAGAGATCTTTCATTAAACATCATCTTACTGATTCAACTTGGCGGGATCTGCCCATCCTCACCCCATTCTTACCCCATCCACACCCCTGCAACATTGGTGTTACAGATGTGTATCGCTGCACCTGGCATTTATGTGGGTGCTGGGTATCAGAACGCAGGCTCACAGGCACTTTACCAGCTAAGCCATCTTCCCAGCCTCCTTTATAGAAGCAGTTTTTACTTCATTAAAAACGTGTATGTATGTGCATGCATGCAACCTTGTGCATACCACAACACACATAGGGAGATAAGAAGACAGCTCTCAGGAGTCAGTCAGTTCTCTCCTGTCACGTGAATTCTGAGAATCAAACTCAAAATGTCAGGCTTGGTGGTAAGTACCTTTACTGAGTGAGCCATCTCACTGACTCATATATTCCTGTTATTAATCTATTAGATGTATGATTTGTAAGTATTTTTGCATAATTTTCTAAGAAAAAGGAAATACATCCAAAGAGTAGTAATATAATGTATGGCCGTCAGAGCCAGACATTGACTGGCATGCTTGCAATCCTATCACTTGGGAGGATGGAATAGGAAGATGAGGAATTTGAGGCCAGCTGCCATACCTAGCAAGTTTCAGGCTAACGTGGAACACATAACAAAATTATAATTTAAAAGGAGCCCAGAGAGATGGCCCAACAGTTAAGAGCAATTGCTTGGTCATCCAGTGGACCTGAGTTCAGTTCTTAGCACTCAACATTAGACAGCTCAAAACTGCCAGTAACTTCAGATGGCCTCAGGGCGCGCGCACACACACACACACACACACACACACACACACACCTTCCAGATGGCCTCAGGGCACAGACACACACACACCTTTAAAAATTATATCTATATTTTTAAAGTCATCAGAGTGAGATACCCAACCCTGGAAATCTCAAATGAAACCAGTGTTGCCAGCTGGGAGACACTTCCTTCCCGTCAGCAGGTTAACACTACCCACAAGCAGCCACTAGCAGGTGCCAGAGTGGGTGCCCAGCAAGGGCAGGTGTAGGAGGAGGCTGAACAGAGTCCCTTGATGAAGAACTGGAGAGGTGGAGGGAAAGACCCCCTTGTTGCCCTTCCCGCCCCGCCTGCACCAAGGATGTTGACCAACAAAGCCTATTTTGGCTTTTCCTCCCTGAGATCAGTTAGAGGCGTTGGCCTCTGAATTTAGTCTCGTGAGTGCCCCGCCCCCCACCTGACCTTGTTTCTAATTTCAGATTCATGCAAACTTGTTTCAGACCAGGTTTTCTTTTGACTTTGTTTCTGCGGCCTCTTTCCTCTGGGGCTGAAAATGGAGCTGATGACGAGAAGAGCAGGTGCAAGACGCCATGCGTGCTCCCAAGCCTTCTCCATGGGAAGGAGGCAGCTTCAAGGGTTCTTGTGTGAACTCGAACACATATGTGCTGTATGTGAACTCTCTTTAAAGCTGGCTATGGTAGAGCCCGGAATCCCCATTATTTATGACTTCTGGGATCTTGGAGAATTGCATCAACTCTCTGTACCTCTTTTTTTTTTTTTTTTAACCTGCCAAAGGATGATAATCTGCATCCGGGTTGAGGTGAGAGTGGCTGAGGTAGTTCCAGAAATGGCACATGGGTAGGGCTTCCTAAGCGCCGGCTATTGTTACCCTCCATCTCTTTAATCTCTTCTAATGTTCTTCTCAATCCCTGGAACCGTCATGTCCTGATCACTGGCCCCAAATGCGGCCTGCCCCTCTGATGTTGTTCGACTCTGTGTCTTTTCCAGCCAGCTGACTACATGTTCTACGAATAGGACATGATGCCGCCCAAAGCTGCCTACATTCATATCTGATAACATCAGAAACAGTCACGGTACTGAGATCCAAAGAAAAATGAGGTCTGCAGAGGAAGGTGAATCATGAGAAGGGCCCTAAGGAGCACAGCAGCCATCAGCAACACTATATGAGACTCTTCACCACTAAAATAGCATCGCACTTACCTGGAAACTTGGTATAATTTTGAGGTCGCAGTCAAGAGCCAAGATTAGCAACAGTCGCCAGCTATGGACAGGGCTAACACACGCGGGGAGAGCTGCACCAGCGCACCGCTCTCTTGTGTCAGAACCCCGTGGCGGAGAAGCTGAGAGCATGGGCCCTGGAATTAGGCAACATCGATCACTATGAACCTACACATGAGACATGGCCATCTTAGTCCATCTCTTTCAACCCCAACTTTATCACCTCTGATAAAAAGAGATGGCATTATTACCCGCTCTGTGCTGCTTCTAAAGGACAAAAAGTTAATACCTGTGCCGGGCAGAGAGAAATGCTTGGCTGGATAGTGAGCGCTTCTCAAAATGTGTGACAGGATGGTAGCTCAGTGGGACGACTGTGCTTGTCTACCGTGTGTATCAGCAAATTACACACACACACACACACATACCACAGCACACACACACACATACACACACACCACACACACATACACCACAACACATCACACACACATACACCACAACACATCACACACACATACACCACAACACACCACACATACATACACACATACACACACACACCACACACATACACACACACATGCACCACAACACACCACACACATACACCATACACACGAAGGTGAAACACAGCAGGAGAAGAGAAACGTAGCTATCAGAGAGGGACAGATGGACAGGGTGACCCCAAATCTACCAAGCCTGGCTTGTCTGACAGTGTGGAAAGGAGATGATAACTCTGTGCTGTGCCTCAGTGTGTGCTTGGCTGGAATGACCGACCTCCTATCACATGGAGCCACCTGCAGCCAGCAGCTCAGGAAGCTGGAGAGAGGGAGGGTAAGGAAGCTCTTCCAGGGTTAGTTACTGGAGCTAGGGGTGGGAAGGACACCCACACCACTCAAACCTTTTCTGCAGAAAGCCAGGCTGTGTTTGCATATGACTGAAGCATCTTCAGCACCATTATCTTTGCCCACTAGCCTTTGGCCCAGAGATTACATTAAAATAAATTCTCAATTAGTCATCCGTGGCCCGACACACCTCTGTGAGTTCCAGGCTCGGTTGCTGGCGGGCAGGGGCCTTGAGCACTTTTCTGTTTCTAGCTAGGCGTGCAGAGTCCACAGCTTGTAACTCTATTCAGTGTCCCACAGATACCCCACCAGGTCCTTGGGTTTCAGGGCAGTGAGCTGCTAATTCTCGGGTTTCAAATGCCTTTTGGTTTGGCATCTTGGCAATGGCTTCCTTCCTGTCTCGCTGGCATTTCCTGGCACTTGCTGCAGCGGTACAGTGTATTGGATAAAAGGGCAGGCAGGATTGGTGAATCTGCTGGAGGTCAAACCTGTTCTCAGTCCTGCCAGCCGTGAGTTTAGGCAAATTCTTCCTTGCTTTGCTCTCCTCCTCATCCAAATGGGGATTGCCTGCCTTTGCCAGCACTGTTTGGAGGATTTGGTGATGAAGAAGGGCTTAAAGCCGACCTGGCAGAAGTGTGCTAACTCAGCCTGAGCTATTATTAGCAGGCAGGGAAGAGGAGGCCCAGGCCTTGCAGCTGCTGCTCTGCACCCCCTTCCTGTGCCCCCTCTCTCGACTCACCAGGTTTAGGAGGGGGATAATTACCAACATGCTGAAATCTGAGTGGAGCTTAGGTAGGTCTAAAATTACAAACTGACGGCTACAAACTAATTCAGCTGTGCAGATTGCAAGGGACCCTGTAGCAGGGTAACTATTATTATTATTTTTGTGCGTGTGTGAAGTAATCTGAGCTAGGGGATGAGGGCTGGGGTGCACGGAGAATACCACAAAGAATTCCAGAGGCTTGGTGGTGAACTCTAAGGGAAAGGAGGCAGTCCGGGTCCTCGGGTTCTGATGATCTTACTGGCCAGGGATGATGAGGGATAGGGCTAGAATCTGTTCTGGGCTCCAGGGAAACCAAACTCAAACTGTTTATTATTCCCATGTCTGCAAAACAAAACACAAACCACCCAGCAATGTGCCACCCACCTCTTAACCCTGGGCAGGTTCACAGAAACAGTTACTACAACAAGAGCTGGGGCATTTGATGACCTTTTCCAGGGTTGGAATGGGCTCTACCCAGACCCCAGGAAGAAGCAAAACAAAGAGAAAACGGGGCCTTCTGGCTGGAAGGAAAATAGGCCTTATCTCTCTGAGGCTCCCCTCCTCCCTTTGTGTCTAGCTCAGTTAATAATCAAATGGAGGCCAGAGAAGGGTCAACTCGGCTCACGCTTATCTCAGAATCCAGTCCGGGCTTCCCCAGCTGAAAGCAAGGGAAGTTCAGGCCACTCTGCCAGAGAAACAGATTTTTCTCCCTGGAGTTCTCTGGAGCAATTGGCCAAGAATTCTCTAAAGAACCCCCTCCACCTACTGCTGAGTTCTGGCCTAATGGTTTCATGGCCACTGGTGTCATGTGACTAAATCCCGAGTTTCAGCTGTCTAATCCGTTCTAGAGCTTTCTGCTGATGGGGGTTTCGGGACGAGGAGAGGAGAAAACAACACAAATCTCTTTGGCGAATCTTTGTTTTGGCACTGGGAACTGAACTCAAGGCCTGTGTTCATCCCTGATGCCAACCCTGTGAGCTCCGCCTTCAGCCGATGTTTAAATGTATGTGTGCGTGTGCCCACATGAGTTTTCGTGCGCTGGATGTGTACAAGGATTCACCAACCCATCTCTGCAGCTCTGTGTGTATGTGTATGTGTGTGAGAGAGAGAGACTAGGCTTTCTATATGTAGCCCAGGCTAGCCTTAACTGTCAGAAAGTTGAAGAGTTATGTCTTTAAATTCCTCATCTTCCTGCCTCCACCTCCCAAGCGGAGGACGGCAGGTGTGCACAGCTCTATATGGCTGCCCTTTGACCTCACTAAGGGCTGTAATCATGAACACACAGACATCTTACCTGCTCCCTAATCCCTGAACAAACTTGGCATCTAAATTCACCCAGAACAGCTTCCCTGATGACAAATCTCAATAGTTTCTTTAGTGTTGGTCCCCCCCCTTTTAATTCATTTGTTTGTTTTGTGGGTTTGTGTGTCTTCCTGTGAGGCCAGAGGTTGACTGCCACATGTCTTCCTCCATGACTCTCTGCCTTTTTTTCTTTTTCTCCTTATTTTCTTTCTTTTTTAAACTTTGTTTATTCTTCATGTCTTTCACGTGTGTCTCTGTCCCATTCGTTCCCCTGCCCCTTCATAACAAGCCTCTGCCCTTGCAACCTCACCCCCAAAACAAAATAAAGAGAAAAAAAAGAAAAAGATGCTCGAGCAGATCACAGATGTGGTGGATGTTGGGATGGGCCAACTCATAGCCCTGGTTCTGGGCCTGGGTGGTGGCAGAGTTGGTCACATTCCGCCAGCTCTCCCTTGTTCTCACCACCAGGGTGAATTCTCCAGCATTGCCCCAGCTAATTCAACTCTTGCAAAGATTAGTAGGGGGTGGGGCCAGTTTCCTTGCCCTCAGGGTCAGCTCTCCCACACCTGCACAGTTAGAGCTAGGTCTACTGTGTTGCCTAGGCAAGGTGTAAGGGCCACTCTCCACCAGAGTGCTGCAGTTGGTGAGGGGCAGGGCCAGCTCTCCCACCTGCCACAGGTGACAAGGTGGGGAATCATTCTCCCACCCAGACCACCGTAGGTCAGATGAGGGTTGGGCCAGACCTCCCTCCTGCATTCACTTTCTGGGGGCTTGTTCACCAGCACCCCTGTTAATAGGGTCAGTTGTACTGTGCTGCCCAGGTGAGGTGCAGGGCCTTTCCCAGATGCTGCATCTGATCAGGGGGAGGTCAGCTCCTTCTCTGTCACAGGCGGCGAGGGGCAGGGCTAAGGCTCACCTTATTTGTCTTGCACTGACTCTGGAGCTCATCAGTTTGGCTAGGCTGACTGACCAGCAAGCCTCAGGGATCCTTTATTCTCTGTGCACCCCAGGACTGGACTGACAAATGCACCTTACAGTGTTTACCTGGGTGCTTGGGATCAGAACCCAGGACCTCATGTTTGGTGGGCAAGGCCTCTGCCAGCTGAGCCATCTGTCTATCCTAGGAAAGCCCATCAGCTCCAGCACAAGTGTAGTGGAGGGTTCAGAACATCCCAGCTTCAGTCCTGCAGAGGAAGGTCCTCCACCAGCAAAGCTTCCGAGCAGGGCTGGCTGTACAAGAACATGGAGAGAAGCCTGGAGCCACTTGCTGGCTGCTGCTGTTTTCATGTGGTTACCCCTGAGGCCTGCTGAGCCAGTCAGCACCAAGGCAGGGAACACAGCTGCAGTCCAATATGGCATGGGCTGTTGGCTCTCTGCAGGGCTTTGATGCTGTGAAGAGAAGCAACCGCTGGACCCAGTCCTCTCCGAGTAGCCCCCTAGGGTGATCCCAGTGACCCAGAAGTGCTGGATTCAAGACTGGAGCAATCAAAACAGAGCGAAGAAGAATAAGTTGATAAGGCTCCTGTGAGCCCATAGTTCCCAGTGACCATATACCATTGCATGCCAGACTAGGAGGACTAAGAAAATAATCTAAAGGAGCTGAGGGGTCACCTTGTCCATAAGTCCCAGACTAGAGATCAGCCATGCACCCTCCTTAGGAGTAGGAACTTCTCCCTGAGAGGGGTTGGGTTGCACCTCCAGGATTTCCCACCTGGAGGGAAGGTTTGAGACTCCCCTGGCTAAAAGTGTCAGCATAGGAGCTGGAGTTCCCTGAGACTTGTCTTGGGTTACCGACTCTTAGCTTTGGACCTGTGGGAGAATTTGGGTTTCTGAAGCAAAGTGTGAGATGGCCCACTCCCAGACACACACAACGCACACATACACAGTGCACATTCACACTCATTTACACACATAGTGCACACACAGAGATCTAATGCTGCTGAGGAAGGGAAATTCTTTCAGGAATGGCTCTCACAGTTGTAATCCCAGCACTTCCAGAAGAGGAAAGGGAGTTTGAAGTCTACCTGAGCTGCAGAGTAAAACCCTGTCTCCAAATAAAAAAGAAAGACAAACAAGGAGAAAGAAAGAAAGAAAGAAAGAAAGAAAGAAAGAAAGAAAGAAAGAAAGAAGGAAGGAATTGATCCCAAAAATGGGAAGACAGAGACAGAAGGATCTCAGTGAGTCTGAGACTAGCCTGGTCTACATAGTGCATTCCAGGACAGCCAGGACTACATAGAGAGAGACCCTGTCTCAAAATAAATGAATAAATAAATAAATAAACAAAAAAGAAAATCTTTCTTTCTTCAAGATGTTTTTTCCAGACCATAAAATGATTTTACTTCACTTTTTGATTATTTTGGATTTTTTCTGCTGTAAATAGAAGCCTCAAAAAAGAAAAAAAAGAAAGAAGACAAACAACAACAAAACCACACACACGCACACACACACGCACACAAAACACACACACAAAACAGGTCTTTAATCTCAGCACTCAGGAGGCAGAGGCAACAGATCTCTGTGAAATTATAGGCCAGGCTGGTCTACAGAGCAAGTCCAAGGACAGCCAGGTCTACACAGAAAATCCCGGTCTTGACAAACCAAAAACAAACAAAAAACACAACAAGGAAAGTTCACGTTGTTGATACTGCATAGAGGGACTTCCCTAAATAGACGCCTTTTCAAGAGATCAGTCTTGAACGCCAGTCCTTGAATGATTCCTGGACCGCTGGCTAGGTAAGGAGAAAATCCCCACTTAAATCCTGGCTTGCTCTCTCCACTCTAGGGTTTCTAATCTTCCATTTCTGCCCCCTACACACACACCAATATGCCTTCACCCAGAGACTGAAAGTCTTGTGACGTTCAAGCAGAAAAGAGGAGCGAGGGAGAGCATCCAGGCTGCAGAGAAGCCGTGACTAATTGCACTAACGTACTAACTGCTAGCAATGTTTAGCATGCAGGCAGTGTGCCCTCACCGTAAACGGATTATCCCCCTTGGAGTGTCACAATACCCCAGGGAGGAGGTGCTCCGCACATCCCCATTTCACAACCCATGGCACAGAATGGTGGCCCAAGCAGCACAGTCCTGCTAGACAGCTGTCCAATGCTGACATTTTCTTAGTCCTTTCAAATAAGGGCTTAGTGTCCTAGGCTGGCTTAGAACTCACTATGTAAACATAGTCCCCAGTACTAGGATTGCAGGTGTGTGCCCTATACCCACTTTTATGTGGTGCCAGGGCTCAAGCCTAGTCTTCAGATATTCTAGGCAACACTCTACAAACTGAGCTATGCCCCCAGTCCCAGGACTGACATTCGAGAGTTGTACAGCTCAGTCACACCCAAATTCTACCATCACCGGATGCTGAGTAAGCTGCCTAGAGACCCTGTGCCTCAGTTTCCTTTCTTACAGATTAGAGATCGTTCTGGTGCCTGACTTAATGTGACTCCTGAGACAAGACACAAAGTCCTGGGGAGAGCCACAGATTCAGGGTTAGACTAGATCCTAGCCGCTATCGTCTCTGGCTCCTGGCTGTGCAGGAATCAAGATTCTAGGGAGCCCAGTGTGATGGGAGTGTGTATCCTCAGCTCACACAGGTCTGGGGTTTCCCTCCAGGAGAGCTGGGCTGCAGCTCTCACAGCCTCCAACACATCTAGAACAAGTAAACAGAGACAAACTGTGGGTTCCCATCTGTTGTGTGTCTCTGTGATCCCCAGGTTTTGTGACACAAACCCATGCTAGGAGAGGCAGTTCTGAGAGGCTTTGACGGAGTCCTCGAACCTGGTGTCCTGCCAGGCACTGGTGTCCTGTCTGCCAGGCACTGAACTCTAGGCAGCCTCTTTCTCCAGCCTGGCCTTTTGGACACCGCTCTCTTCCTTCCACAAGTCAATGAGCTCTTTCTTCAGCCCGGCCATGCATCAGCAAGGCAGGACATGCGCTTGGCTCACCCTCTCCAATCAGTGAGACTGCCGGATTCCCGTCCCCAGTGAGGATTCCTGCCCCTCTGGCTGGTACCCTCATCCTGGTTTGCAGAGAGTTCTGAGATTGGAGCTAAACCCCACTCTCCAAGACCCACACTCCCCAGTAAGCAGTTCCTCCTGAATTTAGGCAAGTAGGCTTGGAATGTAAATTCATTTTGCTGCTTAGTCGAGAGACCCAAATAACCACAGCCCCAAATGTTTGCTCTAAAAGCTGTATGCCTTCATGTCTTCATAGTCGACTTCTGTGTTACAAGCTGTTGGGAAACTCCTTGTCTACACTTGTTGTCCTAGCATGGTTTTAAAAATCATTTTCTTAGCCAGGCGGTGCCTTCAATCCCAGCACTCGGGAGGCAGAGGCAGACAGATCTCTGAGTTCGAGGCCAGGCTGGTCTACAGAGCAAGTTCCAGACCAGGCTCCAAAGCTACAGAGAAACACTGTCTCGGGAAAAAAAAAAATTGTCTCCTTAATTTTTTGCTTGTTTGTTTGGGATAGGGTTTCGTGGCCTCAACTAGTGCTGAATTCCTGATCCTCCTGCCTTCATGTCCTGGATGCTTGGGATTATACCACCACACCTGTCTTCCAGATCATTTTGAACAGGGTTTCTTTCTTCTCTATACTGCCCTTATTTGGGCAATAACCTAGTGGAGCTTCCTACTTTTGATGTATTTGGTCCATGGGAAAGAGTCCTGTCAAGGTGCACTTGGGAGAAGAAAAAAGGTAAATGTGGTTTCTGGGCGCTGAATTTCCTAGTTGAGTTAACCAAAGGCAGAAGCCTGTTTAGGGCAGCCTGGAGGAACTGTTTAGGGCAGCCTGGAGGAACTGTTGTTTAGGGCAGCCTGGAGGAACTGCTGCAGGTTTCCTCGTCCAGTCGGACTGTGTAGAGGGGGCAAACGAGTAAGGAAGGAAAGATTTCAGATCAGCTGAACTATGAAAAGACTTGAGCGGAGCACAATGGCTTGCATCAGTAGCAGCACCTGGGAGGTAGAAGCAGGAGGATGGCCATGAGCTCCACAGAATCCTGCATCACATAGTGAGTTCCAACTCAACCCTGGCCCGACAGAGTGAGACCTTATCACGAAAGAAAATAGACATGAGACTTATGCCTTGAAAAAGGTACTACTTTAAAACTTTTGTTTATTATTCATTACTACTCCTATTATCATTGTGTGTATGTGCAAATGCATACACGTATGTGTGCATGCTACACACCAGAGGCCACATTTTGGAAGTTGGTTCTCTCCTTCCACCATTGGTTCTCGTCAAACTCGGGTCTTCGGGCTTGTTCAGAAGTCGAGTTTCCCACTGAACCATCTCAGTAGACAAAAAATCTATCTCTGTGTGGGTTACATGAGAACAAAGTTTGGAAGGCATTCTTACTTACAATTATGGGGAACTAGGCCTGGGAAATAAATACACAGAAGGAATATTTCACTTATGAAACCAGAACGAGAAGCATTACCAAGAGACACTAAGAAAATAAACACACACACAAAAATTCCTTCGAGTGAGGACAAGGGGGTCAGAAGGTTAATTGTTTTCCCTCAGGTCTGCCTTGATTCTAGTTTCTTCACTGAGACCAAAAATCAAATCATGCCTCGACCTTAAAGGTCTCACAACACAGGATGCAGGGATTTTAGAAAGGGTGGGATGGGAAAGTGAGGGTTTTATCCTCACAAACTGATGGTAGGAAATTCTCAAAAATGTTCTCTCTAGATGGTAACAGAGAAACACGCCTTTCGAGGGAGGCTTTTGAACACGAGGCCACGTGTCCTCACATTTCTTGCTTTTCATCTGAGGCATCATGGATTCAGACAGACAGAGCTGTACTCTTAGTCCTGCTGTGCCAAGTCCCTGAAGACACTGAGAGGCTGGAGTTTGTCCTTGAGTCTGATTCCTCAAAGTTTAAACATCTTTCTTGGCAGAGAAACGCCTCATCTGTCCAAGACAGGGAACATAACTATTCAAGTTCCCAGAGCAAACCTGGCCTTGAGAAGTTGAATCACGCCGGCCAGTGCGGTGCTCTGCTTCAGTCATTGCTGCCCGCGAGCTGGGACTCAGTCTGGGCTCCGCTACCGCTCCCTCCACGCCCTTTTCTCTGTCTCTGGGATTCTTTTAAACCACGAGCTGTACAAAGCCCACATCATGTGATGCTAAAATCAAGTGCTTCTTGTTGTATAAAAGCATGCTGGACCCATTGCATGTATTTCTAATCCTGTTAGCAATCCCATAACACACAAATTACACATAAATACAGTCATCTTCAGAAAACATAAGACACACACCATTACTCAGCAAGATAGTAGTTAAACTAGATTAAAAATATGTATGTAAAAAGCATTCTGTGGCCTAAGTGTGCTGGCAATACAATATGTACTCAATAAATATTTCATTTAAAAAGTTTTTAAGTATATGAATGTTTTGCCTGTGTGTATGTAAGTGTGCCTACCACTAAGCTACAGCTACAGCCCTGCAATGATATTATTTTACAATTTTTTTTTACTTTAAGATAAACGTATGTTTAGGATAAAATGTAAAATATTTGTTTTGTTTTGAGACAGCGTCTTGCTATGTAGTTCTGGCTGGCCTAAAATTCACCACAGGCCTTGAACTTAAGGCAATCCTTCTTTTCTAACCCCCAAACCCATGTAAAAAATTGTTCATGTGGATACACATGCGCGCACACACACACACCATGCATGCCTGGTGCTCTTGGAGGGTGTTGGATTCCCTGGAAATGGAGTGATAGACAGTTATGAGGTAATATGTGGGTATTTGACCCCTGCAAAGAGCAGCCAGAGCTCTTAATCGCTAAACCATCTCTCCAGCCCCTCGAGGTGTTTTTTTTTGAGGCAATACTACAGCAAAGACTTATGCCAGGCTTGGTGGCACATGCCTGTAATCCCAACACTTGGGAAATTGAGGCATAAGAATCAGGAGACCAGCCCTGGCTACATAGCAACTCTTAGGACAGCTTGGGCTACATGGGACCCTATTAGGAAGGGAAGGAAGGAAGGAAGGAAGGAAAAGGAGGGAGAGAGAAAATGAGGGGGAAGAAGAGGAAAGAAAGCAAAGGGAAGGAGAGGAAGGAAAGTAAGAGAAAGAAAAAAGGAAGAAAGAGGTGAGCAGGGAAAAGGAGG
Source organism: Chionomys nivalis (assembly GCF_950005125.1). NCBI lineage: Eukaryota > Metazoa > Chordata > Mammalia > Rodentia > Cricetidae > Chionomys > Chionomys nivalis. The sequence goes on along the minus strand of NC_080102.1, from coordinate 4,733,224 downwards.
GGAGAAGGGAGGAGGAAGGGAGGAATGGAGGGGAAAAGGAGAGAAGGGAAAGGAAGGAACAAAGGTATAGCAGAGACCAGAAAATGTTTATGAAGATAAATAAACATGGCAGTCATCACATTGCTATAACCCTAGCGCTTGGGAAGACTAAGGCAAATGGATGGTTCAAGGCCAACCCAATCCAAATAATGACTCTGTTTTAAAAATGAATGAATGAATGAACACATAAACAGCTAAAAGAAAGAAACATAAGATATACCACTTATATAAGATATATAATTGCCTGTAGTTTGCTGAGTGTCTGAGTTGTGCAAGGTACTCACGCTGACAGTGGCTTTACATACAATGCACAGAAAGTATATCAGTGTATGGTAGCCATGATTGCTGCAGTAATATTGTTAAGAACATCTGTTCCTTAATCCGAGCACTCGGGAGGCAGAGGCAGGTGGGTCTCTGAGATCGAGGCCAGCCTGGTCTACAGAGTGAATTCCTGGACAGGCTCTAAAACTACAGAAAAACCCTGTCTCAAAAAACAAACAAACAAAAAAACCTGCATCTGTTCCAGGTCGCACACCCTCTGTGCTTCTCCTGAGACTTACTGAACGTGAGAACTCGGGGAGCCCCTTCAGCAGCAAACTGGTTCCTCACCTGGCTTCTCCTGGGGCTCTTCTCCACAGGCACCTCATGTTGGTTAATCTGAGTTACATAAAGCGCCCCTAAAGTGCTTCTTGGTGGGAGGGAGGGGGTGGTGTTCTCCAGCTTGCTCTTCATTTGCATAACACATGCTTCTGGGTCTGAGCGAGTTGAGAAAGAAGCCACGTGGCCTGGTGGCAGCGGCAGGTGGGAGGAGAGGTGACTCAGCAGGGATTTGCAGTAGGGACCAGAGCCTGGGGCTCTGAGGAGCAGCAAAAACCCTATCCCACCCCACCTCTGGCCAGGCCTTGTGGTAGCTTCTGGCTGGAGGAATGAGGGCCAGCAAATAGGCCCGCTCTAGCCATGCTCTGGGACCTGAACTCGGGGCACTCCCCTAGCATTGGTAGGGTAGCATTGGCAGAATTTAGCTAGCGCACTAAAACTTTACATTGCTATACTCCAGCTTTGGGGTCTGGAAGATAGCTCAGGGGTAAGGTTGTTGTCATGCTGATAAGAAGGGCTGAGTTCTAGCCCCAGAAAACGGGGACAAATCCAGGTGTGGGCAAGACAGGTGGCTCAGGGGTTAGAAGCGCTTGCAGCTCTTCCAGGACCTGCGTCAGACAGCTCACAGGCGGCTGTCATTCCAGCTCTAGGGGTTCCTATGCCTCTGGTTTCTTCAGAAACCTGCACTCACACACCGAACTCATATACATGATTAAAAATAAAACTTAAAGAAAGAAAAAACAACCCAGGTATGATGATCCATACCTATAATTCCAGGGTAAGGGAGGTGGAAACAGGCAGATGGGACCAGATAGATCTGCAGCCAGCCTACCCTAATGGTGAATTACAGTCCAGAAAGGAAACAAGCAAAACAGAACAGACTCAAACTTTGCTTTAAAAAAATAAAAGGACGGGCTTGAGA